>NC_138551.1:99351797-99826797 GCF_964273705.1 Natrix helvetica
TCCCCAGAAATCAGGGATGTTTGTTTCTTTGTTTTATTTGGAAGTGCTTTTAATCTGTTAAGGCTATACTAAATGCCTAAATTCATTCATTGCATTAGGTCATGACCTTTTGGTGTCTTTCATAAAAATCATTAAGATAAAAACCATGGTTAAACATGTCATAAAGGCAAGGTTCACAGATCACGATAATCTAAAAGCAAATGTGTTTTTGTATGTTTTCACACCTGAGGATAAAAGGATAGAGAAGAGCATTGTGTTCCTCCACAATGACTGTTAACAAGCCATTCTTGACCCACACATGTATGACCATTTAGATTTAATAGATACTGGATTCAAATATTTCCGCTCCCGTAGAGCCAATGAAGGAACAGTAATACCACTATTTGTTCGACTTCCTAAACATGCAAATTAATTGGAAATAATGTTTGCACGTTATATCATCCACTTTTAGCATTTATTGGTTGTTTTATCTTGAAGTGGACATTTAATGGAGGAATGTACAATTATACTCAAAAAACTAATAATTTAGTTTCATCTAAGATGTGCAGCAGAGGAATCAAAATCAGTGTCAAATTGGAAAAAAAATGTTTTCCCCAGGTTTTAAACTTCAGTGTAGATAGAGTTTTTAAAAATTGCATGGATGAATCCAGATTTCATGCATAAGATATCTCAAATGTCATATTATTTTGAACATTGTTTTCATAAGCAAAAAAATTCAGTAAACAGTAAATATGCACCAAAGACAAATTCCTTTTGTGTCCAATCACACTTGGCCAATAAAGAATTCTATTCTATTCTATTCTATTCTGTTCTGTTCTGTTCTATTCTGTTCTGTTCTGTTCTGTTCTAAACAGTGCTGAAATACTTATATTCTACCTAGTGTTCTTATATATTATTCCAGCATGTGAACTATAGTTGAATTTCTCTAATATATTTTACATATAGGTAATCATAATGATCACATGCAAAATACAATTGTAGAATATGTATCTGTGTATGTGTGTGTTCTATTATCATATATACACATATTCTATAGGTATATATGGTCAATATAAATGTATCTTTGTTTAAGGTTAAAGTTTGACTCCATCTTTCTTGGAAGGCTACCTAAATGTTTCCCAATCGATCTGCTAAATACTAGAACTGTTACTGAGAAATAGTAATGGATCTACAGTATGATTATTCTCTGAATTTCATGCCATTTTGCATATGTAAATTTGAATCTGTAGTTCCAACAAACTAACTACTATCTGATCCTGGTTCCACCTTACATTGTTCAACAAGTACATCTATACTTGGAACATAATGCAGCTCAGTTTTTAACTACAGCTAAATACAACTGGTTATTTACCCTTATGTTTTAGTTTCATTTAAGTGGAAAGTCTGTGTTAGATACTTGTTCTAACTACAGTGGTTTCCACCAAGGTCCTCTGTTCCGGTGGGAACAGAGGTTTAATCCTATTGGTTGAAGGGTCTGACAGCTCCCTATAAAAGGGCTGCTGTCAGACTCAACCTTCGCTGGATTGTTCTCACTTGTTGTACTTAATAAAGAGCTGTTGTTACCGTTAAGCCTGTGTGTGCCTATCCATTACCCAATCTAACACTGGCGATGAGGGTGGGATTGGAAGGCAACTAGGCGAACCAAAAGAGTGTAGCAATCCAGCAAGTACATCCAGCCTGGAGCTCAGCGCAGCAAACTCAAAACGCCTTCTGAACACAAAATGGCCATGCACGCCCCACCGACTCCGTATGACCCAGTCACTGAGCACTGGGACTCATACATGCTACGATTTGACTGCTTCCTTGAGGCAAATAACCTCATGGGCCTTTCTGAAGGCCGCAAGAAGAACATGTTCCTCGGCCACTATGGCCGGGAAGTGTTTGAGACGGCGAAAGACCTCTCTGAGCCGACACCACTGCAATCAGTCGCCTGGTCCATGCTCCAGCAAACATTGAGGACCCATTATGCCCCCAAGCCATCCAAGCACGTTTGCCAGCATGAGTTTAACATCAGGAACCAGAAAGAGGGTGAGTTGATTAATGAGTACGTTGCGGTGCTTCGCAAGGGTGCAGCATACTGCGAATTCCGAGACCTGGCGAGCTGATTCTGGACCGCATAATTTGCGGTGTGCAGGACATTAACCTACAGAGGAGGTTACTCACTAAATCTAACCTCACTCTGCAGATCGCATTGAACGAGGCCAGGTCTGAATCAGCCGTCAAATCTACTGAGACTCTGCAGTGCCAAAGAGCTCCACAAGATGCGCGAAAGAGTACATGCGTACATCACGAGGCTGCAGAGCCCGGGAGCTCAGAGGGTGAGGAAGATGACAGCTGCCGCATGCGCAGTAGCCACACCCAGCCGGCGTGCAAATTCAAACAGCAACTCCTGCCTTGCGTTAGCTGCGGAGAAGACCATGCCAGATCAGTTTGCCATTTCCGCGACGCACCCTGCCAGCACTGCGAGCGATAGGGGCACATCCCCAAGGTGTGCCACAGCGAATTTCCTGCCACTGCCTGGCAGCCTAGAAGTGCACCAAACCGCCAACAGAGGCCCAACCAAGGGGCCTGGCAGAAGCCACCACGGCGCTCAGAGGGTGACAATAGAGTCACCTACCACATGTCAATTGGCCAAGTCTGCACCAGGCGGCCAAAAAAGCTGAAGGTCACAGTCCTCATCAAGGACTCTCCATGTGAGATGGAGATTGACACCAGGTCATCACTGACCATCATGCCGTGGTCTACCCTAAAGCAGGCTATCCCTAGCCTAAAGAAGCAGCATCTTAACACCCCTGACATCTGCCTACACGATTACCAGGGAAACCGGGTCCCCATTGTGGGCCAAGGCACCTTCCAGGTGAAGTTCAAGCAGTTCAGCGGGAAACTCCCAGTGACAGTGGTCAGCGGCAACCTGCAGAGCCTCCTAGGGCTAGATTGTTTCCAAGCCCTGGGCCTAGAGGTGACCGGTATCAACGCCTTGAAAGATGACGGCGCTGAAGCCATCTTTAAGGAGTTCGAGGAAGTCTTCGGCACCGGTCTGGGTAAGTGTTCTGACCCCCCCTCCCATCCGGTAATGAACGGCAACACAGGCTTAGCTGTCTGCAACACTTTATTGACAATACTATAATCTTGTTGGCTGAAAGCCCAAACACAACTCACAGACAAGATGCTGGCAGCAGCCCAGACTCCAACAGATACAGAAAAGAGCTTCTCCAGCTTGTTACAAACAGAAACACAAGGCAGATCAGACAAAGAGTTCTCCAGATTAATATGAACGGTTGTGTCCTGCAAACAGCCTCCTCCCAAAGTCCCTTCTTATATACGCTCTTGGGAGGGGCCAGACCACAACCACCTGAGCTTGATTATCTCTTAGGAGCTTGTCTCCGGAGCAGCTGTTGCCTTCGTTTCTCCGCCCTTCTTAATCTTGTGTCAGGGACAAACTCCCTCCAATCCTCCCCACTGCTCCATGCCTCAGGTGCCTCCTGGTGGCCAACCAGCCTCTCTGGTCCCTGCTCTGCATCTGAACCCTGCCCAGGGTCCTCCACCTCCTCCATAGCCGACTCATAGGGTTCGTCGCTATCTGAGTTGCTCAGCAGCTGCAACAGATCCTGCTGGGTCACAACAGGTAAGTATGTGGGGACTCCAATTTCCTTTAGTTTGGACCCCAACATAGCCCCAATAAGGCTAAAACCCAGGAGAGTACCTTTTGCTCTCCACCCCAAAATTGACAGGGAAATTGACTAGCTCGTAGGCCAGGGAATCCTAGAGCCGGTCGATCACGCATGCTGGGAGACCCCTATAGTGACACCTATCAAATCTGACAGGTCTGTCCGCATCTGAGCGGACTACAAGTGCACAATAAATAAAGTGCTACAACAAAGTGCCTACCCTGTACCCATTGTACAGCACCTCCTTCATTCATTAGGCCCCGGAAATTTTTTCGCAAAATTGGACATGGCGCAGGCATACCAACAATTGCCTGTAGATAACGCTATGGTGGAGGCCCAAACAATTGTGACGCACAGGGGTGTATTCAAATGTCACCACCTGCAATTCGGCATTAGTATTGTCCCTGGACTGTTCCAAAGCGTCATGGAACAGCTTTTGCAGGGGATTCCAGGAGTCATCCCCTATTTTGATGACATCTTGGTATCAGCTGCAAATGAGGCGCAACTTTTCAAACGTGTACGTACAGTTTTGGCTCTAATTAGAGACAAAGGCCTCCATCTCAAAAAAAGAGAAATGCCAAATTAACATGCCAAGGGTTGAATTCTTAGGGTACCTAATTGATGGCTCTGGGATTCACCCGACCACACAAAAAATTAAAGCAATTCAGGATGCCCCACACCTCGCAATCAAACCGAGCAGCAGGCGTTCCTCGGGCTCCTTAATTTCTACATCATCTTTCTTAAACAGAAAGCCACCATTGCTGAGCCCCTACACAGTCTCCTGACTAAGAACGTGAAGTGGTCCTGGGGCAAGTCCAAGGCTGCCGCATTTGCCGCAGTAAAATGACTCCTGTCGGTGGACTCCTTCCTGGTACAATACAGCCAGATCCTGCCGTTAGTGCTGACCTGCAACGCTTCCCCATTTGGCGTTGGTGCTGTCCTCAGCCACTGCATGCCCAATGGAACCGAAACCCCTATTGCATTTTACTCCAGGACCTTGTCTGCTGCAGAGCGGAACTACAGCCAACTGGACCGAGAGGCTTTGGCTGCAGTGGCCAGTGTAAAGAGGTTCCATGAGTATCTATATGGCCGGGACTTCGAACTGGTTACGGACCACAAGCATTGTTGGGCTTACTGGCTGGGCACTGACTTACCCCACTGTCATTATCACCCCACATGACCAGATGGACCATCTTCTTAGCTGCCTACTCCTACCATCTCATCCACCGACCAGGCTCTACTTTGGGGCACGCTGATGCTCTAAGCCGCTGCCTGCTCCCTGAACTTCTCGCTGACCCTACCCCTGAGACACCAGTCTTCCTCATTGACTGCCTGGAGACTGGGCCTGTCTCATCCAGTGACGTTGCCCATCACTCTGCAAAGGACTCCACCATCAAACAAATTTTGAACTGGGTGTGGAGGGGGTGGCCCAAGGGGCCTGTTGGGGCTGATTTCAAAATGTATTTTGCCAAACGCAATGAGTTATCGGTTGTAAATGGCTATTTACTGTGGGGGGACCGGGTTGTTGTTCCACTCAAACTGCGCATTGCAGTATTAGAGGCTTTACACATAGGGCATCCTGGAATTGTCAGGATGAAGTCTTTGGCTAGGAGTTACGTGTGGTGGCCTAACGTGGACAGGGAGATCGAAGAATGGGTGGCTACCTGCACACCATGCCAGGAGTCCAGACCAGCTCCCCCAGAGGCATCCGCTAAGGAGTGGGAGCGACCTCAAGAGCCATGGTCTAGGGTGCACATTGACTTTGCTGGCCCAGTTCACAGCCAGACATTTCTCTTAGTTGTGGATGCCTACTCGAAATGGTTAGAGGTAGTCCTGATGACCTCCACTATGGCAGAAGCAGTCATCAAGGTGCTACGGAGACTTTTCTCCACGTATGGCCTGCCCGACATCTTGGTCTCTGACAACAGGCCCCAATTCATGGTCATGCAATTTGAGACCTTCCTAGCAGCTCAGGAAATCAGGCATGCCCTGGTCGCGCCATTCCATCTGGCCTCCAATGGTCAGGCAGAGAGAATAGTGAGATCTGCAAAAGGGGCCCTCTCTAGAATGGGCCCGGGAGATTGCCAAACACTGGTTGGCCACTATTTGCTAATTCAGCACATCACACCCAGTGCCACTACAGGGACCACCCCCTCCGAGCTTCTCATGGTCGCTGACTAAGGTCCCACTTAGACCGGCTACACCCCAATTATTCTGCCTCATTGCCCCCAGACTCCACAAGCAAGATTCGGACTTTTAGAGTAGGGGATTCGGTATATGCCCACAACTATGCCAGGGGAACTCTGTGGATTCCTGCCACACTGATAGGCATCACCGGCCCTCACTCTTACCTCCTAGAGCTCGGTAGGAATTGGAGAAGGCATATTGACCAACTCCGTGGCCGTCTCTCATACTCCACTCTTAGACAACCAGAGGCAACTCCTGCATGAGTTAGCCAAAGCCCTACCCAAATGGAGCAAACAGCCTTCCACAACCAGCTGAAGCCCGAGGGTACCGGGAAACGTAGCTGGTTATGTTGCAGGCCCGCAGTGAGCTCCGAACGAACTGGCTTAGAAGCTCCAGCCGTGGCCCGTGAAAGGTTCCACGAGCTTACACTAAGCGGAGCTGTGGAGCAAACAGGTCCGTCTGACCTGTCCAAGGAAACCCCTCCTACTGAACTGCGCAGGTCAGGCAGAGCTACCCAAAAGCCCGCCTACCTGCGTGACTACGTAACAAGTAGAATTGCCCCATCAAAAAGGGGAGTGGTGTTAGATACTTGTTCTAACTACAGGGTTTCCACCAAGGTCCTCTGTTCTGGTGGGAACAGACGTTTAATCCTATTGGTCGAAGGGTCTGACAGCTCCCTATAAAAGGGCTGTCAGACTCAACCTTTGCTGGATTGTTCTCACTTGTTGTACTTAATAAAGAGCTGTTGTTACTGTTAAGCCTGTGTGTGTCTATCCATTACCCAATCTAACAGTCTGCTTAGGGTTGATTAGTAAGTTGTTGCTATTGTTGTACTATGTCTTCCCATTCATCTGTCAAGGGTAATAATACTTGCCTTGTTTTGCAGATGGTATTGTGAAGGGAAAGAGCTTGAAAATTCACCATATATTCAGATCATCCAATCAGGAGAGCTGCATTCTCTAATTATTGTTGAAGCTTTTGAAGAAGACACTGGGCGCTACTCCTGCTTTGCGTCTAACATCTATGGGACAGACTCAACGTCCGCAGAGATTTATGTAGAAGGTAATTGTGGAAGCTTGAAACTGAACTAGGGAAAGCAGCATATAGAACTTGTGTTACCGATATACATACATACATACATACATACATACATACATACATACATACATACATACATACATACAATACATACACACACACATACACACACACAAACACACACACACATATTTGCTGCTTTTTTCATTCAAATGAAGTCCTGAGATATGGAAACAGGTTTTCCAAGATGTAAGAAGTAATGCTACTCTTATTTATAATGTGCATGAAACCACTAATTTGAAAGGATAATGATAGCTGTCATCTGTTCTTGAAGAAATCAAAATGTCTTCCCACTGTCTCTTCCCATTGCCAATGGCCATATCTCTGTATATAAATGAAGCAACAATCATATTACAGATATCAACAGATCTGAAGTTGGTCCTTCAACCCTTAAAATCTTTTTGTCAGGGGCTATAATAAGATTAATACTATGAATTTCGCAAAAAAAAAAAAAAAAGGAAATGGAAAGAAAAACAGAATGGGCAGAATTTGGATGAGTAACATGTTTCAGTATCTGGGGACTATATGCGTATGTATGTATGTAAATGTATGTATGTATGTATGTATGTATGTATGTATATATGTATGTATACATACACACACACACACACATACACACATACATACTGTCAGCCAGCTTTGCAGAGTTCTTTGCAGTGTTTTGGGTAGTATTTGGAAGAAATTAAAACTAATTGCCATCACTTGTATGATACTACAATCTCTTTATGGCATTGTGCTTTTCATTCATGCCAGAAGCAAACAGACATTCTATACGTGTATGTGTGTGTGTGTGTGTGTGTGTTTGTGTATACACATTTATTTGTAAAGCATATACCTATTACCTAATTTACCTATTTAACCATGGAATATCCAATTTTGAGGATATTGCCTGACCTTTTTAAAGCTGTTTTAAGCAACAAACATCATATCCGAATCTATTCCCAAACAAGTTTTAAACTATTTCTCTTAGGAGTCTGAATATCATGGAAGATGTAATGTCTTATGCATTATGATATAATCATAAAATTTTATAATTTATATGAGTTGCAACATAATCAATGCATTTGTATAATGACTATACAATGAACATGATGTTATGTGGCTTCCACGGTACTTAACATCTACACCAAGGAGTGAAATTTTCTATTGCAACACAAATGATGGTCAGTTTTAAACCAGTTTATTGGTAGATTTTTCCAGCAGTGACTGAAAATAGTAGTTGTATTTTTCAGTGGAATAAAAAGTGTAAGGGTGCCAATTGTCATCTGTCCAACAATACTATAGCAGAACCAGCAGCACAGGGCTTTGTATGTCCTTATAAGAAATATGTCTCCAAAAGGGGACACATTTCTTATAGGGACATAATTGCTAAGGAAAGTTTCCAAAGATATTAGGATCCAGTCCATAAATCAAATTAGTTGCACCAAATCATTGTGATATCAACAACAAACATCAAAGAGGCAGTCTACATTGCACTCAGATAAGTAAATTAATAAATATGTTGCCCAATGGAAGTAATCTTTGCTTTCCCACAGGGGCCTCGTCTTCAGAATCAGAAAGTGACAGTGGCAAAGAAGAAATGGATCGGTAAGTATGGTGTGAATTTGGGACATTCGTGGACACTTCTATTCTTGGGTTAGATTTCCCAACTTGTTACTTTGCTTTTAAAAAAAATTGCAGGGAATTGGGGTGATAGGGAATTGAATCAGAAGAGTGGGAATAAACTTCTCTCCCATCTCATTTTCCCAACCTAGTTATCTGCGGGATCGCATCCTACCCCACACATCCCTACGGCCAATCCGCTCTCACAGAGAGGGACTCCTCCGGGTACCTTCCGCTAAGCAATGCGGGCGGGCGGTGCCCAAGAGTAGGGCCTTCTCTGTGATGGGCCCAACCCTCTGGAACGACCTCCCCCCCGATATTAGAACTACTGTTGATCTCCGCTCCTTCCGTAAGAAACTCAAGACCCACTTGTTCAAATTAGCTGGCCTGGCTCAATTGTAATTGAAAGCAAAATATAGTATAATTGAATCCTGACCTTCCTGGATGGCATTTTTAAATTTTTAAATTTTGGGGTTTTAAATTGGTTTTAATGGTACTATTTTAATTTTTGTAAAATAGTTTGGTTTTGTACGGACTGTGTGTTTAAGTTGGTTTGTCTGGTTTTGTGTGTTGCTTTATTCTTTTTGTATATTGTCTGTACACCGCCCCGAGTCCCTTCGGGGAGAGGGGGCGGTTTATAAATTAAATAAACTAAACTAAACTAAACTAATTATGGCAACTGTTTCAAAATGCTCCTTATATGAATTGGTATGTGTTATTGATCAGCCAAAAAACAAGTAGTGGATCAATTTTATTTGGAAAATGATGCAGCAAGTTCTTTGGAAATCTCCCTAATGATTTAATATATGTTTTTATGTAGGTGTTGTAGAAAACAATACCAAAGAGGTTAGCCATTGTCTTCTTCTGAGATCTCTTTTTAACTTTCCTACCTAACCAGAAGCCCTGTAAACTTAGCTTCCAAATAGAGAAAAGTTGACTAGATGTCATCACTAGTTTAAGGTTTAAGGTTTAAAGTTTATTTAATTTATAGACCGCCCCCTCTCCCCGTAGGGACTCGGGGCGGTGTACAGACCGTTCATGATCAAAACAACAGAACATAACATAAGACATAGAACAAAAACAACACACACATACTGTCTGTATATAAAACCCCAAAACCAATTTAAATAATTAAAAACAATTTTAAAACCCGTTTAAAACCCCAATATAAAATTTAAAAAGCCATCCAGGAAAGTTAGTAATAGATGTTAAATGCAATTACGATTATAATTATAATTAGGCCAGACCAGCTGCTCGAAACAGGTGGGTCTTGAGTTTCTTGCAGAAGGAGCGGAGATCAGAGGTGGTTCTAATATCGGGGGGGAGGTCGTTCCAGAGGGTTGGGCCCATCACAGAGAAGGCCCTACTCCTAGGCACCGCCCGCCCGCACTGTTTAGCGGAAGGTACCCGGAGGAGACCCTCTCTGTGAGAGCGGATTGGTCGCAGTGAAACAACAAAATCAAAGCCTGTATAGTAATAATTCCCATCTTCCTCACCTCCCTTTGAAACTAATGTGGAAAACTAAGGCTATAAAGTTGTTCAGAGGTAGATGATATGCAAGTTTAATAGATGCTGCTGCTGCTGCTGCTGCTGCTGCTGATGATGATGATGATTAATCAAAAATTATATGTACCCCAAGGCTCTGTCTTAGGCCCAGTAATCTTCAATATCTTCATCAATGACTTAGACAAGGGGATAGAAGGGGAACTCATCAAATTTGCAGATGACACCAAGGTGGCAGGAATAGCCAATATTCTAGAAGATGGACTCAGGATACAGAAGGATCTTGATAGACTTGAACATTGGGACCTGTCTAACAAAATGAAATTCAATGTAGAGAAAAGCAGGGATTTACATGTAGGCAAGAAAAACCAAATGCATAGCACAGGTGGTACCTGCCTCAACAGTAGTAACTGCAAGAAGAACTTTGAGTCAGTGGTGGGTTTCAAAATTTTTTAAGAACCTCTTCTGTAGGTGTGGCCTGCTTTGTGGGAGTGGCTTGCTGGCCATGTGACTGGGTGGGAGTGGCTTGCTAGCCATGTGACTGGGTGGGCGTGGCCAACTTGTAAAATGTGGTGAAACTCACTTAACAACGCTCTTGCTTAGCAACCAAAATGTTGGCTCAGTAACTCTAGCATTTGAAGCATGCAAGTCTTAAAGCTGTCAAGTTACAAGACCCTTGCACCCTTAACCCTTTAGGAAAAAAAACCCCAGGGGTGTTCAAACTTGACAGCTTTAAGACTTGTGGACTTCAACTCCCAGAATTCCTCCTCTCGCTCTTCACCTTGATGATGTGCGGACGGGCGGGGAGAGGGAGCTGGAACCAGTTCTAAATGGCACTGTAGATTTGTGGAACCTCTTCTATAGAAAAGGTTAGAACTGGCAGGAACCCACCCCTGCTTTGAGTTCTAGTAGACAACCACTTAAATACGAGCCAGAAATGTGCTCCAGCTGCCAAAAAAGCCAACCCAATCCTAGAGTACATTAATAGAGTGATAGAATCAAGAACATGTGAAACGTTAATACCATTTTATAATGCCTTGGTAAGACCACACTTGGAATATTGCATCCAGTTTTGGTTGCCATGATATAATAAAGATGTTGAGACTCTAGAAAGAGTACAGAGAAGAGCAATAAAGATGGTTAGGGGATTGAAGATTTACTTTACTTTACTTACTTTATTTCAAATTTATAAACCGCTCCCTCTCCCCAAAGGGACTCGGGGCGGTGTACAGTCGAAATAAAAAACACCATACATACATATAGATAGAGGACGCAATATACAAACTGTACAGTAAAGTAAGATTAAGAACAACATTAAAAACAACCCCTAAAAACTACCCCAAAATTAAATTAAATAATTAAAAATAACTGCCAGGAGGATAAGAATAGAACTATAGATGGGCTAGGCCAGCTAATTGGAACAGGTGGGTCTTGAGTTTCTTAGGGAAGGAGCGGAGGTCAGTAGTGGTTCTAATATCGGGGGGAGGTCATTCCAGAGGGTTGGGCCCATCACAGAAAAGGCCCTACTCCTGGGCGCTGCCCGTTGGCATTGCTTGGTGGACGGCACCCGGAGAAGTCCCTCCCTGTGAAAGCGAATTGGTCGCAGGGATGTATGGGGTAGGATGCGATCCCGCAGGTAACTAGGTCCTGTGCCATGGAGCGCTTTAAAGATGGTAATCAACACCTTGAAACGCACCCGAAAAACCACAGGTAGCCAGTGCAGCTCGCGCAGGAGAGGTGTTATGTGGGAGTATCTAGTACTCCCCATGATAGCCCGCGCGGCCGCATTCTGGACCAGCTGCAGTCCTCGGGTGCATCTCAAGGGGAGCCCCATGTAGAGAGCGTTGCAGTAGTCCAGACGAGACGTCACCAGCGCATGAGTGACTGTGTGAAGGGCGTCCCGGTCCAATAAGGGGCGCAATTGGCGCACCAGGCGGACCTGGTGGAACGCCCCCCTCGCCACGGCTGCCACATGGTCATCCATCGACAGCCGGGCATCTAGGAGGATGCCCAAATTGCGTGCCCGTTCCACGGGGGCCAGTTGCTCGCCCCCAATGGCCAGCGATGGAGTCCACTGGTTGAATCGGGGCGCCGGTAGCCACAGCCACTCCGTCTTGGAGGGGTTGAGCTTGAATCTGTTGTCCCCCATCCAGACCCGAACGGCTTCCAGACACCGGGACATCATTTCGACGGCCTCGTTGGGGTGGTTCGGGGTGGAGATGTACAGCTGCGTATCATCAGCGTACAGATGGTATCCAACCCCAAGACCATGAATGATCTTGCCCAGTGGCTTCATATATGTGTTGAACAGGAGGGGCGAGAGGACCGACCCCTGCGGCACCCCACAAGTGAGCGGCTTCAGGGTCGACCTCTGCTCCTCTGCCAACACGCATTGCGTCCGGTCGGTGAGGTAGGAGCAGAACCACCGCAAAACGGTGTCCCCCACCCCCACCCCCTCCAGCCGGCGCAATAGGATACCATGGTCGATGGTATCAAAAGCCGCTGAGAGGTCTAATAGGACCAGGATAGAGGAGCACCCCCTATCTCTGGCCCTCCAGAGATCATCCACCAACGTGACCAAGGCCGTCTCCGTGCTGTGACCGGGCCGGAAACCAGACTGGCGCAGGTCTAGATAATCGATTTCCTCCAGGTGACGTGGGAACTGTTGTGCCACCACACTCTCTACAACCTTCGCTAAAAAGGGAAGGTTGGAGACGGGACTATAATTAGCTAGCTCCGCCGGGTCCAGAGAAGGCTTCTTGAGTAAGGGCCTCACCACCGCCTCTTTCAAGGCGGCCGGCAAGGACCCCCCACCCAATGAAGCATTCACTAGCCCCAGGAGCCAGCCTCGTGTGACCTCCCAGGATGCCAGTACAAGCCAGGAGGGACACGGGTCCAATAAACATGTAGTGGCTCGCAGTCGCCCATGCAACCTGTCCATATCATCGGCGGCAACAGAGTCAAACTCCTCCCAGAGTGGTCCCTCAAGACTCGCTTCTGCCGTCCCCCCTGGTCCACTGAAGGGGACCCATTCACTCCGGATCTGAGCGATTTTGTCCTGCAGATATCCCCCAAATTCCTCCGCTCTACCCTGCAAGGGGGCTTCCCGCGGCCTCTGTGATAGGAGGGAGCGGGTCACCCGAAACAGGGCGACAGGGCGGTTATCTGCGGACGCAATAAGAGCGGCACAATGTTGACGTTTGGCCGCTCTTAATGCCACAAGGTAGGTCCGTAAATAGGCTCTTACCTGTGTTCGGTCAGATTTGGAGCGTGAGGACCTCCATCTGCTCTCTAGGCGTCTCTTGTGGCATTTCATCACCCTTAGCTCCTCGGTAAACCAAGGGGCCAGGGTGGTTCGTTGCCGCAGGAGAGGCCGCAAAGGCGCAACCCGGTCCAAGGCCCCGGCAGCCACAATATTCCATGCGGTCACCAGGTCCTCCATCCGGGAGCGGGTCAGGGTTACAGGAAGTGGCCCAAGCTCCTTCTGGAACCTATTCGGTTCCATCAGGCGCCTGGGGTGGAACCATCTAGGACAATCTGGTTCTGCCTCCCCACGGTGAGGGGTAGCGCCAGGGAAGTCAAGCCGGAGAGATGAGTGATCTGACCATGACAGGGGTGTAATAACCAAATCCCCTATTCCCAGATCACTCGTCCACTGTCCAGAGACAAAAATAAGGTCCAGCGTGCGGCCTCCCTTGTGTGTGGGGCCCTGAATTAGTTGGGTCAGGTCCATGGCTGTCATGGAAGCCATGAACTCCCGAGCCACCTCAGATGCTTCACCCGTTGACGGCAGGTTGAAATCCCCCATAACCAGAAGTTTGTGGGTCTCAACCACCGTCTCTGCGATCAGCTCGAGGAGCTCAGGCAGGGCCGCTGATGCATAGCGAGGAGCCAAGTATACAATCAGCAAGCCCAACTGCCTCCCTGGGCCCCATTTCACACCAAGGGACTCACAACCGGATATCTGTGGCACAGTGAATTCCTTCAGTTCCAGACTCTCCTGTATAACTACCGCCACCTCACCACCCTTACCCAGGGCCCGGGGCTGATGAAATGCACGGTAGCCCGGTGGGCACATTTCCATGAGGGGTAAACCACCCTCGTGGCCCAACCAGGTCTCCGTTATCCCTGCAAGGTCCAGCTCCCCCTCCGAGATCAAATCATTAATGAGGGGGGCCTTATTGACAACAGACCTTGCATTGCATAACATCAGCCTCAGGCCCTGGCTCTGTAGGTCCTGACCACCTAGAGTGCGGGGGTTGGTACAAGTGACCGGGCGTGTCCAGCAGCCATGGTCTCCCAACCGGCTACAAGATTTTCGTCCATCCTCGCACCCACCCCTCCCTACGACCGTTGGAATAGGACAACCGTCCACTGGAATATCATTCTCCCTCCCCTCCCCCACTCCGCTCACTCCTCTCCCGACCACACCTGTTCGCCTGGCACTAATCCCCCTCCTGGCCTGATTAACCCTCCCCCCCACCCTGGAACCCCCTAAAACAGATAAAAAACATTTTGTTAAAAAACCCCTGAGTCTCCGCTTCCTCCACCTCTCTGGGTTAATGAACCCGTCATCAAGGTGGGCCCTTGAGAGGGCAAAGGGCCATACCTGCGAGAGGGGGGACTCACAGTAGGAGCAGGTCTGTCCTCAAATAAATAATGGTAAGATAAACATATGAAGAATGGTTGCAGAATTAGTTATGTCTAATCTAATAACAAAAACAACTGGGGTGATATGATAGGAGTGTTCCAATATTTAAAGTCACAAAGGCTTTAGGATGCCACAAAAAAAAAGGGGGGGTTAATCTATTCTTCAAAGCACCTGAAGGCAGAACAAGAAGCAATGGATGGAAACTAATCAAGGAGAGAAGCAATCTAGAACTAAGGAGAAATTTCCTGACAGTGAGAACAATTAATCAGTGGAATGGCTTGTGGGTGCTCCTATACTGGAGGTTTTAAAGAAGAGATTGGACAATCAGGGGGTTGGACTAGAAGATCTCCAAGGTCCCTTCCAATTCTGTTATTCTGTTATTTATACAAACGGCAAACTATAATTTCATAGGCAATTCAGTTCATATTGGTATGCAATTGATAGTTGTCTTCTACAGACACTAATTATGCCTTCTCCAATTGCAGTAGCTTGAAAATATAAGCAATCATTACATTATTATTTTCAGGTTTATGGAGACAAGATTTTCCTGGCCCTTCTGTTCAACATTTGAAACAGTTTTTTTCTTCATTCCAGCAAATCCATAAGATATAAGCCTTCAAAAGGCTGGCCAAGTAGAAATGTGTCTTTCTCAAACTTCACTGAAGTGTCAAGAAGAAACTGAGGTCTCTTGCTTTCCACTAAAGCGAATGTTTTGTTCTCAAACTTTTCTTCTTAAAGAACAGGATTAGAAAGGATTAGGTCTCAATTAACTAGAGTTTCCCTTTCTTGCTGCTAAAGATCCACCTGTCACTAGATAAACTTCAATATTTTTCATATAATGAAAATGAGTATTATGTTTGCCAAAAATGTGACAAGTCTTGCCAATGAGAAAAACTGATCTCTGCAGCTGTCTGTTCAGTCACTGCTATGTGATATTTCCCCATTCCTATTTCCAGACGGTAAGAATGACTTAGCCAGTGAAGGTCCATTCTCACCCTAATCCCCAACTATAAGCTCCCTCTTTTAATGGGTCTCCTTTTTAATTCTCAATGCCTCAACATAGCCGTCTCTTCACTCACATATATTCTGATCATTGCAAAGAACTACTCATGCAGATTAACAATAATGGAAAATATGAAGGACTTGTATTAGTTTGTGGACCACAAGGATGCCTAGCACTTTGAAGAAATCTGCTAGTAATTTCTGAGCATTTGAAGCAGCACTCAAAATATTTGGCTTTCTAAAATTATTGACGTTCTGTTGTTTAGATTAGTACAGTGAGGGGAATGCCTCAAAATCTCAGGGCTGGACTGGAAAGTTGAGGAAAAAAAATCCCAGGAAAAAGCAACAGCAAACCATTACCATAATGCTTCTGAGGAGAGCTGAGTCCAGTTCAGGGGCATCCTTAGTTTTAACTCCCTCAGGAGCAGCTGGAATATTCCATCTTTCACCTCTCAACTAGAGGAAAAAATTGTTCACCATTCCTGTTTCCAGAGGTGGTATTCAGCTGGTTCGTATTGGTTCGGGTGAACCGGTAGTGGAAATTTTGAGTAGTTCAGAGAACCGGCAAATACCACCCCTGGTTGCCCCCCCCCCCGCCCCCCATCATTCCCTGTCCTATATTCCCTTGTTTTTTTAACTCAGCTGATTCATGCAGCAGAGCGAATTGCCGCACCTCAGCTGAGCTAAAAAAAATATAGCTCAGCTCCCCAGTGCTGACACCGAGGGCAGTCTTTGAGTGCTGCCCACATACGTGAAGCGTGCTCTCATACAACTGGTAGGAAAAGATTTAGAATCCCATCACTGCCTGTTTCCCACACAGAGCAAGGCATTAAACCACAGAACTTCCTTAGAATTCTTAGTGAAGACAAAGGGGAGGAGACACACTTTAGGGCAAGGATGCTTTGAGAAGCTTCAAAGTCAGTTGTATGACAAAACTTCCCTATCCATCAAGGTAGCCTTTTAAAATCACTCAAAATCAATGGATAAAGGTAGTTTCAGCCTTCACAAACTCATGTTGTTTCCTTTTTTTTGTCAATTAGCCTTTTCCGACTTTTCCCCAGGTACCAAAACCAGACTAAGACCTCATCCACTGCACCTCCTCCCGCTCCACTTCCTCCCACTCCTCTTCTTGCTAATTCTTCTGCAAGCCATCAAGAATGCATTCAACCACAACCTTTGATGAAACATCCTGTCTCAGTTCCTGTGTATCAGGTATGAAAAATAAATATGATGCTTTCCTCAAGGGGACAAAAACAAAAATGCCACTAGCTTTGTGTAGCTGTGGTGCTGTCATCCAGTCTGCCCCAAGGTGCTATTTTCTGAATGACATTCAGTCATTTGAGAATGGATTGCAAGATTCAGAATTCCAAACCAGCACATTCCATTAATGGTTTTGACCAAGAATTCTGGGATGGGCAGTCACTGGTACTTGGGGAGTATCCCATGGAAGAAACCAACTGTAGGCTAACATACATAAAAGACACCATGTTACAGAAGCAGCTGTTCTATAGACTAGGATTAATTTGCATGTTATCCTTAATCTTTGGTTTTCGGTTGAAGTGGTAAAGCAATTTTATTTTCATCCTGGTATGAAAAACAGGAGAATGCAAACCAGGCCAACATAAATTATTTATGAGTTGGGGAAACAAGAATATAATTTATTCTGAAAAGAAAGCTGGTTATTGCAAATACAATTCTACTTTATTCGGAAGGGTTAGAGAAGCAATTCCAGACCGTTTGCATTTTTATCTTACTAAAAGGCTAGGAACCCACAGCTGATGCAGCTTTATGTCACCCTTAACTATTCCAGTTATGAAGTAGCATTCTATTTCTTCTCCAACTGAGTCTTTGCACATTTCACTGACATCCTTCTCTGAGCTTTTAATGACCAAGATTTTCTAAAGCAGGGGTGTCAAACTCAAGAACCACGGGCCAAATCTGACCCATGGGGTGCTTAGATCTGGCCTGCAGGACCGCCTGGCAACAGCAAAGGACCGCTCTAGGGTGCCCCTGCCAGTGAAAATAGAGCTCAGGAGGGCCACAGGCAGCCCTCCCAGGCTCCGTTTTCAGAATAGATGACCTCCTGCAGCCTTCTGTCAGCAAAAACGGAGCTCAGGGGGCAGCGTGCTCCGTTTTCACTGGCAGAGGACTGCAGGAGGCCATTGTGGCCAAAAATGGAGCCTGGGGTGGTGGGCACACCCCTCCTGACCTCCATTTTGCTGGCAGAGGGCTATCAAACAAACTACTAGTATAGGTGGATGGAGGAAAGAAATAAGAATCCTAGGCGATAAATAAGCAGAATGTGGTAGCTCTTACAGATTGTTGTCGGTGTTAAAATGTTTATTCATTGGATAATATAAATATGAATGATTCTGGATAAAAGTATTTTCAAACAAATGCAGTTAAAGGAGAATGTTGGTATATTGACGGTATAAAGATCCTTGATTTAAAATGCACAATTCGATTTGAATGAAATATAAAGAATGATTGTAGTAATGCACGGAATTTAATTGTAACCAATCGACATGCTAGCTGGAAGATGTATTGAAGAGTGTTTTGTGTGTGTGTTATCTGTCTAATTAAAACAATAAAATTAAAAAAAAACTACTAGCAAAAGTGGCATTTGATCAGAAGGCAAGGAGGCATTGAGAAATTCATCTGCTGAGACAATGGATCACCCGAGCCTCGCCTGGGCCACCCAGGTGCCCCCAACACAAATGATGTCAAGCTGGCCATGCCCCCCCCAGCCCCCCCCTCCCAGCCCCCCAAAATCAAACACAACCCTGATGCAGCCCTAAATGAAATCAAGTTGGACACCCCTGTTCTAAATGACCTTTGGACAATGAACATGTATTTTTTAAATTAAAAGCTGCTATGAGTTCTGTTACTGCTTTGTGCTTTAATGTTTCTTTATTCTGTGAATGTCCTCACTTATTTTAGCATATTGTAAACAACCTGGGTCATGAACATTGAGCACCCTGCAAGGATGACAAGGAGTCTTCTCATATATTGGTGCTACTTTGACAATTTACTTCTGTCTCTTCACTGTCCATATTTTAGAATTCTTGCAATGGTTTACATTTTAAAACTTCTTTTAAAAAATAACAATAGCCGTAACTGTATTTTAAAGCTATTTTAGGAAACAGTGTTCCAGATTGGGATTGTTTTAATAATGAAAGAATTGGATAGAAATAACGATATAAACCAATTATTTTTGTGAATAATAAATGGTTCAACTTCAGCTTTTTTTGTTAAATTGTGGGGCAATGTGTGGCCAAGGGCTTGAGCCCGATGTTGCCAATATTTATCTAAGGCAGGGGTGTCCAAACTTGGGAACTTTAAGACTTGTGGACTTCAACTCCCAGAATTCCCCAGCCAGCCATGCTCCCAGAATGGCCAATGTTGCCAATGTTTATCTAAGGCAGGGGTGTCCAAACTTGGGAACATGCTGGCTGGGGAATTCTGGGAGTTGAAGTCCACAAGTCTTAAAGTTCCCAAGTTTGGACACCCCTGATCTAAGGAGAACCAATTTGGTCTAGTGGCTAAGGCACCAGATTAGAAACAGGAGGCTATGAGTTCAAGTTCCTCCTTAGCCATGAAAGCCAGCTGGGTGACTTTGGGCTAGTCACTCTCTCTCTTAGCCCCACCTGCCTCATAGGGTTGTTGTTGTGGGGAAAATAGGAAGAGAAATGGGTGTGGGATCTGTTCATTGCCTGGAGTTATTCATAAAAATAATAAAAGCAGGAAACCAGCAAGCAAACAAACAAACAAATACATGTTTCCTTCTAACCCTTATGTTCAGTGATGCTATGAAAATTGCCACAAGGTTAGGTTCCATGTCAGCTGGACTTTAATATCATGCTTAAAGATGTTCTCCTGCAAAGTCTACACAGTTTGGACAATATTTTTTTCGTATAGTTCTCTCTTTTTTAGAAGCAAAAATGTTATACTTATATTATAGCAGGGGTGGGCTGCTGCTTTTTTTGCAGGGGTATGGGAGAACCTCTAGCTAAGATTCTATGCGGTTCGGAGAACCCCCAAATCCCACTCCTGGCTGGCCCTGCCCACCTCACCCTGCCCCTCCCAGGAGTCCCCACGCATCCCGTTTTGGATGTAGGTAAGTGCAGGGCACGCAGGGGGCTTCCAGGGGGGCCCCAGAGCCTGAGAAGGCACTTTTCGCCCTTCTGGAGGCTCGAGGAAAGCCTCCGGACCCTGGGGAGAGCAAAAATGCCCCCCATGGTGCATGAGGCTGACTAGGCCATGCCCACCATGCCCACACCCACCTAGCAACCCGGCAGAGAACCCCTTGCTAAAATTTTTGAAGCCCATCCCTGATTATATGCCTTAACATTTGTTTCTTTGTTTCACTACTAGAATCAAAGCCCTACTAATTATTTACAAGGACTGGATGGAAGACCCCTAATAGCTGCTCCTGTGTTCACCAAGGTGATTTGCTTGAATGAGCTCTTCTCATAAGGGGAAACAAGTACTAGCCGGCTTGGCCTAATTCCAGCTCTCCCACCCCAGTCTGTATTTTTAAATTTTGGTCTTAGGCTTAGTTTTTAATTTTTATAAATTTGTACAGGGGTTTAAAGTTTAATTCGTTTTTAACTATATTTATGATTATTTGTAAGGTTTTTTAATTTGGTACCTGTACACCACCCCAAGTCCCTTCGGGGAGAGGGGGCGGTCTAGAAATCAAATCAAATCAAATAAATAAATAAATAAATAGTACTGTAGATGTGATGATCCAATCCTCAGGCCATCATTGTCCAATCCTAAAATAACTTTCAAAAGCTCAGTGATTATATCATCAGCCTGAGTGTCCTAAAATTGCTTCTTTTACATCAGTACATCTTCAGCACACCTATCTGAAAATATTGGAGACTTCTGTTATACAAATTAAGGAAGTTCTCCAGATGACGATCTCCAATCTTTTAAAAGCAACATCAGCAAAGATAAAATTGATAGTAGATTCCAATTCATTTAGAAAGCACCAGATTAGGTAGCATATATTGTAGTTTAAAACTTCTGTCCTGCTACTTTCCACTGACAGCTTTAACAGGTAAGTAGCACACTGCCAACCTGGATTAATGTAGAAAGATAAGCAGGGATTCCTCTGGTCAGTACTTGGATGGGACCATGTTTGAAATCTTGGGCTGTAAATTAAAGTAGGAAGCTGAGCAATGGGCCCCTATTCCTGCCAAAACCAATGGCAAATCATGACAAGAAAACTGCACAGATGTATCCATTCAGTGACCAGAAGCAAGTGCGCTCAATGCTGAACTTTGCTTTATTCACACCTGTGTAATAATCTTTAAAAATCTTAAAATATCATAATGTCTGTTTTTGTTTTAGATGCTACAAAATATATCAGCCTCTGAGGGTCAGCTGGTCGTGTTTGAATGTCGGGTGAAAGGAGCTCCTTCACCAAAAGTGGAGTGGTACAGAGAAGGGACATTGATAGAAGATTCTCCAGACTTTAGAATATTACAGAAAAGTACGCTTTTTAGGTAGTTCTCAACTACAGGTAGTCCTCAAGTCCTCACAACTGAGCCCAACATTTATGTCGTTAAGTGAGACATTTGTTAAGTAAACCTTGCCCCATTTTTCAACTTTTGTGATGACCCAGGGCACGACACAAAAGCAACACAGCTAGAGAACAGGTCTTGCTTCCCTTTATTGCTCCAACTTTGCCCCCAAACATCCCCATGTTTACTACCAAGTCCTGGAGCAAAGCTCTCACATGCACCTTCAGAAACCTCTGGCCGTGAGTACTTGGTAAGCCAGGTTAGCCAGATAGTAACCAGAGCAAGAAGTTCAGCGAAGCAAGCAAACCAGTCAAGCCCCATAAGACAGAGCACAATAATCTCCAGGCGTGGGCAAGTGCACATGAAGTTCCACAGATTCAATGCTTGTTCCTGACAAATGCCACTAGCACCTCCTTACATCTCAGTCCCCAGGCACTCTCCTTCCTCATAGCCAGCTCAGTCTGCGTTGTTCTTGCCTTCTCTCTTCTCTCCGTGATCTAGGATCAGGAGGGGGTGGTCCTTGCTCTTCACCTAAGCTCTGTCTCTCCTGCTCCTCCCTGTCTGCAAGCCTTTCTAATCCTGAAAAACCTTGCCTGGACTGACTCTGCCCTTCCCCAGTTTCCTCCAAGTCCAACGGAGCCACCCTTACAATCTCTGTTGGCTCTTGTTCCAGCTCATCTTCCTCCACAAATTCAGTCTCCAACAGGGGCACGACACCTTTCTGGAATCAGTTGTTAAGTGAATCACTGCAGTTGATAAGTTAGTAAAGCAGTTGTTAAGTGAATCCCCATTGGACACAGCAACGGTCATAAATATGAACTAGTTGCCAAGCATCTGAATTTTAATCACATGATCACGGGGATGCTGGTAAGGTCATAACTGTGAAAAATGGTCATACGTCACTTTTTTCAGTGCCGTTGTAACTTTGAATGGTCGCTAAATGAACGGTTGTATGTCGAGGACTACCTGTACTGTAGCATTAAAGAGGGGTTTTTTTTGCTGCATGTGACTGACAAGGAAATATTTGTAAATAAATTCTGTGAAAACTGCATTTTTAAAGTACTATTATCTCGTGCACTATAGAAATAGTTGTAATAATTGAGACTGCTATTGATCTCAAAGCACATGACACATTCATGTTAATATTGTCTCCATGTTACAGATCAAAGTGATAAAGCAGGGAGAATGATTTGAAGCAGCTTCAAACCATCATATCTGGTTTTACCATATGAACAATACAACTACTTGCATTGTATACAAAAACTGATGCAACTGAGAGAATTTAGTCTGGAAACTCAGTTCAGTTTTCCATAGCTATTCACAGTCCAGCATAGGACTGTAGAGAACAGCAAATAACCTTTTGATGAATTGGTAATTTTCTAGATTGTTACCCTTTTGCCCACCCAGGGTAAAACATTTAAACTCTGCCCCTAAAACTTGAAGCAAGTTCAGGTTTGGGTTTCACCAATAGAGAAATGAAATGAAATTAAAATATGGTGGATATAACTACCATATGTATATTCTGGCTTATCATAGTAAAGGTAGGGAAACAGGAGTTCATAGTTAACGATCAGCAATAAACAGCAGTGTATTGTAGAATATAATGCCTTATTGTGTAGGATACTGCACTATGCCGTGTTTCCCCGAAAATAAGACAGGGTCTTATTTTCTTTGGACCCCCAAAATGAGCACTTTGAACCCCCGAAATCAGCATTTTAGAGGTACAGGAGGCAGCGAGCATGGTCACCTCATGACAGCTGCTGTGTTGCAGTATTTTCAGGGAGGGCTTATTTTCAGGGAAACAGGGTAGTAGACAACAAGGCATAATCTTAAACCACTACAAATTCATACAAGCCAATGTTATTTCTAATAACCAACTTCTTCAAAGACCAGAGCATTCTTATGGGATGGATGGCTTGGAGTCTAGCGTGTGACGGAGGTCTTTGGGCAGAGTCAGGAGCAATAGGACCTGATCCTGGTTCTCCACTGTGATTGGATCTAGATTTTGATTCTGACTCTTCCTTTTTCTCCTCTTCCTCCTTCTCCTCTTCAAGATGAGTCAGAGATTAGGAACAGGACCAAAAATAACTGTATTACTCCAGCAGTTTAAAGATCCATCTATCTGGATTTAAAGAAGCTTAAGTATACAAATTGCCCCCCAAATATAGAGTTTTTCATGCAAAACTTTGAAAGAATACGATGTATGTTAAAATAAATACAGAGTTAAGTATTGTTTTTTTTTCTTTTTTATTAGAACCTCGCTCCATGGCTGAACCGGGTAAGTATATTTATCCCAGTGCACCTGCTTACTAAATTACTTCACTCTTACAGACTTGTTGCTGTGATTAAAAAACATGCAAGCAGATTCCCCCCCCCCCCCCAAAATGTATTATTGCAGTTCCTGCTTCCCACACACTGAGGTATTCTCGTCAGTATGTCCCATATGCATAAAGCAAAGAGATTATATTGTTCAGGCAAGCTATATTAGAAAAGCTGATTCTGTTCCAAACATATAAAAAGGGACAGGACTTCAGTCACACAATTGCAGTGGTCACCTTGAGTACTTTGACTCTACCTACAATTATCCATGGACATGAACTTCTTCTATAATATGAAGCTAAATTATTTATTAGTATATTGAAATGTGGAAGAATACTGCTACTCGTGTTTTCCATTAGATATAGGGGACAAGGCCACTGCTCTTTTCTTGACTACAAGAAGTATTTATTTTTATTATTATTTTTTTATTATTTGTCAAGCATGTATACGATAACAGATATATGTATAAACATGTTCATGAATACATGAAATGGATACAAATAAATGGAGATAATTAGGACAGGGATGGTAGGCACTTTGGTGCGCTTATGCATGCCCCTTACAGACCTCTTAGGAATGGGTGAGATCAACGGTAGACAGTCTAAGGTTCAAAGTTTTGGGGGTTTGGGGAAAAAACCAGAGAGTCAGGTAGTGCATTCCAGGCATTGACCACTCTGTTGCTGAAGTTGTATTTTCTGCAATCGAGTTTGGAGTGGTTTACCTTCTTTTTGTATCTATTGTTTGCTCATATATTGTTGTGGTTGAAGATGAAGTAGTAATTGACTGGCAGGACATTGTAGCAGATAATTTTATGTAGTATGCTTAAGTCAGACCGAAGGCAGCGTAGTTCTAAGTTGTCGAAGTCTAAAATTTCAATCCTGGTGGCTTAAGTTATTCTGTTGCAAGCAGAGGAGAGGAGGACTCTTCTCATGAAGTATCTCTGGACTTGCTCAATTGTATTAATGTCCGATATGCAATGCGGGTTCCAGACAGATGAGCTGTATTGGAGAATTGGTCTAGCAAATGTTTTGTATGCTCTAGTCAGCAGTACAATATTACCAGAGAAGACGCTACGCAAGATTAGGTTAACAACTCTTAATGCTATTTGGCAAAGTGTGCGCGTGGCGAACCAATACCAACCAGTTGAGGAACCCACCCCCGATTGTGAAATATTCCATTCAACTTCACCTGAATACAAAATACAAAATAACAAGGTTGGAAGGAAGTTGGAAGGGAACTTGGAGGTATTCTAGTCCAATCCAGAGTTACCCTGAGTCTACTCCACCCAGAGGTACCCTATGGTAAGATGGGTGGCTAATGAATGGGTTAAGATGGGTGATAAATAAATAAGCCTCATGCCCAAGCAGGAGGCCCTATTGTCCAATCTCTTCTAAAAACCACCAGTGATGGAGCCCTCACAAGTTCAGGACTCAAGTCATTCCACTGGATAATTGTTCTCACTGTCAGAAAACTTCTTAATTCTAGGTTGGATCTTCTTTTGATAAGCTTACATCCATTCCAATTTCCAGCATTCATTCTGGTCCTGTCCTCAGGTGCTTTAGAGAATAGGTTCACACACACACACACACACACACACACACACACACACACACACACACACACACACACAATCTGTGAAAAAAGCAAAAAGTGCACAAATAACAACAGAATCATCTACATACCTACTCTGAAAAAGTCCCACTGATTTTAATCGGACTTATTTCCAGGTCATTCTAAATAAAATTCTAAGTTAAGAATATAGCATGATGCTTTAATTTGCTAATGAGGCCCACTTAATTGAAAGGAGCCTATTCTCTGTGAGGTCAGAATATCATTAGCACTGAAATCTTGGAAAGATGACTAACACTGACCTTGAAGAGATTCAAGGGGTGGAATTATGCTTCCATTCTTCATCTTCACTAGATGGTCCTTATTTCAAAACTGGGACTTCCGCTCTTTTCCAGCCTTGATGTGAATGAAACAGACCTTATTATGTCCCTTACTTTCTTGGAAGTCAAATGTACACCAGATGATGTTGGATCGTACTATATTTATCCAACTTGCCAATGGAAGTGTATTGTCACACCTCAACCTGTGCCAATTTTTTTTTCACTTAACCCTCACTGCTCCACATTACTCTCAGTCATGAAATATGAGAGAATCGCTTCAGGCATTCCAGGTCCGAAATTGGAGAAGGCCACGTCAGGAATCCTCCCTCCAAGGGGGAACCCTGACTGTGACTATTTTTTGGATCTGAGTCAGTGCTAGATGAAAGTGCACAAGGAACCTCATCCAGGGACTGTGGAGTAGTGACTCCATGTTTAAGGCACATGAAGTGTGTCCTCCAAATGGCTTTGGAGGAACAAAAGCACATTTGTCTGTACCTTTTGTGGGAGAGTTTTTTGTGGCTGGGCATGAATAGCCAGCTCCTCACTAGCTGATAGTCTGCCCACTTGCTAGAATTCATCCTTAGGGTTTTCCCTTTCCTTCTAAAGTGCATGGGTTGCCCTTTCCCTGAACAGCTGAGCAGATTTGGTTCCTGTGGAACTCAAAACCCTTCGTGGTGGTGGTAGAGTCTATAGGACAGTGATGATTAACCTTTTTGACACTGAGTGCTGAAACTTGAGGATGTGCATGCTCCAAAGCACCAGGACCCGGAAGAGAGCAGCTGGCTGGTGCGCATAAGCACAGCAGCTAACTGCTCTTCTGGGTTCCGGCACATGCATGCATTCCAGCCAGTTGCTCTCTTCTGGGTTCCGCGTTCGTATGCACGCTGGCCAGCTGGTCTTCACATGAAGACCAGCTGTCCAGCATGCATGCGTGCTGGAACCCGGAAGAGGACTAGCTGTCCAGCATGCATGCGTGCAACGGAAGCTGGAAGAGCAACTGGTGATGGTGTGCGTGCCCATAGGTTCGCCATCATGGCTATAGGGTATGGTTTAAAAAGTCCAGATGATGGCCACACTTGTCCAATTAAAACTCTCATTTTTATGTGCATCATCAGGGCCACAATCTGAATCTTTTGACCTCACCCTATGACTGCCCCTATTTAGTGGGACACCCATGTAATGGTCATTGTCTTTAGCAACGGTGTAAAACTCAGGATGATTCTTTTCTATACAAAATTCTCACCATGTTAGTCAAATCTACCAAAGGGACGGGGTTACAAAAATTCCAGCAATTAAATTACATTCAGTTTGGAGCCAATATCTCCCAATAAACAGGAGAAGAACATAGTTAGGGGAACTTTTTTACTTTGTTTCTCACAGCTTCTCTATGAACTAGAGAAAACTTGTTAATGAAAAATGTCCCCTGTTGATATCCAGAATCTTAATCACTTGGGGAAATGACTCTTACAATAATTTTAAATATCTCTACTTGTGGTCACTGCTTGATAATAACAAGGAAACACCCAGAAATCCTTAATCTTTGTTGATACTTTGTTCATATATACACCCAGATATTGCTTTATGTAAACATATTTGTATATCAGTGATTGCATGACATCTGTAGATACTCTATACTAAATAAATGAATAAAAACCAAGTATTTGCTCCTCATATTATCATACTAAGAAAGAGAGGCTAGATGTGTTGTATAGGTCTTTAATCCCATATGTTTTTAAAACTTCAAACCCTAGTTTATCTTCAGATCAGTTAGGGAAGTTATGCAAGGAAAAAAAATAGGCTATTCTGTCGGTTTTTCCCAAAACTGTAACCCAGTGAAGGAGAGAAATCTTCCTTTTGTTTTCTCTATAATCACAAATGAGTTGTGCTGAGCAGGAGTGAACTGTCCTCCAAGTCATCCTGCTGATTTCATGCCTAAAACAGGACTTGAATTCACAATTTCTGATTTCTAATCCAGCACTAAACTGCATCTTTTTGTCTCAGTTGCTAACAAATGTTACCAGTTTTGGGTTCTATGCATTTTAGAGAATCATGCAATGTTTTGATGAAAGTGTACTTCCAAGTGACCCAAAATCACCCAATGTACTTCCATAGCTGAAGATGCACCAGAAGCTGGATGTCCCCACTCTATGTCTGAGTGGGGACATCCAAGTTCTGGTCACTCTCTCTCAACCCAACCTACCCCATGGTATTGGTATGGGCAGTGGTGGGATTCAACCGGTTAACCAACTGGTTCGCTGAGCGCTCTCTTAGCTCACACACGCACTAAACGGCTGCTACGTGCATGCAGTAGGTTTGAAAACAGCTCAAAAACTTACCTTCTACTGCCCCAGTGAGTAAAACAGCTGAGGCAAGGCAATCCGCTCTGCCATGCCTATCAGGTGGGCTTTGAACAAAGGAAATATAGGTCAGTGTAGTCCAGGGGCAGGCAGGCGGGCCCACCTGATCGCCAGAGAGAAGCAGTTCACTCTCAGCTGATTGTCAGAGCTATCGGTTTGCCCGAACCGGTCCGAACCACCTGGCTGCCACCCCTGGGTATGGGGGAAAATACAAGGAGAAAGCTTTTGGTAGGCTGTTTTGAGCTTCTGCGCAAAAGGTGAGACCTGTTGGAATGTAATTCCTATCATTTAAATACACTGTCTGGAAATTGTGACATGAACTATCTAGAGATCATGCTATGATATGGTTGACTGAAGGTTTATTTCATGCTTTATGAAAAACCGCTAACTTTCGTAACAATGGTTTTCAGAGGAGATCTGCACTTTGGTCATCGCTGAAGTCTTTTCAGAAGATTCAGGAAGTTTTACATGCACGGCGAGCAATAAATATGGGACCGTCTCCAGCTCAGCTCATCTAATTGTTAAAGGTAAGGCTTTAATGTAAGTAACTGAATCAGACGTTCAGTTTTATTAAGTTTTTTTTTTATTGTTGCACTATAGCAATAGCAATAGCACTTAGACTTACATACTACTTCATAGTCCTTATTTACAGCCCTCTCTAAGCGGTTTACAGAGTCAGCCTATGGCCCCCAACAATCTGGGTCCTCATTTTACCCACCTCGGAGCGATGGAAGGCTGAGTCAACCTTGAGCCTAGTGAGATTTGAACTGCCAAATTGCAGGCAGCCAGCAGTCAGCAGAAGTAAGCCTGCATTATTGCACTCTAACCACTGTGCCACCTCGACTCTTTATTATTTCATTTTAATGGTTTTAAAAGTAGCTTAGTCGAATCAGGCACAGATCCTGGTTATCCAAGAGATACACTTTTCCTTGTTTCCACACATCCTGAAACGCTGGGGACCCATTTAAGGACCCATCTCTTCAGCAATGCTATCTGATGGGCCCAGGAAGCAGGCCTTCTTTCTCATGGCATCTGTCCCCTGGAACAACATCCCCACGGATGTTCAACCATCCCCAATACCCTTTAAACAGGCCTTGAAGACCTGGCTTTTCCAGATCCTGGCCTGGGATGCATCTCATCCAGGACTCAGCTATTTTAGGTTTGTTTATGGTATAATATGCCTGTTCCCCCTGTTATAATTTTCAAAAATGTATTCTGGGTTTGTTTTTAAATTTGTACGGTAGTCACGGTTACCACTGATTTGGGCAGTTTCTCAAATATAAATAAACAAATCGATTTTAACAGCCTTGTTTAATTGTTTCCTTATATTTTAATCATTTTTTAATGTCTAGGAAGGAAAGGAGGGAGGAAGTTCTAGATTTCAGAAGAACTTTAGTCAGCCATATATGACTCACTGGTTATTTATTTTTGTCATTTTGGCGCTTTCTGATTAGAAGTTACTATTTAGTGGAAGTTTTATTACAAACTAGCTGATAACCCACCGTTGTCCGGATATTCATTTATAAGGAGAAAATAACTGGACCAAACATAATTTTTAATGTTGGAATTTCCCCCCTACCAAAGGCAGCCCCCTTGTAGAGTACTGTGAAGCTGTTACTATGGCAACTCTACTGTTTAGTAGAAGCCATTTTACAGCAGTACAGTAGAAGCCATTTTAAGGCACAACAGTCTGTATCTTAACAAAACACACATCCCGGGGTGTTAGGGGTGTCTTACCCCCACAGTATTTGTTTCTGGAGAGTAAGTCATCTGTGTATCAAGTTTGGTTGAAATTGCTCAAGGTGTTCCAGAGTTATGCTGGAACATACACACAGCCATTTAGATAAATAGATAGATAGATAGATAGATAGATAGATAGATAGATAGATAGATAGATAGATAGATAGATAGGTAGGTAGGTAGGTAGGTAGGTAGGTAGGTAGGTAGGTAGGTAGGTAGGTAGGTAAGTAGATAGGTAGGTAGGTAGGTAAGTAGATAGATAGATAGATAGATAGATAGATAGATAGATAGATAGATAGATAGATAGATAGATAGATAGATAGATAGACAGACAGGTAGGTAGGTAGGTAGGTAGGTAGGTAGGTAGGTAGGTAGGTAGGTAGGTAAGTAGATAGATAGATAGGTAGGTAGGTAAGTAGGTAGGTAGGTAGGTAGGTAGGTAAGTAGATAGATAGATAGATAGATAGATAGATAGATAGATAGATAGATAGATAGTTAGGTAGGTAGGTAAGTAGATAGATAGGTAGGTAGGTAGGTAGGTAGATAGGTAGGTAAGTAGGTAGGTAGGTAAGTAGATAGATAGATAGATAGATAGATAGATAGATAGATAGATAGATAGATAGATAGATAGATAGATAGGTAGGTAGGTAGGTAGGTAGGTAGGTAGGTAAGTAGATAGATAGATAGATAGATAGATAGATAGATAGATAGATAGATAGATAGATAGGTAGGTAGGTAAGTAGATAGATAGGTAGGTAGGTAGGTAGATAGGTAGGTAAGTAGGTAGGTAGGTAAGTAGATAGATAGATAGATAGATAGATAGATAGATAGATAGATAGATAGATAGATAGATAGATAGATAGATAGATAGATAGGCAGGCAGGCAGGCAGGCAGGCAGGCAGGTAGGTAGGTAGGTAGGTAAGTAGGTAAGTAGGTAGATAGGTAGGTAGGTAGGTAGGTAGGTAAGTAGGTAGGTAGGTAGGTAAGTAGATAGATAGATAGATAGATAGATAGATAGATAGATAGATAGATAGATAGATAGATAGATAACTGATTATAGTTCAACAAGAGCTAACCGATTATTAAAATAAAGGAAATAAACAGGCAAGAATATTTGTTTCAGTGAAAGTTCAGATTTTAGGCCAGGTGAAGTTTACAATTTAGACTCTGTCTAAAAATAAAGATTACAAACTGACTCTTGAGTTCTCCCTTCATACTAAGTCATTCTTTATTTATTACATGCTGTGCGAAGTTATAAAACCATTTTTTAAATAAATCATAAAGTCTGGAACTAAAATAAACCAAATCAACACCAAACACACCATCCTATGGTTTAGTGTGAATCGAGTTACTAAGTCATTAGTACGTGTTGCCAATATCAAATCATCCCTGACATTCTGGGATATAGAAACAGTGCCTCTCTGCCTTTCCTCCCATTTCAGAAAAGGTTAACCCTAACTCAGATATCAGTAAATGTTTCCAGAACTGTGGAAACTGTTTTGCAGAAAGAAGTTTGTGCAAATAGGGAAGAATGGTTGACCCCAAAATTACAGCAGCACGAAACAAAAGAAAATAGGTCAACACTAAACCGATTGATTAAAACATTTATCATTATCCATATTTCCATGGAATTCTTTTGTCTTTTTTGGTTGGAGAGAGAATAAGGGATCCACCTATTTTTCTGTCAATTAGGATAAACAACTTTGATTTATGTTTCGCTCTTTTCCCAGATAGCGTCAACAGGATTAGGGAGCTACTGAAAGATTAACTAACTATAGATGCTCTCAGTCTATTGTTTCCAACAACGATGCTACTTTCTAAGGAGTCAGAGTATTTCAGTTCTCGCTGATTATTCAATTTGTATCCATCTTCTGATCTAATTTATATATTTGGGTCACAGATGGCACCGGGAAAAAAAATGAGTGGAGGGGAAAAATGCTCCCCAACCACAATCTGTCAAAACAGTTGCTCCATCAGCAGCAATTAGAGGTACCTGCTAGACTGTTTTATCCAATTAAAAAAATGCAGAAGAAATCATGTATTTGTGAAAGAGCCATTAGGGGAAAAATGTGCATGGAAAATGCAAATAAACCATAGTTACTTTTAGAAAAAAACTTTTAGAAAATTGCATACAAATGCTTTAAATTTAGGAAAAGTTGCAATCAATCAATAAGGCATGATATAATGGATAACCTTTTAAAAAAATATTCAAATAAAAAGGTCAAATGAAAATTGACAAGATCAATAGGGGTTTCCTCTATATTGACCTAGGGGCAACAACACACGTAAAAAAAAAAAGATGGGACTTCAGTCACACCATCATAGATGTCATCTTGACTTTTTTTCTCCTCTGTGGATCCCTTGGATCAATTCAATATTTTTATCTGTGCCCAAAATGTACTTTTTTGTTTGCATAATCACCCAACAATATTTATTTTTGTCTATTGCTATTGATATATTTAAGCATGATAATATAAGGAGGCAGATCTTGGCCCCCCCCAGATGGCTGATGTTCAGTGATGAAATTCAATTTTTTTTACTACTGGTTCTGTGGGCGTGGCTTGGTGGGCGTGGCAGGGGAAGGATACTGCAAAATCTCCATTCCCACCCCATTCTCGGGCCAGCCAGAGATGGCATTTGCCAATTCTCCGAACTGCTCAAAATTTCTGCTACCGGTTCTCTGAACTACTCAAAACTTCCGCTACCGGTTGTCCAGAGCCTGTCAAAACCTGCTGGATTTCACCCCTGCCCATGTTACGTGCTGTTCTGTAAACTGCACCAGCTGCCATTCTGCTTCTGAGTCCAATTCAAGGTGTTGGTTATCACCTTTAAAGCCTCTCAGGACATAGGTCCAGGTTATGTGATAACCCCCCATGCAATTAGACTGCTCTACCTGTGCTGGCAGAAGGGGCATGCTTGCAAACCCTTTCAGCTGGGGAAATCCAGAAGAGGAGACTTTCCTGGCATGGGTCAAAAGGCCTTGAAAACATGACTGTTCTGACCTAGACTTCCCCAGCATCACAAAGCTGAGTCCTCATCCCGATAAATCCCTTTTATTTAATTTACAGTGACTTTCTCTCCAGCAAAGTCATTCCTCTCCCACAGTCTTTCAAGATAGTTCACAATTACCAACCTTTATCAGGCTTGGAGAGTGGCCAGGCCAATATTTTTCAGACGCTGCAATACTTGGCAAGAATGTAGGAATGAACTAATTGTCTCTTGCAAACTCCCTTCCCCTTTTGCCCCTCTTTTATTCCTTGTGGGAGGGGCCATTCATCATCCACCTATGGCCTTACGCCCGTCGACCCTTGTTCCTTAGCTGTTCCCTTCGTCTGGCAACTCTGCACATACGCACACTGGGAACAGGCTCCAGCTGTTCTTCTGCCCTACTGATGTCCGACTCTGAAGGCAGCTGGTAACTGCTAGATGGCCCTGGCCCCATATCTGCCTCCAACACAGAGCACTCATCAGAGCCTTCCCCAGACTCCAAGAGTGGCCAAGGTTCCTTCCCAACAACGTCCTCTTGTGGGCCAAAACAATGGCTGCCAACTAGCCTGGGTCCCTAATGGGGCTGTGGCATGTTGGAGGTTGCTAATGGAGTAGATTATACCTCACCTCCTCCATGTGTGCACTTTGCCCCTTCCTTCTCCATTGTGCTTACTTTTATCTTAATTTCTTTTTTTTTAATTTGAGATCTTTATTGTAGTTTTAATGTTTTATACTGCATGTTATTCAATGTCTGTAAGCTGTCTAGAATCACCTTTGGCAAGATGGACATTTTTGATAAATACATAAATAAGCAATGCTTCTGTTGTAGGGCCTGTGGACCAGACGAGTAATGCTGCTCTTCATACCATACCTTCTCTCAGTCTAGTGGCTTCTGAACACCAGCCTTTGGCGCCTACCCCTTCTCTTTCATTGGTAGATAACCCTCCAAAACCTAAATTGGAAAGCGTTCTGGTAAATCACAACGAGCCCCGGTCAAGTTCCAAAATTGGTCTTCGTGTGCACTTTAAACTCCCTGAAGATGAGAAGGGAAGTGAAACCTCATCAGAAGATGGAAGTGGACCTAAAAATCAAGCCAGACCAAACAGTTTTCCAAATAAAATCAATGGACAGGCTTTTAAACTTCAGGAGCCCTCTTCACCCTCCAAAGAGCCACCCCCCGTTCTGGCTAAACCTAAACTGTAAGTAAGAAAATACTGGTTGGTACATATTTAGTGCTGGAGGGACATCCCATTATAAGTTCAATTTATCTCTAGTTACTTCATACAATGAATACATCATTGGCATCTGGGGCGGGGGGGGGGGGGGAGGAGAGGGATAGATTATTACTCTTTGTTTCCTAATTTCTTCAATATCTTTGTACATTTGAAGTCAATCAGAAAAAAGAGTAATAGAGAAGTTACTTGTGAATAAATACGTAAGCATCAAGGTTGCAGCAAATGAAATGTATTGTCAATCTGGAAATATTATTTTGCTATAGAACAGGAATGTCCAACGTTGGCAACTTTAAGACCTGTGGACTTCAACTCTCAGAATTTGAGAATTGAGTTGAAGCTCATAGGTCTTAAAGTTCTCAAGGTTGCACATCCCCGGTGTAGAACAATATTAGGTCTCCAGATTCTTTGGTAATACCCAAAGAATAAAGGATACCTACAAAGGAAAAGCTAGGATGCTTCTGGTGAAGTTTTCTTATTTATTATTTATTATTTATTTCTTAGCGCTTATAGACCGCCCCCTCTCCCGAAAGGGACTCGGGGTGGTGTACAGTCCATATCAGAAAACATCATAAATAACTATAAAATTTAGACAATTAAAATTATTAAGTAAATAGATACATAAATAAGAGGAGGATAAAAGATATACAGAACTGTACTGCTAAGTAAATAATTTAAAATGTACAAAATTTAAAACCCCAATATCCTATAAAATTAAGTATAAAAGAACAATCCCTCTAAAAAACCAGTAAGAGATATGTATGCCAGGAGGTAGATGTAATAATTATGCCAGGCCAGCCAGTCGGAACAGGTGTGTCTTCAATTTCTGTCGGAAGGAGCGGAAGTCAGTGGTGGTTCTAATGTCGGGGGGGAGGTCATTCCAGAGGGTTGGGCCCATCACAGAGAAGGCCCTACTCCTTGGTGTCGCCCGTTGGCATTGCCTAGTGGACGGCACCAGGAGAAGCCCCTCCCTGTGAGAGCGAATTGGCCGCAGGGATGTGTGTGGGAGGATTCTTGTGACTGCCTCTAAAAAAATCAGTTGAGTGGTTGTGGCTGTGTGATCAAAGCCCCACCCTTTTATTGATGTGTCATTTACAACACACATAAACAAGGGGATGCTTTGATAACACAGTCATTGCTGCCATCTTGACTCTTTTAATACCACCACCCCCAGTAGAGGTCCCTGCTTATCTCACTCACAAAAAAAACATTGTGAGATTCAGATTATGTTGCAACCTCCCTATGTTCTTCCATTGGCTTTCCCACCTTTTTACATTCTTACTATTGAACTTCTATGAAGGGGCAGAAGAAAAGACGAAATAGGTGTACTGTATCTTTTGATTAATAGACATTTTGGCTGGAAAGAAAAAAAATGAAAAGTATTTTATTAGAAGGAATTGATAAGGTCCTTGTAGGTGGAGAAATAATCTGTTTGTTATACATGGGATTCGGATTTTGGATTGTTTGTTGTGCCAGTTCTTACTTACTCTAAAAAGGCTGTGAAATGTAAGGCAAAATGTATAATTTTGATTTGGTTTCAAAAGTAGAGCCTACACTACCCTGTATTATAAATTGTATCTATTTTGATTTTTTGGATACAGGGATGCCACCCAGTTAAAACAACTACACAGTCAGGTGTTGTTTGAGCAACAGCAAATCCATCAACCATCTCACCCAGATCCACCAGAGTCATTATTCAATACTGGCCCAGGAAAATCTGCTACTTTACCCATTCAGCATCAGCACCAGAAGCAACCTTCATCGGCTACATACAAGCAGAACAAGGTTCCTTCTACACAGATATTCACATACACCCGACCTAAACAGTTCCTGGCATCTCAAAACACCTCAGCAGGCAGTAGCCCTTCTAGCTCCTCTGTGTCTTCTTTCAGCAACGTACCTCTAGGAACCCAGAAAACAACGAAGAAGGAAAACCTCTTAGCATCTCCTCCACCAGCCCAATCAAAATCTCTGGGAGGGTTGACAAACCAAATGGAGCAGCCTCTTCCAAGTCCCAGAGAACATGTGTTGCCACCACTTCTGCTCTCTGTGTCTAACATGAACCAGTTCCAGCCCCAAAATGTGCTTCCTACACCTCTCTCTCCTACGGGTCGGATTCAGAATCCCGTAGCTTTCCTGAGTTCTGTTCTACCTGCGCTTCCTTCTACACCCCCAACAAATGCCATGGGGCTGCCTAAATGTGCACCTGCCATGTAAGTAATGCAAAATTTGAATGATCTGTCAGTAAAAATATACTGATCTCTGGCTATCTGTTCACCCAGCAAGTTAAAGCAGCCCTCTCCTCCTCCTCCTCCCTTCCATTCTTCTCCTTCTCTCAGATTACTGTTTTACTTATGTTTCTTCATATCTGAAGCTTACCTCTGGATCGTCTTTGCTTTTTTTTTATTCCCTAAAATTGGACTAAAGAGAGGATATTATATTCTAAAATGTGCTGTTGCAGTAGTGTGAATTCATTATTTGCAATTAAAGTCATAGGAGTTCTAGTCCCACAATATTTAGAGTGTTTAGTTTAGTTTGATGTATTGAAAAATTACTTTTAAAAACTGATCGCCATGATACAAAAAAGATGCTGAGACCTCAGAAAATGTGTATAGAAGAGAAACAAAGACAACAAGGGGTCTGGAAGCTAAATCGTATGATGAACTGTTGAGGGAGTTCAATATGCTTAGCCTTCTAGAAGACTGCTATCATATCCACCCAAGGGAAGGATTGGGTGGATATGATAGCAGTCTTCTAGTATTTGAGGTGCTGTTAGAGAGAAGAGGAGAGAGACTTATTCTCCAAAGCACCTGATGGCAGGACAAGATTTAATGGGTGGAAGCTTGTTAAAGAAAGATTAAACCTAGAAATAAGGATAAATTTACCGACAGTGAGAATAATTAATCAGTGGAAAAGCTTGCATTCCAGAGCTGAGGATGCTTCATTGTGGAGGTTTTCAAAAGTAGACTGGACATCCATTTGACTGGGATGGTATAAGGCCATGATGGCAAACCTATAGCACGTGAGGGCGATCTGGCTGTGACATCTGTCACCCCATTGATTGCCAGGGTTAATTCGGCTGATCTGGCTGGCTAGGCGGGTGTCCCCTCCCTCCCTCACTGCTCCATGTGCGTCTCTCCCGAAGCTGCGCACTCGGTGGAAGAGGACAACCATCCCAGATAGAAGCAGTGTACCAATCTTCGGTCAAGGGTATACGATAGCTGCGCTCCCCTGCTAGAACCTCCAAACAAGCTCAAGGTCTAATGGCACGCGTGCCAGAGGTGGCACACAGACCCCTCTTTGTATGCACGTGCACCATCACCAGCTGCTCTTTTGGTTTCTGCCCCAGGCATGTGCGTCAGCCAGCTGCTCTTCACATGTGCCGAAACACCGGATACCTGAAGACCAACTGACCGATGCGCATGCACATGCTGGAAACCTGAAGACCAGCTGGCTGGTGTGCATCACCGGCGCACATGTTCTGGTTTGGGCACTCGGTGCCGAAAAAGTTCGCCATCACTGGTATAAGGTCATCTGCCTTGAGCAGAAGGTTGAACTAGATGACCTCTGAGGTCCCTCCCAACTCTATGATTCTGTGTTCTATGTTTTAAAAGTCCATGCATCAAATCCAGGAGGAGGATTCCATGATATATCAAGACAACCTCTCTAATCAAAAAAAGCCATATGGCCTTTTTGTAGCCATAAAAAGCAATAAAAAATCAAGTCTGTGTAGCAATAATGCCAATAACAGGTCTTTGTTCTAGTATAATACTGTATTGTTCAAGGCATTTGTTGTAGCAGTGGCGTAGCGTGGGTTGTCAGCACCCGGGGCAAGGCAAGTAATTTGCGCCCCCTAAGATGTTGCGCCCGGTGCGGCCGCCCCCCCTGCACCCCCCACGCTACACCACTGCCCCCCTGCTGCACTGGGCAGGGTCATCCCAGGAGCTTCCGGAGCTGAGACGGGCCAGTCTGACGCCCCAACCACTGGGCCACACTGCCTGCCCTCTTCCCCTCGGCCGCTTCCTTGGCCTGACAAAGGGAGGGAGGGAGGGAAGGAGGAGACGCCCCGCCTGGAGCCTCCCGGGGCGAACCCCCTCCGCCCCTCGGCCTTTCCTCCCAAAGGGACCGGGGTGTATGTGTGTGGGGCTGGCCTGTGCGGAAGTGGGAGGCGGCGGAGGGAAGAGCATGGCGGAGCAAGAGCCCAAGCCTCTGCGCCTGAAGCGGCTGCACGGCGGCTTCTTCGCGGTGCCTCCCGCACACCGGGTGAGCGGACTCCGACTGCCAGGGTGCCCTTCACGCTCCCCCGGCGGCCGGGCGGGCTGGGTTGTGTAGTCCGTGCTCACCTGCCGGGCGCCGGTGCTGCATCCAGGCAGGAGCTGCTCCCCCAGCCCACCTGGACACACACACACCGGCTGCTTCCCCCCCGCGCCCCCAAGCCGCAGAAACGGCCTTCTCACCAGCTCTCCTTCCGGGAAGTTGCCGGAGCATCAAGGAGTTCGAGAAGCTGAAACAGATCGGAGAAGGGTCCTATGGCATCGTCAGAGCTGTGAGTGCGAGCGCGCCCCCCCAGATGTTGCGCCCGGTGCGGCTGGCCCCCCCTGCACCCCCCACGCTACGCCACTGTGTTGTAGTATAATACTGTATTGTTCTAGGCATTTGTTGTAGTATAATACTGTGTTGTTCAAGGCATCTGTTCTAGTATAATATTGTATTGCTTGGTTTTTCTAGCATGCCTAGATTTTGTTTCTATTCTAGATTTGTACTGTTGGTGTAAATTTATTCAGCATTTGTAAACTAGATTGTATATGAATTCCCAGCACCAAATAGTGGAAGCACTATAGATTTTTAACAAAGAGCAATATGGAAAAGGAGATCTATAAAGACTCAGAGGTATCACAGGATTCAAAGACCATCTGAGATAGTGAGTCAGCTTCCAGCACTTTCGAGTCTTCTTGTTTTTGTCCCTCAGAATAGCTGATGGATTAATTCAGTGCTTAAGCAGGTGTTAAACCGAGTCTCAATTTCACAGGGGAAGCCATGGAATGCTGAAGAAAAATCTCAACCCTTTGCAGTCATCAACAGAGGATGCCGCTGTTGTGAAAGGTTTAGAGAAACGGCTGCATTTATGGAGTGATGAATCTTTCCGCAGTCAACAGGTCAGTTTGCAGGCTACTGTTGAAATGTGTGTGGTGCTGAAATATCAAAACCTGGGGGTGTTACATCTGGAAGAAGGAAACCTCTCGGGTACTGTGTTTCCCTGAAAATAAGACAAGAAAATAAGCACTGGGCCTTATTTTTGGGGAGGTCTTATTATTTTTGAGGTGCAGGAGGCGGCGAGCGTAGTCACCTCATGGCTGCTGCTGCATTGCAATATTTTCAGGGAGGGCTTACTTTAGTGCAACCCAATTGGGCTTATTAACCAGAGAGGTCTTATTTTCAGGGAAACAGGGTAGTGTGACATTCAATGGGCAAATGGTGTTGGTTGCATCAAAAACATACCCTCCCACACCAGGGGTGGGCTGCTGGGGGTTCACACGTGTCCATGCGATGCTCTAACTAGGATTCTGCCCAGTTCAGTGAACCCCCAAATGCCACCCCACCCCTCCCCTTCCAGGAGTCTCCATGCAACCCGTTCATCATGCCAGGTAAGTGCAGGGCCCACATGGAGGCTCAGGGAAGGGGGTAACGGGCCTACTGGAGGTTCCAGAATTCCAGAAATGGGCGTGTTTCCAGCCTCCGGAGGGTCTCCCGAGCCCGCGGGAAGCAATTTTTGCCCTCCCAGAGGCTCGAGAAAAGCCTAGCCTGGGGAGGGTGAAAAATACCCCCCCTCGTGGTGCAGGAGGCTGACTAGGCCACACCCATCATGGCCACACCCACCCAGCAACGGGGTAGCGAAACTGTTGCTGCAATATTTGAAGCCTACCCTTTTCCCACACTCTGTTCCAAAGTCCCAAACATGGGGAGGATTTTATAGCGTGATCATACAAAGTATATGTGAATGTTTCTTGCTTACAATCACTACTTATAGGATACCACAATTTGTCTAAAGCAGGGATATTCTATGGACTAATAGACTTCAACTTCCAGAATTCCCCAGCCAGCATTCTTGGAGTTGAAGTCCACAGGTCTTAAAGTTGCCAAGGTTTGACATCCCTGGTCTAATTTGTCAATGATTAATAGTTGTTTATACCAGAGCTGTAAATAGCATGGTTTCAATTATCTTGGAATCAGCCATTTCTCCCTCCCGACAAGGGGACTTAGCTTGACTTGGAGGTGAATCTTTAATTTTGAATGATACTCAATCACTAACTACTCCAATGACGTCTAGTTGAGAAAATTCTCTCACATTGCAAAGGTGAAGGTCCCATCTCAGTGCCTGGAGGTTCTTAAATTCTGGATGGTGAGGAGGATCGGGTTTAATCCCGCCAAGATGGAATAATTATGGCATCCATTTTGGTTATCTTCTATCTTTGATTGGAGATTAGATTGCATCATCCTGCATGGGTTTAGTTTGTAACTTGCTGGCCCTCATGAGCTCATGGTTTCTTAGCTATGGCTAAGAGGCCCTTTGCACAATTGCATCTGGTGCGACAGTTATGACTTGCCTTTGTTGGGAGGACCTGTTCACAGTCACTCCTGTCTTAGTCACTGTTGAGTACTGAGGAGCCTGGCCAGCAGAGGGCGTTCGGAGGAAGCCCTCTGATTGGCCAAGGCGCGCGCTCCAGCCGGCGGGAGAATTCAAGGTTCCCTATTGGTTCTACCGGCTGACAGCTGTAAGTATAAATAGCTGTCAGCCGGCTCGCGTTTTGTCCGTTGTCAGTTAGCCTGTTCTTGAATAAATACGTTGAACTGACCTCTGCCTCAGTCTCCTCACTACGGATCTAACACTGGCGACGAGGACGGGCGACACGGACCCCTTCGTCGTGCCACAAATGGCTACCTCTGCCGCTTTTTCGCCTTTCAGGCCAGAGGCTGAGGCTTGGGAAGCGTTTTTAGAGAGATTCGATTGCTTCCTCATAGCCCATGACCTCATAAACCTCTCTCAGGAGAGAAAACGCGGCATATTCCTAAACTACTGTGGCGCGGAAATGTTCGCCACGGCTAGGGCTCTTGCTGCCCCAGAACCAGCAAATTCGCTACCATGGGAAGACCTGATGACTCGCCTCAAGCATCATTACGAGCCCGCGCCGTCCCGTTTCGCCCGCCGACAGTACTTTCGGCGTTGCATCCAGAAAGAGGGCCAAACCATTGCCCAGTACATCGCTGCTCTTCGGGCTGAGGCAAGTCTGTGCGAGTTCAGCGACCTAGAAGAGGCGCTGCTGGAGCAGTTTATCTACGGGCTCCGCGATGTAAAATTACATCGCCGCATTCTCGCACGACCAGAACTGACTCTAAAAATCGCGGTGGATGATGCCAGAGCCTATGAGATGGCTGACCAATCCACCCCAGATTTCAGCCACCTCAGCCAGCACCCTCACGCTGCCTATGTACCGCCTTCCCCATACGCGCCTTCAACCGCCTCATACGCGCATTCTACAGAATCTGCTTTCCGAAATGAGGTCGATCAGGCCGTCGACCGCCTCCAGTCGCTCACCACCAGAGACGGACGTCAATGCCTGAGTTGTGGCGGCCGCCACCAACGATCCCAATGCCGATTCCGTCAAGCTCTTTGCCACAATTGCGGCCGAAAGGGCCACCCGGCTGCCGTGTGCCGCTCCGCGCCTCCTGACAGAAGACCAGCTCAACAACCACCTCACACTCACCGCAATCCAGCCAATTTCCCTGGCCGTCGCCAAAACTCCCTCACCGTTGGCGACCCGGCCGCTGCTTTCCCTGAATGGCTGGTGGACTCGGCCTCTTCCTCTGCGGAGGGCCGAGGTAAGCTGCACATTCCAATTACCTTAGAGGGAGTGACAACATCCATGGAGGTGGACACGGGATCGGCTAGATCCATCATGTCATGGGACACATTTCACTCTTTGCTACCTAAAATCCAGCGGTCTAGCCTATCGCCCCCAGACTGTCGCTTACGTGACTACCAGGGGAACTCCATTGAATTGCTGGGCTGTGGCAGATTTAAAGTGGCCTACGGTTCCCGCCACGCCAGGCTTCCGCTCCTCATAGTGAAAAACCCTCTATCATCTTTACTGGGTTTAGATTGGTTTAGGGCACTAGGGCTCTCTATAGCGGGGGTGCATTCCTTACTTCCCTCTCCTCTTCCCTCTTCTAATTCTCTCTCTTCTCTCCTAACTGAATTCGCTGACGTTTTCAGCCCCTCCCTGGGTTGCTATACAGGTTCCCCCATTTCCCTGAACCTCGACCCTTCTGTAGCCCCCATACGCTTGAAGGCTCGCCGTCTGCCGCTGGCTCTTAAAGCCAAGGTGGACGCGGAACTAGATAAGCTTCTCCGCCAAGGCATATTGGAACCCGTGGATTTTTCTCCATGGGAAACTCCAATCGTAGTTCCCCTTAAGTCCGACGGATCCGTGAGGATCTGCACGGACTTTAAATCTACATTAAATAAAGCCCTGCAAGCGCATCCCTATCCTGTGCCCGTGGTGCAGCATGTTCTGCACACACTAGGCAACGGGCGCATTTTCGCAAAATTAGATCTCGCGCAGGCGTATCAGCAGCTGCCCGTTGACGAGCCCACCGCGCTTGCGCAAACCATAGTAACCCACCGCGGGGCTTTCAAATGTCGAAGGCTGCAATTCGGAGTCAGCGTGGCCCCGGGAATTTTCCAAGGATTAATGGAGCGCCTGCTCCATGCCATTCCCGGGGTCACCCCATACTTCGATGATGTCTTGATTGCAGCCCCCGACACTGCGAGCCTCGTTCAGACGCTGCGCGCTGTTCTACAGCGCTTCCGCGCTGCGGGCCTCCACTTAAAGCCCGGAAAATGCCAACTGGGGGTCTCTGCTGTAACCTTCCTAGGTTACCGCATCGATGCCGCGGGCATCCACCCCGATCCACATAAACTTAACGCCATCCTAGCTGCCCCCCCACCTCAGTCTAAAGCAGAGCTACAAGCTTTCTTGGGGCTCCTAAATTTTTATGCTTCTTTCATTCCCCACAAAGCTTCCCTGGCCGAGCCCCTTCACCGCCTCCTGGACACCAAAGTCCCTTGGAGCTGGAGCAGCCGCGAAGCGCAGGCGCTCGCGGCTGTCAAGCAATCCCTCACTACTCCTCCAGTCCTCGTCCAGTATGACGAGTCCCTTCCACTAACTTTAGTTTGTGACGCCTCTCCTTTTGGGGTGGGCGCTGTTCTTAGTCATTCCTTCCCTGATGGCTCGGAGCGTCCCATAGCGTTTTACTCCCGCACCTTATCAAGGCCTGAGCGCAATTACAGCCAGCTTGATAAGGAGGCGCTGGCTGCCGTTGCGGGAGTAAAGCGCTTCCACCACTACCTATACGGGCGTCACTTTTCCCTCATTACGGATCACAAGCCCCTTCTGGGTATCATTGCCGGGGATCGCCCCACTCCTCCCATCCTCTCCCCGTGCATGTTACGGTGGCTTGAATTCCTCTCTGCCTATTCCTATAATCTTGCCTATCGCCCTGGCGGCCATATATCCCACGCAGACGCTTTGAGCCGCTGCCCCTTGCCAGTGCCCATTCTTGACCCGGCTCCTACTGTTCAAGTATCCCTAATTGATGACTTGTCCCTTCCTATGTCCGTCTCGGACATAGCTGCGGCGTCTGCTACCGACCCTGTCATTATCCGAGTTATGGCCGCCGTAACTCGAGGATGGGCAGCTTACTCTACAGACCCCCTCCTCCTGCCGTTTTTCCGCCGCCGTTGCGAGCTTTCAGTGATGCAGGATTGCCTCCTTTGGGGCTCCCGCGTCGTAATTCCCTCGTCCATGCGTGCCTCTGTGCTGTCTCGCCTCCATGACGGCCACCCAGGCATTGTCCAAATGAAGGCCCTTGGCCGCGGATATGTCTGGTGGCCGTCTATGGATGCGGACATCACTTCCTACGTCCAAGGTTGTTCTGCCTGCCAACGAGTACAGGCTGCCCCCCCCACTGCACCTCCCCGCGAGTGGGAACAACCTTCAGGCCCATGGAGTCGATTGCACGTCGACTTCATGGGTCCCCTTGATGGCCATTCCTTCCTAGTTGTGGTAGATGCATGGTCAAAATGGGTTGAGTTATTCCCCATGACCTCTACCACCTCCGCGGCCACTATCCGCGTCCTAAATTCCCTGTTTACAACCCATGGGCTGCCCGATGTTATCGTTTCCGATAACGGGCCCCAATTCGCCTCCTCCGAATTCTTTTCTTTCCTCACCTCCCTGGGCATCCGCCATGCCCCAATATCACCATATCACCCGGCCAGCAATGGCCTGGCGGAACGTGCGGTCCGTTCTGCAAAAGATGCCTTTGCCCGTATGGCAGCACTACCCTGGCCGGACCGCATTCACACGTATCTCCGCACCCAACACACCACCCCTTGTGCCTCCACGGGTAAAGCCCCCTCCGAGCTACTCATGGGTCGCCGCCTCAGGTCTACTTTAGACCGCCTGCATCCCCTCTGTTCTTCCCCCCCCTTTCACCCTTCCACCTCCCCGAGATCCTTTCTAGTGGGGGAGGAAGTTTTCGCCCGGAATTATGCGGGGGAACCCAAATGGGTGCCTGGGAAGATCTCAGACGTAACAGGGCCCTGCTCTTACAGGGTCCTCCTCAACGATGGGAGATCTTGGAGGCGCCATGTAGACCTGTTGCGGCGACGACCGGCAGAAGTTCCCGGAATTGCAACCAGCGGACAGAAACAGCCAGGCCCTAACAACGCCGCCTGCCGGCCCAACAGCACAGGAAACTCTAGCTCCGAGTCGGCGCACGTTGCCCCCAGTGCGTTTGGTTCCTTACCTGTTCTGACGCATCCATCTCCTAGGGTTGGGCCTGTCGTGGCCGCTCCTCCAGGGCCTCGTCACACGGGCGGGGCCGACACTCCTTCCTCTTCGAACGCCACACCAACTATGCCAAGGCGTTCCCAGCGCGTGCGCAGACGACCAAGATATTTGGAAGATTACGCATGCGCAATCCGGGGGAAAGGGGTGTTGAGTACTGAGGAGCCTGGCCAGCAGAGGGCGTTCGGAGGAAGCCCTCTGATTGGCCAAGGCGCGCGCTCCAGCCGGCGGGAGAATTCAAGGTTCCCTATTGGTTCTACCGGCTGACAGCTGTAAGTATAAATAGCTGTCAGCCGGCTCGCGTTTTGTCCGTTGTCAGTTAGCCTGTTCTTGAATAAATACGTTGAACTGACCTCTGCCTCAGTCTCCTCACTACGGATCTAACAGTCACCTCTTGTCTGGGCATTTGCAATGCACAACCCCAAATGATCCACAATGCAGCAGCAAAAGTAAAGATGGGATCTCCAGGTTCTCCTATATAAGCTTTGAGAGTTGCATTAGTTACCGGTTTCCTTCTGAGTACCATTCAAGAGGTTGGTTGTCACCTTTAAAATCTTACATAGCTTACAATCTGGCTATTTTTTCTGTCTACCTTCTCTTGATGACTTCTCACCCTGTAAAATGAGGAATGGTGGGATCCCTCCAGGGATGGACTTCAAAATTTTTAGCAAGGGGTTCTCTGCCTGGTTGCTGGGTGGGCGTGCCCATGGTGGGCATGGCCTAGTCAGTTTCCTGCACCATGGTGGCGGGGAGGGGTTTGCCCTCTGCTGGCCTCAGAGGCTTTTCTCAAGCCTCCAGGAGGGCGAAAATGGCCTCCCCTGGCTTCGGAGGCCCTCTGGAGGCTGGAAACAGGCCTGTTTCCAGTCTTCCCGAACTTCTGATAGGCCCGTTTTTCACTCTCCCCAAGCCTCCTTGTGCACCCTGCACTTACCTGCATCCAAAACGGGCCATATGGGGACTCCTGGGAGGGGTGAGGTGGGCAGGGCAGGGCCAGCCAGGAGTGGGATTTGAGGGTTTTACGAACTGCACATAATCTTAGCTAGACGTTCTCCCGAACCCCTGCAAATCCCCAGCAGCCCACCCCTGGATCCCTCCAAGTTCCTCCTCTTCAGGAGTGTCATCTTCAGGGACTTTTCTCAGTAGAGCTATCACTTTCTCAGTAGAGCATCACCTGAATGGTTTTGCAGAAAACCATTAAAACTCAGCTATTTCAAGAAATATTGGGAAACAGATTTGCTGTGGCTTGTTATGATTTGTATTAAGAGGAATCCTACTGCTATGGATTTCTGTGTCCTATTGATGTTCCACCCATGCGAGGGCTGCTGCTGGTCCTTGTTGCATTGATTACTACTTCAGTTTTCTAATGGAAGAGTGTAAACATCTCAGAATCCTGTTTGGTGTGACATAAATTACAGAAAAGAAGAAAAACATGCTTAATATGGAATGCGTCAACAATATACATCAGCAAGAGATCATACTGTACATCATTAAGAGAAGATTATATTGATATTTAACTGCTGCTACCAGCCCAATCCATAGGCTGAGACTTATCTTGCTTTTGCAACATTGCTGAAGAGATCCCTGTTTCTCCCATTCGTTTTCTTTTTAATTAACAACAAGCAGTAGTGCTAAGCTTATTCTTTGGGGGGAAATAAACCACCAGTTTTTCCCAGAATCCCTCTAAATCAGGACCCACAGGCATTCTGGCAAAATGAAAGCAGCAGCCGGGATACCGGTCCTTAGCAGGGGTCTTCTCTTGGACGGAGGGCTGCCAGCTGTCCCTGCTGCAACTGCCAAAGAAGGACCTTCAATTATAATACAGCTGTCATTTTGATTCTTTTAATGCACACATGAATATACCAGAGAGCTGACTAGCAGACTGAGAAATAAATATATAAAAATCCAAATTGGAATCACCCCAACAGTATAGGTATTTCCCCTCTTCTCATCCCCTTTGTGACTTCAATTCAGTTGTGAAAAAGCCAAAAGGAAAAAAAGAAATGCGGAGGCTACAGTAGCCTCACTCTCCCACCTCTGGGAGTGAAACTGAAAGATTCTTCCAGGACTTCTCAGCATGAACAGGTAGTAATAAGGGACCTAGGTGCTAGGACAAGGCATGGGCAAAAACCTGTTAATTAGAATAGAATTAAATTATGGTTAATACCCCAATGGTATAATTCTACTTTAGCATGCTGGTTTAACCTAGCTGGTGGTGTGGCCCGCCAACGGAACTGAGATTTGGTCAGTGAGGAGGTTGGGGAGAAACATGGGCCAGTCCTGGAGTCTGGGGAAGGCACTGATGAGGGCTCTTTATCAGAGGCAGAGAGGCGGCCAGAGATGTATGCCAGTTATCAGCTGCCTTCTGAGTCAGACATCAGTGAGGCAGATGAACAGTTAGAGCTGTTCCTAGTGTGCACATGCACACAGTTGCCAGACAAAGGGAACAGCTAAAGAACACAAGTTGACTTGGGAGTAAGGCCACAGGTGGATGATGAATGGTCCCTCCCAGAGGAAATAAAAGAGGAGCGAAAGGGGAGTGGAGTTTGCAGGAGGCAATTAGTTCGCTTAATTGGTTCATGACTCTCTGAGACTCCTTGCAGAGTTTTGCGGATATCAGCCTGGCAGCTCTCCATGCCAGATAAGGTCTGTGACTGTAAATCCTCCCTTGAAAGACTTTGCTGGATATGAATGAGCAGAATTCAGTAAATTAATAAAAGGGGTTTTTGTTAGGACAAGGAGTTTGCTTCATGCTCTTGGGAAGCCTAGGTCACAACAGCTGGAGATTTAACTTTTTAATGTAATTATAGCTAAACCACTTTACTACTGACTAGTATTTTGGCAGAGATGAGACCTCAGACTTTTAGACTTACTATTTTATTGAATGCAGAACTGAGCTGTCTTCCTGCAAATAGATCCCAGGGCCAAGTGGTGTAAAACAAGCCAAATTAAACTGAATAAATACCACATGATATATTGTGAAATAGATCCATGAATACCTTTGGGATGATTAAAGAGATGTTTTTCACTTTACTTTATATGTGGAGTTCCACATACCAGTGTTGTCAACATTGTGATGCTTGTAGATCAGGGCTGTCAAACTCGTGGCCCATGGGCCAGATGTGTCATGTGCTGGCCACCCCCACCCCCGGTTTAGCGAATGGGGGGGAAAGGGGTACATCACGTGACAATGCCGTGACAATGCAGTTTGACACCCCTGTTGTAGATGGTCTCAACTCTCCATATCTACCTACTTACCAGAATAAAAGGAACCCTAAAGAAATGAAAATTAGCAACACCACAGCTAATAAATGTTTGAGTCTCTTCCTTTGGGTTGAGCTACTTAACAATTTCTAACAAATCACAGGTGCATGGCATATTTGAACAGATAGCAGAAACAAGGGTGCTAAAGTTCATACTTGCTGAAGGAAAGAGTATGATAAATTGCTGAAAAGATGGTGATAAAATATGGCCTGATTTTTGCATTTGTGACATGGCTCCTTTGGAAGCCTCCCTCATTCTGCAGTCACCAAATGAGCAGATGAGAGCACAAGCTATTTACATACAGTGTGACTGGTTGTATAAGTTCACAAGGGTGTATGCCTATGCACACTTACTTGGGATTCAGCTCAAGTAATTACATCCAATGGGTTTGTCTTTAGAGGACAAAAGCACCAGGTTACAACTTTATCACGATTGTCATGGACTCATTATTGTTCTCATTATAGTTTCAAGCAAACATTCAAAGGCAATTCCATGCTAGTAACTTACTCTACCATATGCAGGTAGTCCTCAACTTATGACTGCAATTAGGGCCACAATTCCACTGCTAAGCAAGGTGATTATTAAATTATTAAATGAATCATACCCAATTGTATGACTTTTTTTTGCCACAGTTATTAAATTATCGCAGCTAAGTGAATGATACAATTGTTAAGCAAATCTAAGTTCCCCGCATTAAACTTTGTTGAAGACCAGCTGGGAAAGTCACAAATGGCAATCACATTATCCCAGGATGCTGTAACCATCATAAATACATGCCAGTTGTTGAACACCTGACTTTTTATCATGTGACTGTGGGGATACTGCCGCAGTTATAAATGTGAGCACCAGTCATAAGTCACTTTTTTCAGTGCCAATTTAACTTTGAACAGTCACTAAATAGATGGTTTTAAGTTGAAGAGTCATCCAGCCATTATTGTGCAATATATCAACAATAAAACAGGTTGGTTTGTTCTTTAATTTCCATAGTTTAGTTTAGTTTAGTTTAGTTTATTGTCACTCCACTTTGTACAACGAAACTAAATGTGACCTTCAGTATACAATGACAGTTCAGGTTGTGGTTGTTAAGGAATCATGTGCACTCATTAAGCACATCAGGTGGTGGCTGGTTTCCTCATTGACTTTGACTTATTGGAAGCTGGCAGTGATGATCACAAGTGGTGATGATGTCGCTATGGGGACACTGCAACAGCCACAACTTCAAGGACCGTCCATAAGTCTTCTTTTTTTTATTAGAGAGTTTTAATAAATTTTACAAATATATGCCCTTCCCCCCTCTCTCCCCCCCCCGATCCCCCCCTCCAACCCTCCCTCCCCCCAACCTCCCAGAGCAAAATACAGGGTATAAACATTTAACAATCATACGCTAAGCTAACTAACTTTAACATCTTCCTCCTCTTGTACTTTAACTCTTCTTTTGTTAAGCTAACTTTAGATAAATTACACCAATCCTTGTTCTTTCACTCATAAGCTAATTGGAATTTCTTAGTCCGATATTTATTTTGAATATATTCAATCCATCTTCTCCATTCCAACTTGTATTTCTCATCTGAATGATCCTTAAGATATGCTGAGATTTTGGCCATCTCTGCTAAGTTTACTACTTTTAACGTCCATTCTTGAATAGTAGGCAACTCTTCCTTCTTCCAGTACTGTGCCACCAGCAATCTTGCTGCCGTTGTTAAATTCAGAATCAAATTAGTCTCTATAACTGTACAGTCTGTAATTATCCCTAATAAGAACAGCTGGGAAGTGAACTTTATCCTCTTTTAAAGAGTATTTTGAATAATCCACCATATTTTTATCCAAAATGCTTTAAATTTTTTGCAAGTCCACCATATATGGTAATACGTAGCGTCAGCACAGTCACATCTCCCACATTTAGGTTGTAAATTCGGATACATACAAGCAAACTTTTTAGGATCTAAATGCCATCTATAAAACATCTTATAAAAATTCTCTCTCAAGTTTTGAGCTTGTGTAAATTTTACATTCCTTACCCAAATCTTTTCCCATGTTTCCATCATTATTGGTTCTTCAAAGTTTTGTGCCCATTTTATCATACAAATTTTAACTAATTCTGTTTCAGAATCCATTTCTATCAGTATATTATACAACTTTTTTATATGCATTTGACCCTGGTCCCTAATTTGTTTTATCCTCATTTTGCATGATACCAATTTTCTGATCTTTTTTCCATCTGGCCTGTAACTGTCCAAACTGAAACCAGGTTTGAATTACCCTTTCCTCTCTTAGTACATTCAAAGGCTTTAACTGTAGTACACCTCTTTCTATGTTAAGAAGCTCTCTATATGTAATTACATCCTGTTTTTGTTCTATACTTATATTCTCTATTGTGTGTCTGGGCACTACCCACATAGGTATCTTATCATTTAACTTATATTGATATTTTTTCCAGACAGGCAGTAGAGCATTCCTTAAAATATGGCTTTTAAAAATCTTGTCCACCTTCTTATCATATATTAAGTAAGCATGCCAACCATATACCAAATCATATCCCTCAATATTCAGTATTCTATCCTCTGTTAAATTAATTCAATCGCTGATTGGTGATAAAACTACTGCTTCATAGTATAATTTTAAATTGGGCATTTTCAAACCTCCTCTTTCAGGTATATCTTGCATTATTTTAAGTTTTATTCTCAGTTTCTTCCCTGCCCAAACAAAATTATTAATACCTTTCTGCCATTCTTCCAAATTTGCATCTTTTTTGAGTATTGGTATCATTTGAAAAAGAAATAGAAACTTGGGCAAAACGTTCATTTTTACTGCTGCTATCCTTCCCAACAAAGACAGTTGTAGTTTTTTCCATTTAGTCATCTCTGTCTGTATTTTATGCCATAATGGTTCATAACTATACTTATATAGTTTCCCATTTGAGGTTGTAATATGAACTCCTAAATATTTAACCTTTTTTACTATCTCACATCCTGTTACTCTTTCTAATTCTTCTTTTTGATTTATGGTCATATTTTTAACTATCATCTTTGTTTTCCCTAGATTTATTTTAAATCCTGATACTTGACCACATTGATTAATTATATTCATTAAATCTATAGCTGATTTCCCCAGTTGGGTTAAAGTTACAACCAAGTCGTCCGCAAATGCTCGTACTCTATATTCATAATGCCTAATCTTAATTCCTTGTAGATCATCTGACCCACGTATTCTGTTCAACAATAACTCCAAGGTTAAGATGAACAATAATGGAGACAGGGGACACCCCTGTCTTGTTCCTTTTTCAATTTTAAAGGATTCTGTTATGCTACCATTAACTATAATTTGTGCTGTCTGTTTCTGGTATATTGCCTTGATAGATTGTATGAAATACTCTCCAAGCTGCATCTTTTGTATTATTTTCATTAGAAATTGCCAATTCACTCGATCAAATGCTTTCTTTGCATCTAAGAATATAAGCACTGCGGGGACTTGGTTATTCTTCCCCAAATATTCCAATATATTAACAATTTGTCTTACATTACTTTTCATTTGTCTCCCCTGTATAAAACCAGATTGATCATTGTGAATCGTTTGTTGTATAACTGACATCAGCCTATTTGCTAATATTTTAGCAAAATTTTTATAATCTGTATTAAGTAATGATATAGCCTGTAGTTTTTTGGCTGAGTGTGATCCTGATCTTCTTTCGGAATCAGGGAAATAAAGGCTGTTCTCCAAGATGGTGGTACCCTTCCTTCCAATTGAATTTTATTAAATAATTCCTTAAGAGATTCTACCATTTCTAATTGTAACTTTTTGTAATAAACCACTGTCAATCCATCTGTACCAGGGGCCTTGCCAATTTTTAACTGCTTAATAGCCAGGAGAGTTTCCTCTGTGGTTACCGGTTGATTCAGTTTTTCCCTTTGCTCATCTGTAACTATAGGGATTTTCCCTTTCTCCAAATATCTATGTATATCTAAACCTTGTATTTTATCACCAGCATACAGTCTAGTATAGAATTCTTAAAAAGCCTTTTTAATCGTGTCTTGTTGATAGACTTCTTTACCTTTGTATTCTATTTTCTCTATAGTACGAAACTTTTGTTTCTTCCCTAACATGTATGCTAACCACCTGCCTGGTTTATTTGCATTACAAAAAGTATTATGTTTAGTGTATAGCAGATTAGTGGCTACTTGATTGGACATCAACATGTTAAACTGCCCTCGCAGTAAAGTAATTGCTTCTTTTGTCTTCTTATCATCTGGGTTAGATATTAGCACCTGCTCTTTCTTTTTTATCTCTTCTTCCAATTCCCTTCGCTTTTCTCCCTGCCTACATCTATGTAGGTTATTTAAGTTTATTAAAACACCTCTCATATATGCTTTACTTGCGTCCCAAACCATTTCCATAGATGTCCCCCTATGCATATTAAAAACAAAATATTCTTTCAATTATTTTTTGCATTCTGTAACATTTCTCTCGTATCTAAATAGATTTTCATTTAACCTCCAAGACCTCCTAGATCCCTCTCCATATTCCAATTCCATCCAAACCGGATTATGATCTGTTAGAGTTCTCGAGCATATCTTCGTCTTCTTCACCCTGGAAAGGAAATCATTTGTAATTAGTATAAAATCAATTCTAGAAAAGGATTGATGTCTATCAGAAAAAAATGTAAAGTCCCGTTCTTTAAGATTCTGTTCTCTCCAGATATCTCTCAATTCCATATCATCTATCATGTCAAAAAAAGATTTAGGCAATCTTGCTCATGTTTGAGTATTTTGCAAGAGTCTCTTCTTGTCCTTCATAGTGTCCAATACTCTGTTCCAATCACCCAGTAATATACACGATCTGTAATCCCATTGTATTAATTTAGTATGAAGCAATTTGTAAAATTTTTCTTGTTGTTGATTGGGGGCATATACTCCTGTTAAAAGTATTTTCTTTCCTTCTATTAATAGTCCAATTGCAATATATCTTCCTTGAGGATCTGCTTCAATTAATTCAGCCTTTAAATCTTTTCTTAAGTATATAACTATACCATTTTTCTTCTCTGGAGCAGATGCCACAAAATGTAGTCCCAATCTTGAATTCATCAGATATTTCTGTTCCTGTGTTCTAATATGTGTTTCTTGCAGACAAATCACATCATTTTTAAATTGTTTCAGATAGTGGAATATTTTTTTCCTTTTTTGTGGTGAGTTTAAACCATTAACATTCCAGGTTAGAAATTTAATTGTCATCTTCAGCCCCCTGAAGCTTTTTAATCTTTTTTCAATTTTATTAACAAACATATAAAATACACACACACACAACTTAGATGTACAACACATTTACACAATGCAATACAAACAGGAGCTTCCTGTTCTTTCTAATAGCAGTTATCAATCGATAGCCCTCACCTTATATTATTTCCCATTCAATTGTATTTCATTTGAGTTTCACCTTTCTTAACTTTCTTATTTTACTCATAACTATTATTTTTGAGTTTTGTTACATTCCTTCATTGATTCTTGTTTCTTTCCTCCATCCACCTATACCATTTATCCCATATCTGGTTTAATTCTGATTCTTCTTTTCCCTGAATTTCTTTAGTTAGTTTGTCCATTTCAGCACAGTCCATAACCTTTCTTATTATTTCATCTTCACTTGGAGTTAGTTTGTTTTTCCATTTCTGGGCAAAAGCAATCTTTGCAGCCATAATTATATGTAGTATTAAATACTGGATTTCTTTTTTGTATTTCGCTGACATTATTCCTAATAAAAAAAATTCAGGTTTCCATTCTATTTTAACCCCCGTTATTGCCTCCAGCCAATTTTTGATCTTTTTCCAAAAAATTTTAGCCTCCTCACAGGTCCACCATAAATGGTAATACGTTCCGTGTATCGATTTGCATTTCCAACATTTTGGGGAGGTATTTGTTGATATTTTAGCTAACCCCCCTGAAGCTTTTTAAGAGCGTCCTGGAAATCCTGCTGGAATTTCATCTTCGGTCTGGCTCCCCCCACAGCTTCTGTATTTATGCTTATAGTTTCTTGGATTGTTGTCTGGGCCTGTTGTATCTTTAATTCTTGCTCTTTACGTTTGGTAACTGCTTGGGTTTGTCTTTGTTCCATGATTTCTTCTATCTCAAGTAAGTCCAGGGTTTGAGCAGCACCCGCTTGTGCCTGGATATCTTCCTGTTTATCTTCCCCTGCTTCTTTTCTTCCTCTAGATCCTAGAGATGGAGGGTGTCCAGCCTTTAATACATTGCTGTAAAAATCTCTTGCTTTCCAGACTGAACTAAGACGATATCTTTCTCCTAAGTAATTCACCAACCAATCCTTCTGGAACCTCCCATCTGTACTGTATCTGGCGAGTTCTGAGTCCATCCACTAGGAATGCATAATCCTTTCTAGATCTCAACATTTAGGGGGAATTTCCTTTAATACTGTCACCTCTTGACCTGAGACCTGCAATTTATTTTTATACATCGCTTGTAATATCCCATTCCTTATTTTCCTGGTAACAAAATGGATTACAATATCTCTTGGTAGTTGTCTCCATCTGGCAATCCATGAATTTAAATGGTAAATTTTGTCCATCTGCCAGTCATATTTGGTCTTGGATTCACCAGTTAATTGGACCAAAGCTTCTGCAAATATCTCCTTTAAATTTTCTTGGTTACTTTCTTTCAAGCCTCTTATTCTCAAAGCAAACTCCATAGCTCTATATTGTGTCATTGTGACTTCTGCCTCTGACTTATCAATCTTGCTTTGAATGTCTACAACCTTGTTCTTCAAATTCACATTGGACTGATTGATTTCTTCCACTCTATCCTCCAGTGATGTTATGTAACCAAGCAAACCCTTAAATGTATCCATTATATCTTCCCTTATTTGCTGGTTGCGAGTTTGGGTTAAGTCCTTAATTTCAGACATTTCGTTAGACACATCTTTAGGGGCTTTAGTAATTTTGCCTTCCAGAGCAGAAGCTTGTTCCTTTAAGGCATTTTGAAGGTTACTTTGAAGGGCTTCAAGTGTTAATGCTTCTGCTGGGGGTAATAAAGATTGCAATTTTTGTGTCTGGGCTGGAGAGCTTCCAGCGCTCTTAGAGGCAGTTAATTTAGTTTGTTTTGAAGCCATTTCCAAATACTCAAATCAAACTTTTCAGCGGCCAAATTGCTTATCCAAAAAGTCCACCTAACCCTGAGACTTGTTAATTTTTATAGCTTGTTAGCAAACCAACGCTGTTTTGTTTAGTCTCGAACTCTTGATTTTTTTTACAACTTTAGCAAGCACTTAACAGATACTTGCTTCTTAAGTTCACTTTCACCACGGCCTTTGATGTTCAGGTGCAATCTTCACTTTTATCCCCCTTAATCTTCACAGAAGGAAATTATAATAAATCTGAGTTAAGTTTTGTACTTGCGATTATAATCACTCCTGTCTGCGCTCCGCCTGCTTCTTATTCAAATGTAGATTAATGCGTTGATAGCAGGAGTGGTCATGGTGCTTTGTTCTGCTGATGCAGAGACACCCCGGGAGTGGAGCACTATTGGGCTGCAGGGTGGCTCTCACCTTTCAACCCCCAGAATTACTCCTGTGGATCTAAGGGAGCTCTACCCCTACCCTGTTGCTCACCTCCCCCTCTTTTCCCGAGGGGAGAGTTTTCAAACTGCCATAAAGCTGATTTACGCTGTTCTAGCAGCCTAACACGATCTCGGGGCTGGCGTTCCCAAACGAAAGTCCATCAGCACCTACGTTGCCACAGGAAGTGAGTCCATAAGTCTTCTTGTTGAGCACTGTTGTAACTTCAAATGGTTGCTGAACAAGAAGTTGGTAAATGAGGACTAACTGTGTAGTCAAAAGCCCTTTCATGTCTTTCATGGTTGACAAAGCATAATGATACTCTTGATGACAACAATCAGACCAACCACTTGGTGGGCTCCGTAGTACCCTGAGGTCTCTGGCCTGCTGGCAAAACCATATCTTCATGCTTTTTGAAAGAATGTCGGGGGGGGGGCAACCTTATTATTTCTGCAAGGATGATGTTCCACATATATCTTCAATTCCTCACAGCAGTGATGTTATAATATGTCATAAACCACTAATTTGAAAATGGTCTATGTTATCCTTCTTACTTCCTCTTTTATTAAAAGAAGCCCATCTAGGCTTGCATCAAAAAGTTAACCAGTTTCAGTCCTGGGAAATGAGAAACCATTAGAAAATTGCAGGATTGTAGGAAAGACTGGGAAACTTAAAATAATCCCAGAAAAGACATCCAGTCCTTCCATGTGGCTGCCAAGGAAACTACATGGATATTCCCAAATCATTATAAGGAGAGAGCCTGATTTAAGGGAAACTTAGTTTTACTTTTTCTTTGCTTTGTTGAGTAAGATAATGACCACTGAAGCAAATGCAATTCTGCCGGGGAAAACGATTCCTTTAGAATAGTAAATGCAAGAGGAAGATGAACGCCTCAGCATGCTGTACATCATAATAGGAATTGTTGACAAAGACATTAAATGAGCAGAAGACATTAATGATCTGGCACATCTGGATATGGAATCCTTGCTAGTCCAAAATTGTTCAGTTAAGAAAATTGAGTGATGTTATTTTTGTCCCTATCTGAAGCATTAGTCTATTGAAGGGAATGGATAGACCATAATGAAATTCTGCAATGGTTTAATGTGCTTAATATAAGGGAGCTGTTTTTAAAATACTAGTGGGAAAGAAGATTACTATCCAGACGCTAACTGAGATACCGTGTTTCCCTGAAAAGAAGACCGGGTCTTATATTATTTTTTTTTGCTCCAAAAGGTGCATTAGATCTTATTTTCTGGTTAGGTCTTATTTTTGGGGAAATACGGTACTAATTGTGTCTATCTGGCTGATGATCTTAAGTGGGGCTTATTTTGGGGGTAGGGCTTATATTATGAGCATCCTGAAAAATCATGCTAGGGCTTATTTTCTGGTTGAGTCTTATTTTGGGGGAAACAGGGTATTATCTGAGAAATACACAGGATATGAAAAACCAAACATTGCAAATCTCAAGCAAGGTGGAACAATGATGGTGGAGGGTCTTACTTTTGGCAAAAAGAGAAGGACAATTTGTGAAGGAAGGAGCATACAAAGAATGGGAAAATGGCAAGCACATATATAATATGCAACCTGTAAAATATTCTATGCTACCTCAGTTAACTTAAATAGATTATACTATCTGGTAGCAATTAAATCATAGGTTTGCTTTTACCTCTGAAACTTTCTGTTCTTCATTCTTTCAATAAAATAATGCCCATAAATGTCATCATAACTTTTTCCTCATGCAATTTTCCTCATTCCTCGTTCCCTCTGCCAGAAAACAGCCTATGATGAAAATCTGGCTCGTGGGCTACAGGGACCCAGCCCTCAATCCCCAACTTTCAACTTTACCGCTGAGGAAGTATCCCAGGTACAGCCTTCCTTTCCCACACATGTGTGCCTCATATGTACATATGTTCAGTAGAATACAAAACCTGAAATGTAACTTCTGCCATTGAAACGAGGTTGGGTATTTCTTACATTAAAATGAGCTGTGATCGTGATAAGTTTTTTAACAGTAGCCAAAGGTGTTAATTACAAGAAATCTGGGTTCAAAGCAAAAATATTCCATAAAGTACAAAAAACCCTATTGGAACATGGTTCAGTGTGTTTGCAGTCTGACCAGAGGGCTTTCAAAGCAGCTTATGAATTAACTGTTGTTAATTCAACTGTTAATGTTGTTAACTCACGATTCACAATCCATTACATTCTAAAGTTAATTATATCATTTCCATATTTTATTGTGATGCATTTTCAGTTTACATATTTTCAGTCTGCAGCCTTCACTGCAGTTAAGAATCCCCACCCTGGATCAGTTCTATAGACTGTGCTTTTGATGTTTCCTATAGAGCAAAAATGTTCTAGTACCTTGACATAAAATCTAAATACTACAGAAATCATTGTATGAGCATTATAACTGCCCAGGTTTCTCTTATTTTGCAAGGTGGCCTTCTGATGTGCTGCCATGTATATAATCTGCTTCAATTATTCTCAAGTCCTTACGGTGACGGTACTGAACCTAAATTATGTCAGAGTCTCTGAAACTAAAAATCAGGGGTGTCTAGAGGATGTGATAAAAAGTAAGGATAGTAGCCACAAAGATGTGATCGAAGTCTGCCTCTTTTTATGCGTATTTTATGTATGGTATGCATAAAAACAGGTAAAGCTTTGATTACATTGCTGTGCCTGCCATGTTGACTTTTTTGACTGTGCTCTACAGGCACCCCTGTGTAAAATTACTAGGACCAAAAGGTTGTGGAGACCAGATTTCTGAGAGATGCAAGATGACCCTGTTTTAGACTGGCATTAAATTTAAGGAGGTTTACCTCAGAAGGCAATAGTAATAATGTTTTCAACAGCTGTATTTACTGGTTTTGCTCAAAATTGTTACTATGGATAAATATATTTCATTGGCAGAGACCGGCAGTTTTACTTCCCTACTTTTAAAGACCTTTCATAACAACAAAGAGAAACAACTAACTGAGGTGAGAATTGGCTCATTTTGTAAAGCAAGCTGCTGAGGTATACTTTGTGAAAGGCAAAATTAAGCAAGGTGAAATCTTATAAGCCTGGAGTTTGTCTGCTAACTGGGGAGCAGCCATGGGGCAGAGCTAACCTAATAATTTTGAAAGTAATAGGACTCCCATCTAGCAGCTGGACCTCTGGCTGCATTTTTCACAATTGTATCATCTTATGGTTACAATTCCTTTTAAAGGGCTATTTAGCAGTCAGAATAGGTGCAACAAAGAAGATCTGAAAATAATCTTTTCTTCAGCAAAAGAATGTGTATTTTTTTATCCAGGACTCCATTTTTCTCCATTAGTTCTGCCTTAACTCCCATCACAAAGGGTCCTTCTAGATTGGTGAAGCATACAAGGATAGTCTGACTAACTTTACTAATGCCTCAGTGTTGGGTTCCGGATCCCGTTCCAACTGGTACAATTGGAACGGGCCTGGCGGTGTTCACATGGATGCGCACAGTGCATGCATGCATCTTACTGCCTCCATGAGCCTCCGTGAGCCTCCTCGAGCCTCCACGACGCTCCAGCTGCTCAGCGGAGTGTCACACAGGTGCTGTATGCGCCATGCACATGTACGGAAGCGCAGAAGCCTTAAAAGATAGGTAAGGAGCTCGGGCGGGCGGGTGGGCCCTCCGGAGCACCGTACCGGAACGGTATCTGGTGCTCTGGGCAGGCTCCAGTACACCCATACCGGGGCATACCACCTGCAAACCACCACTGTAATGCCCCTTCTTTGTTCTTGGGCTATTCTTTTCCTTGTCTGAAGAGCAACCAAAAGAGGAAGCAAAAAACGGAAGGCTAAGGATGACAAACTCATCCCATGTTGTCAGGATGGGTAGGTGAGAATAAATGTAGACTATGCCAAAATGATTTCAGAAAGGAGTGCTTTAGGGATGAAAATATGGTGGGGTGGAAGTGCCTTATGATTTCCCCATCAAGTGAACAGCTTTTTTGGAGTGAGGGATTTCAATTAAGAAAACTTCATGGAGATAGTTGAACATGATTCTCCTTGTTTTAGGACCCTGATTAAATTGAGAAGTGGGGATGGACAATTCTCATATATACAATGGGGAGATTTCCAATTAGGATCTACATTTTGAATACAAGTTCATCCTACTCTGAACTTCATCCTGCTGATGTTATTATTTGCTCAGTGGAAGAACAAGTAGACATCTACATTCACTATTCTTGGTCACAGGGACACCTACATTCATTTTTTCTTTTATATTAGTTCTTGTTAGTTTTTATTCTTCTTTTCAAAACTCTTTCAAAAAGTACAAAAATGTAAGAGCTATTGAGATCAGAGATCCGTTTGGTACAATTCCTCACCACCAGCTTTAAAAAAAAATTGTAATGAATCAGACATCTTCAGCTCATTCTCTTTTACTGGAATCAAAGGTAGACAGAGATTCAACTCCTTATCTCAACATTCAATACAGCAAAGATGAAGTCAATAGTAAGAAAAGTAAAAACAAGTCGGTAAAAGTAGATTTGAAAATATTTAATTTGCCATCTTAAGTGTCTTGAGCATACAAATTCTGGGAGTTGAAGTCTACATGTCTTGAAGTTGCTAAGGTTGAGAAACACTGAATTAATTACCGGTAAACAGGAAATTATAAAATACTTTATGTTCATGGTAAACATTCAAATTGCCTATTCTATTTTGAGCAGATTATTGCTTTATTTGTATATGTATTGTTCTTGTTATTATGATTGAGTGAAGTTGCTTGTTGATGTTATTTTCCACTTATAGGGTCTTTGTGACTTGGACAAAAAGCAACCCTTTTATATGCTTCCAAAAACATCAGTGTTTACTGTGAAATATGTGTAAATAGTGATAGAATTATTTCATTGTTGCTCAGAATTAAATATTCCTTTAAATATATCATCTATTGCTTTGAAATAAGGGAATTATTTTATGTCATTTAAGTTCCTTGAATTCCTCTTTTTTTGCAATATTGATGTCTTTTCAGCCTGATAATTCTACTGTGCTTTTTCCTTTATTGAAAAAAAAACAACTAAAATAATGATGTCTATTTTCTTTCAACCAGGACCCTGTTTTGAATTATTGTTATCAAGTAAACCGATTAAAGGGCAGAACATAATAAATTCACACTTTTTTTCACACTTCTGATATGAGTTTGTCCTGAAATAAGGAGAATTGCTTTTTGGTCTTGAAGGATATTCCAGAATGCTGGAGGCTCAAAAGCCACCAGTGAGGGGATCATGGGTTTTAAGAAATAAAACCATAATATAGCCATTTTAGAGTTTACATTCCACATTTTGTGAGCTTTCATTTTTAAAATGGTGAGAGACTATATTTCCAGCACTTAAATCAGTGGGTGTTGTTTGGATTGCAAAAAGTAGCCACATGTTGCCCCAATGGAGACCTCTTAAACCAGCGGTCACCAACTGGTGGTCCATGAGAAAATTTTGGTGGTCTGCAGAAAAAATATTTGCATTTTTAAATATTGCACTAAATCAGTCCATGAGAAAATTTTGGTGGTCTGCAGAAAAAATATTTGCATTTTTATTTATTGCACTAAATCAGGGGTCCCCAAACTATGGCCCCTAGGCTGGATACATGCAATGAACATTTGCTTTGCTGCAGAGGGTCTCCCCCTTTGGGGTCTTTTTGTGTGGGTCAGAGGGGGGAGAAATTCTGACTTATGGTCTGCTTCAGCCTCCTGGTGTGGTGCTTTGGGCAAAGGCTGGAGGGAAGTGCTGCTGGTGGCAAAAAAACAGAAGGCCTTGTTCCAGTGGGGACTGTATCATGGCCTGGAACTGGCTGACCGTCTTCCCTCTGCTTGGAAAGCCTATGCTTGTAGTCCTCAGTGAGGGGCTTCTGCTAAGCCTCCTTCTTGGTCAGATCCAGTTTGAACTGAGCCAGCTGTTTTGCCAACTCTTTCTCATGGTGGCTGTTTAGCTCCAACAACTGCTTCCTGTTGCGGCCCTAAGGAGCCTGGGTGGGGAGGCGAGGAGTGGCTGGGAGGGGAGGTGGGATTAGAGGCCAGCGAGGCACCCCTCGACATGAGTAACATCAAGTTGGCCATGCCTATCCAGTCACATGACCACCTAGCTACGCCCACCCAGCTGGTCATTAGGTAGATAATATTAGTGGTCCACGGGGTTTAAAATTATGAATTTAGTGTCCCTGAGGTCTGAAACCCCTGTCTTAAATAATGGTGGGTGAGACCCATAATCACCTCCAAATCTCTATCTAGGCTACTACTGAAGAAGTAGGGTTGCTTATTGGCAAGAGAAGAAGACACAATCTCTTGCGCATTCTGAAGTGGTCAGTTAATTGTTGGATCTTGCATCTAGAAGCATCCCTATTTAAAAGCCTAATCTGAAATTATCCCTAGACCAGAGGAAGTAGAGAAGCAGCAATGTCAAGGAACAGAATTCCCCCTCCTTCCCCTTTCTAATTGCACCCTTCATACTATAAGAGATGGAGAGCAGAGCCAAATGTAGTTTGGTTTATTTTCTGATGGAATCCTATGACAAACGTTTAGGGAGGCAAACCCTCCTATCGTTTGAAGCACAAATGAACAGAGTAAGAGATTTTCCCTCCTACTTAGCCCCACACTGTTTGTTCCTATGGTTTAAGTTTGTTGAATCTCTAATAATGTGAATCTTTTTATTATTGTTTTTGGCCATATAGGAGCCATTACTTTGGGCAGGGGGACTCTATACCAAGAAATATTTATTAGGCTCCAGTGAGATATGTAGACTTGATTCAACTATTGTTTTGCAGGAATATAAAATTTCCAACTTTGAGCAGAGATTAATGAACGAAATAGAGTTTCGGCTTGAACGTACCCCGGTGGATGAATCAGATGATGAGATCCAACATGATGAAATCCCTACCGGCAAATGCATTGCTCCAATTTTTGACAAGAGACTCAAGCATTTCCGTGTCCTGGAAGGATATCCAGCTACATTCACTTGCAAGATTGTTGGAATCCCCATACCCAAGGTAGGGCCTCCGAACAGCGGAACACAAATGCTTCTCGACAATTTCTCATGTCAGTTGCTTTGATCTACTCCTATATAAAGAACTTTGCCCCCATGACATTTCAGATTAGATCAGATTAGATTAGATTAACAGAGTTGGAAGGGACCTTGTAGGTCATCTAGTCCAAATTTGTATTTGCAGAAAGCAAGGAAAGGTTGCTGTGAATGCATCCCTCCAAAAAGATTCCTTATTTTGGAGAGTTGGGGGCCATGTAGATAAGCAGATGAAATGTAAGAAGACTTCAGAAGCAGAATGGAACGTGGTGGCTAAGATGCTAAGCTTGTCGATTAGAAAAGTCAGCAGTTTGGTGGTTAGAATCCCTAGTGCCGTGTAACGGAGTGAGCTCCTGTTGCTTGTCCCAATTTCTGCCAACCTAGCAGTTTGAAAGCATGTAAAAATGCAAGTAGGAAAGTAGGGACCACCTTTGATGGGAAGGTAACAGCGTTCCATGCGCCTTCGGTGTTTAATCATGCCAGCCACATGACCACAGAGACTTTTTTGGAACATCGCTGGCTCTTCAGTTTTGAAACGGACATGAGCACCATTCCCTAGAGTCAGAAACAACTAGCACATATGTGCGAGGGGAACCTTTACCTTTAAGAAGCAGAAACTATTGTTTATTGGTGGCTCAGAGTCATTTCTGTGAACAGAAACAGATTTTGTTTGTAGTAAGCCTATGATTCTAAATATTCAAAAAGAATAGAATGCTACAGAAGTCATGACAATTCCTATTAAATGGTAAGATCTTGCCTTTTAGGCGGAACCATTGTGTTTCAGGAGAGCTAATACAAATTGGCCTCTGTGTTTTACTTCCACTTTATTTTTGTGCTTCATAGAAGAGCTGGAGGCATGTTACCATGAGTAGATCCTTCTTAATTGCACACTAGAGAAAATATGGTGTTCATCAGCCATTGCTCAGATATGCAGTGGGAAACACTTCCCCAATTTAGTGGCCTTCTGACTCCCATTATCTCTCAATGGGCATGGGTTTTGTCTCTCATTTCTGCAAGTCATAGGATCTGAAATCAAACAAACTGAGAAGTCACCATGACGGCAAGAGGAACCTTAGGAATTTTTTCAATCAACAATTACAGTAAGAGGGAGTCTTCATTATTCAGCTGCCCAACCATCCAGAGAGATGCAAGACCCCATTCAGGGATTGGTGACATCACCAAGATGGGAAACCTTCTGGAAAACTGTGCTTTTTCCTGCTGGGATTTAGTAATGGGGATGGAAGAAGGTCTCTGGCTTGCTCCACTCCCACCCTTAAGATAAACATAAAGGTTCCCCTCGCACATATGTGCTAGTCATTTCCGACTCTAGGGGGCAGTGCTCATCTCCGTTTCAAAGCTGAAGAGCCAGCGCTGTCTGAAGATGTCTCCTTGGTCATGTGGCCAGCATGATGCCGAAAGCACATGGAACACTGTTATCTTCCCACCAAAGGTTGTTCCTATTTTTTCTACTTGCATTTTTACATGCTTTCGAACTGCTAGGTTGGCAGAAGCTGGGACAAGTAACAGGAGCTCATTCTGTTACGCGTCACTAAGGATTCGAACTGCTGAGCTGCTGACCTTTCTGATCGACAAGCTCAGTGTCTTAGCCACTGAGCCATCACATCTCTTAAAGCTACTCCCAAACATGAGACAAGCACATCAGCGAGCTCTGTGGGTGGCACAAATAAATGGTCATATATAGCTCTGATTTATGGACTGCATTGCCCCCTTGTTTCAGAGAATGGTGTCTGTCACGTTCTGAGCATGCTCACCACGTTCGTGTATTGGCGGGAGAAAGCCGACAGCTGATTGGCTAGCCATCTGACATCTCGGAGTATAAAAGGGAGCTGTCAGATGGAAGCTTCAGCTGTTGCCTGTCTCCGAGCTGGTTGTTCTGTTAGCTTTTTACCATTATAAGGAATAAACTTCTTAGCCTTTATTCTGTTTCCACCTCAATTATTCCAGCAACCACCCATCGTTCTCAGTACAGAACACTGGTGATGAAGGTGGGATTGTCGAACTGAGGTGTCAGAGATAGCTGGTCACTATTGAGCTGAATGCCGCTATCCGAAGTCACTAACTGAAACTGAGCTCTGTCACTCACGATGAGACGTCGCGACCGGCTCCTGACAGGAATGGCCACCTTAATGTTCGCGACTTTCAGCCAGGGTTCTGAGACCTGGGAATCATACATAATATGATTCGAATGCTTCCTGGTCGCTCATAATTTTACAAAGTTAACAGATGAGAGAAAATGTTCCTACTTCTTGTCAGTCTGTGGCCCAGAGATATTCGACACCGCGAGGGCCCTTATAGCACCAGCACCAATCAAATCAGTGCCATGGGAGCTATTGATGATCAAGCTCAAGAGCCATTATGCGGCATCGCCATCCAAAATAGCCCGCCGATATGCCTTCCACTGCAGGAGCCAAGCCGAAGGCGAGTCAATAAACCAGTACATGGCAGCCCTGAGAGCAGAGGAACTCCATTGTGAGTTTAAAGACTTAGACGACGCCTTACTTGACCGGCTGGTATGCGGCGTGAGTGATCTGCGGCTGCAGGGGTGGCTGTTGGCGAAGCCTGACCTTTCATTTCAATCCGCATTAGATGAAGTCTGCGCAGCGGAATTAGCAATGCAATCGCTGGCAACTATTCAGCAGAACCTGCCGTCACCAACCAACAACATGTTCCCGACCTCAAACATGGCCTCAGTCCATCAAGGGGATGTGAGTGAAGAGTCAGAGCCTGAGGAGACTGATGACATTAATCGCCTTAATGAGGCGAAGAAAAAGAGCTGGCCTAGTGGCAAGGGTTCATTTAAACCTGCCTGTATGGGTTGCGGAGGCAACCATGTAAGAGCTGGCTGCAGGTTTAGACAAGCGTCTTGCCAGCGTTGTGGCTGAAAAGGGCATATTGCCAGAGTATGCCGTGCTTCTCAGCCAATGACAGCTCCAACTGCTAAAACCCAGGGTCCACAATGGTCGCCTGCCAAATTGCCCAAACCGGGAGATGACTGCCACACGATTCTCCGCCAGGCTCCCAGCTCTGAATCAATCAATCAAGCAATCTTGCCATACCATCCAAAATAAGATCCAATTGACTGTCTCCATCGAAGGGGTGCCCTGTCAAATGGAATTGGACACTGGCTCAGCAACGTCCATTGTGTCCTGGAGCACCATTAAAAGGCTGATACCAACCATGGCAAAATGCCGCCTTCAAAAGTGCAATTTGACCTTACAGGACTATCAGGGAAACCTGATTCCCGTCATTGGCACTAGTAAGGTCATAGTGCAGTTCAAGGGATTCTCAGGGAGGTTGCCCCTAATTGTCGTAGAAGGGGTGTTGCCTAGCCTCCTGGGGTTTGATTGGTTCGAATCCCTTGGCCTTCAGTGAGCGGAATCAACAGCATCCAGCAAACTGACTTGGATATTCTTGTCAAAGAATTTCCCACTGTATTTGACGGCCAGCTGGGAATTTATAAAGGGACCCCTGTCTCTTTCAACATCGACCCAAAGGTGGCACCCATCCGCATGAAGCCACATCTAGTGCCATTTGCCCTTAAGCCAAAAGTAGGAGCTAGACAAGCTCATTGAGCAAGGGGTCCTTGAGCCAGTGGACCATGCGAAATGGGAGACCCCCATCGTAATACCCATGAAGCCAGATGGCAGCATCAGAATCTGCGCTGACTACAAGTACTCAATTAACCACGCCTTACCAGCCAATGCCTACCCTGTGCCAGTCGTCCATCACTTACTACACACCCTGGGTGAAAGATCTATCTTTGCAAAGCTGGACTTGGCCCAGGCATACCAGCAACTGCTGGTAGATGACGATGCAGCAGAGGCTCAGACCATCATAACGCACCATGGTGCCTTCAAATGCCGTCGTTTGCAGTATGGCGTCAGCATTGCCCCAGACTTGTTTCAAAGCTTGATGGAGCAGTTTCTCCATGGACTCAAGGGCATCGTCCCCTACTTTGACAACGTCCTCATCTCCATGACCAGCTGTTCCAAACTTATGTCCAGACTTCGTGCAGTCCTACACCGTTTGCAGCAAGCAGGTTTAAAAGTTAAATGTAAGAAGTGCAAAGTGGCTGTATCCCAGGTTGAGTTCCTGGGGTATCTCATCGATGCCACTGGTCTCCATCCAACTGCAGCCAAGACCAAAGAGATCCTAGAGGCCCTGACTCCAACAACAAAAGCCGAGCTCCAAGCCTTCCTTGCGTTGCTAAATTTCTATGCACTGTTCCTGCCCCACAAGGCTTCTGTGGCTGAACCACTTCATCGCCTTCTAGACCAGAAAGCCCCATGGGTCTGGGGCCAAAGAGAAGCCGCAGTGTTCAAAGCAGTTAAGCAATTGCTGACATCTAATGCTGTCCTCTCGCACTACAACAAAAACTTGCCTCTACTTCTGGCTTATGATGCTTCCCAATACAGAGTCGGCACTGTCCTATGACATCAGCTGTCAAATGGCACTGAGGTGCCAGTGGCAGTTTTGCCCTGGACACTTTCTCTGGCCGAAAGAAACTCTGTGCAGCTGGACAAGGAGGCTGGGGTTAAACGCTTTCATCATTATTTGTATGGTCACCGGTTCCAGATTGTCACCGACCACAAACCACTGCTTGGCCTAATTGCCGATGACAAGCGAATGCCACAAGTGCTCTCTCCCCACATGATCCGCTGGATTGTGTTCTTGGCCACCCATGATTACACTCTGCTGCACCACCTGGGCAAACAAACCGCCCATGCTGACGCCTTGAGCTGACGCCCCCTCCCCACGGTGCTTGATAATCTTGCGCCTGCTGCCTCTGATTGAGAACCTTAACATACCGGTTACCGCTGCTGACATCACCCGGCAGTCTGCAAGGGACAAGGTAATTTCCAGGGTCTTAGATTGGGTGCAGCGGGGTTGGCCACGGGATGTCATAGGGCCAGATTTCCTCCCATACAAAGCTCGCCAGCATGAACTATCTGTTCAGAGTGGCTGCCTTTTATGGGGTCACAGGGTGATTGTCCCCCCCCCTCTAATAGCTGCAGTTTTGACCAAACTCCACTGTGGCCACCCCGGAATCGTCCGCATGAAGGCATTAGGGCACAGTTACCTTTGGTGGCCGAAGTTAGATCAAGACATTGCAGCCTACATCTCTGGGTGTCCCCAATGCCAAAGCTCCCAAGCATTACCACCCAAAGCCACACCACACGAATGGGAACGCCCCAGCTCTCCGTGGTCCCGCATTCACGTTGCTTTTGCGGGGCCCATACAGGGACAGGTGTTTCTCGTGGTGGTGAATGCATTTTCTAAGTGGTTAGAATGCTATCCACCACATCAGAAGCACTTATTGGGACCCTCAGGAAGTTATTTGCAACCCACGGGCTTCCGGATGTGCTGGTGTCCGACAATGGACCCCAGCTTACGTCAGCTAAGTTCGAGGGATTCCTGGCGACCCTTGGGGTTCACCACACGTTAATTTCCCCATTCCACCCGGCCAGTAATGGCCTGGTGGAATGCATGGTGCGCTCCTCAAAAGAAGCACTCACTAAGATGAGCCCAGCCAATGGACAGGAACGAATAGATACCTTTTTGTTGGCCCATCACACCATGCCTTGCCCCACTACCAACATTAATCCCACTGAATTGTTAATGGGAAGATGGCTTAGGACTTGCCTGGATAAGCTTCACCCTAATTATACCACAGAGAAACCATTGGACTCAGTGGGAGGGGCCTGATCTTTTGTCCTTGGGGAGGCAGTCTATGTCAGAAATTATGTAGGCCATCCCCTGTGGCTGCCGGGCGTTGTGGCTGACCAGACCGGACCCTGTTCCTACAGGGTGAAGCTGGACGACGGCTGGGTGTGGAGGCGCCATTGTGATCAGATGTGGGCCAGAAGGGGCCAACCAATGCATCAACCTGACCTGTTCCAGCGAGAGCCCGGGGACGTGGCAGGGAGTGTGAGCACAGCACCACCAGACGAGCCTGCGGCCTACCCGGAGATGTTAGACGCTGACTTACCGTTGGAGCCGGGCCGACCCCTGTTGATTCTTGGTCTGCCGCCGCCACTGTGCTGCGAATCCAGGTCCTTGGAGAGTCATCCATCCACTCCTGCAGTCGAACCTGAGCTGCATCACTCAAGATGGGCTAGGCGGCGCCTGGCCTACTTACAGCACTACGCCTGCGCGAACGTGGTGGGAAGGAGTGCCATGTTCTGATCATGCTCACAATGTTCGTGTATTGGCGGGAGAAAGCCGACAGCTGATTGGCTAGCCATCTGACAGCTCGGAGTATAAAAGAGAGCTGTCAGATGGAAGTCTCAGCTGTTGCCTGTCTCCGAGTCGCTTGTTCTGTTAGCTTGTTACCGTTATAAGGAATAAACTTGTTAGCCTTTATTCTGCCTCCACCTCAGTTATTCCGCAATCACCCATCATTCTCAGTACAGAACAGTGTCTGTTTGTCATGCAGCTAGTTTATTCCAAAATTTAAATCTATTTACTGCATTGTTTCATGCAATCTTTTTACTATCAAATAAATAATCCCAATGAATTCAATGAGATTTCTTTTTAAGCCAATATACACAGAATTATAGTCATCAATACAAGGTTACTTACAATAGATCTCTCTTTAAAAATCCCCCAGGTATACTGGTTTAAGGATGGCAAACAGATTTCAAAGAAGAATGGACATTTCAAAATGATTCGAGAGGGGGATGGAACTTGTTCTTTACATATTGAAACTACTACAAATGATGATGATGGAAACTATACATTCATGGCTGCAAATCCTCAGGTACAAGGTCCTATTTACACACATACTTAAGAGCATGAAGACAGGTGCAGACATTTTGAAAGTTCATTTTAATGATTGATTGATCAATTGCTATCAGTTGATTTTGAATCTAGCAACAATGGCAATAACTGCAGTATAAGATTTATAGTTGTAGAAGTATAATAAGATTTTTGTCTTACTTCTATAAAAAAAAATCAGCCTTACATATCACAAATGAGATCTAGCAATGAAGAATGACCAATACGTGGTGAATGAACAAATAACATTTCTTCTCTCTTGCATGTTCTGGCAGGGAAGAATCAGCTGTTCTGGTCGTTTGATGGTTCAGACTCCTTCACTGCGGGGTAGATTATCAACAACTATCCAGTCTCACAGGTAAAAAAAAGTAAAATTAAAAAAGTGCCTGATGCTAAAATATAGACTATGCGGTTAGCATGAGTTTTACTTGGCAAATTCAAGTTGTGAGTTTGGAAATCCTTAATTTCTAAGCAGTGAAATTCAGGAGACCATGTTTTCTTATACCTAAAAGCTCTTCTTTATGCACACCTAGCCAATATTCTGATGTGTTTGAAATGCAGGGGAAGGTCCCGTGTATCAGAAAGAGATCGGGAACCTCTGCAGGAACGGTTTTTCCGGCCATATTTCCTGCAAGCACCTGGAGACATGGTAGCCCATGAAGGCCGGCTTTGCAGACTTGATTGCAAGGTATTGGAGTCGGGGGGGGGGGTATCTTTATTCACCAGCATATGGGGTGCAGGGGGCGTACTAGTAATAGTTCATTATTATTTGCATTACTATTTCCTCATACTGTCTCAGAACACAAGCACAACCAGATAGCTTTCATTTGAGACAAGTTAAGGAAAGCGATTGGTGGATTTACAACAAATGTCAGACGCTGCCATGAAAAACACCCATTTGGTGACTGTCATTAACACATGTTCCAGCTGTTAAATGATGCACGTGCTTATCTTTATTTTAAGGTTTAACATTTAACGTAGGCCTTGAATTGTGTTTTTCTTTGACATTCAGTTTGCACATCACAGGGAGCAGGCTTGAGGTTGGTTTGGTGCATTTGTATCCAAGCCGACTATTGTTTAATAAACCACGGTTAATTAAGGTTTATACAACCAATTATGATTTCCCCATGATGCAGGCCTATAACATGATTTCTTTTCTCTGGTTTTCATACATCATTTGTTCTACAAGAACAATGAATTTGGAATGGATGTCACTAATATGAAAAAAATATGTCACTTGCTTACGACTGTTTTCTCCTCTGTTAGGTAAGTGGCTTACCACCACCAGATCTGATGTGGCTTCGGAATGGCAAGCCTGTGTTACCAGATGCCACTCACAAAATGCTGATCAGAGAAAATGGAGTACATTCTTTACTTATCGATCCTCTCAGACAAAGTGATGCTGGAATCTACACCTGCATAGCCACCAACAAAACAGGGCAAAATTCCTTCAGCTTGGAACTGTCTGTTGTAGGCAAGTCTTTATTAGATGTTCTTCTTCACCCATCCTGAGCATTAGATCATTTGTGTACTTTGTTAACGAGAACCCCTGTGGCTGAAAATTTAATCATATGAAAATGTTCTGTCACAGTAATGATGATTTAAAGCTGACCGCCCAATGTAAGCCTGTAAATTAAGATGATGAAATGAGGATGAGTCAGCAGAGGTATTGCTGCTTTAAGAAGCCAGGTTATTGCCACTTTAAGAAGCTGTCTATATAAAGGAGGCTATGAGATGGTGTATCTCTCTCTCTTCATGTATCTCTCTCCTTGTGTCCGGTATCCGTTGCTAAGTTCTCTGTGTAGAGTTAATAAGAAGATTGATTGCTTGTCAGGTATTTACTACCACGTATATTTTTGTATATGTTGTATATAAATCTCTGTTAAATGTCTAAGTCTTTGTATGCTGTGTTTTGCTACTGGCTTGTCTTCTAATAATAGTCAAGCTGCAAATGCTCTGACATTTTCATTATCTTAATAAATTGTGTACCATGAATGGGGAGCTTGATTGAATTCAAGAGCCAGAGTTTCTTTGCAGTAGATTGGATGTCATTGGCCAAACCCCAAATCTTTATGTCATCCAGCTCTGGGGAGAACAGTTGTTAAGGTGGCTGAAACATCTGGAATATTGACATAGATATTTACTGTGCTCCATGTCTTTTCCAGTAGAAAAAGCACAGCCTCTGAATAATGTGAAATATAGAGGAATTTAACACTGGCCTTCAGAAGGAGGTCAAAGAAAAAAAGGGGTTGCTCAGACCTTGGAAAGAAGAAAGCATGAGAAAGAGATGCAGAGGAGACCTGCCTTGACATTATGGTCTTAAAAATTGGGCAATGAAGATTTTGGATAGGCTTTCAAAACTCTTACTAGCCGATAATTGTACGGGTATTTATTTATCCTAATTCTGTATTAGGTTGGAGCACCCTTGTGGAGTACCGTGAAGCTGTTACCATGGCAACTCCATTGTGCTGTACATCTTAAGGCACAACAGGCTGTATCCCAGCACTATCACACTAATGCACACTATCACTGTCAAAAGTACTGTGGTTCGACACTATAGCTATAATTCACTCCTTTTCGTTTCAGTGGCCCAGGCGTTCCAGAGTTATGCTGGAACATTCACGCACAAACACAGCCATTTATATATATATAAATAATAATAACAGTATTCCTATTGTCTGTTTCTTGACCTGGTCTTCCTTGAAGAGCTGGCAAGGAGGTAGGATTCCAGGAAGACCCTATGGAGTTTATAGGGTCAAGGTGCACCCTGAGTGGATGTCCTTATTCGAAATGTTGGGTTTGGCCAATCAGGGACAACATATGAAAAAATGGGTGGGGCCATCCTGGACTTTTAAAACACACACAGATACACAGCCTCATACTGCAGACACCCCTGCCACACGCATAAGTTTTTAGAATCTTCCAGAAACTGTTTTGAACAATTTCAATCAATCAAATAAATCAATAAATCCACCTTTCCTTCCTTCTTTTGCAGAAAAGGAAGTTAAAAAAGCCCCAGTGATACTAGAGAGACTACAGAACTGTGGTGTGCCAGAAGGACATCCTGTCCGATTAGAATGTAGGGTAATTGGGATGCCACCCCCAATATTTTTCTGGAAGAAGGACAATGAAACCATTCCTCCCCACAGGGAGAGGATGAGGTGAGCATGGGTTTTTGGGAAACTGCTTTTTGATTGTCTAAAAATGTGAGATGTGAGATTTTATTGCCGCAAACTTTTAATTTATTTGCATGGAACATGTAGCGCAGAGCTGTCAAACTCAAGGCCCGGAGGCTGGATCTGGCCCATGGGGTGCTTAGATCTGGCCCGTGGGGCCACCCTGGAAACAGCGAGGGTCTGGCTCACAGTGCCTCTGCCAGCAAAAATGGAGATGCAGCCCTCTTGAGCTCCATTTTTGCTGGCAGAGGCTTGCAGGAGGCTGTTGTAGGCAAAAATGGAGCTCGGGAGCCTGTTTTCTCTGGCTGAGTACTCGAGCCAATGCAGGTGCCTCCAATGCAAGTGATGTTGAGCTGGCCATGCCCACCATGGCCCCACAAGGTCAAACACAACCCTAATGCAGCCATCAATGAAAATGAGTTTGACACCCCTAATGTAGCATCTTTTAGCATGCATAATTCTTGAAACAGTTTGCAGCCAGCTTCTGAAACATTTAAATATGATTTCTCCCCATGTCTCTTCCTATAAAGCACAATTAAATGCTTTCAGGGTATGTACTGCATATAGTAATAAATATTCCTTTATCTGGAAAAAAAATTCACTCTACTGAAATGCAGAATCCCCAAGAGCAGGTAGAGCTTTTATGTATTACTACAGATCAACTGTAAAGTCCTACATTATAGGAGGATAAAAATCAAGTATGCAAGATTTTGTAAGCTACAGTGGATTGAAAAGATTTAAAATATATTGGTGTTACTTAAAATTACTGCTGTTATTGACTGTACACAATGAGCAAACTTGTTTGAAACGAGAACTTGGTCAAATAGTTCAAGAGTCCTTGAAATCTTCCATTGCAGAACTCCAAGGGGATTGATCACGAAGCAAGTCCTTCTCTGCATAAACACACACACACACACACACACACACACAAGTTAAGAGGGAGAAGGGGGGAGAGAGAGGGAGGAAGAGGGAGTGAGTATAAATATCATGCTTCTGTTGTTTCCTTGAATGATTTCGCTAAAATCCTCCAGTATGTCACAAATGACACTGAAATGATTTTATTTCTTCTTAGTATGCACCAAGATGCTACAGGATATGTTTGCCTTTTGATTCAGCCTGCCAAAAAAGTAGATGCTGGTTGGTACACTCTGTCTGCAAAAAATGAAGCCGGTATTGTCTCTTGCACTGCTAGACTGGACATATACGGTAAGGGCCAAAACTTTAGGTCTAAATGAACAAAATAGATGTTATATGTGTGATCAGACTTAATTTTGTGTTTGTCATCTCTTCTGTCTTCCCGTCATGACATGTTTTCTTTTCCTCTTGAACGCTCTTTTTATCGGATTTGACTTTTTTCTTGAATTAGAACACAGAACTTAGAATAATAGAGTTGGAAGGGACCTTGGAGGTGTTCTAGTCCAACCCCCTGCTCCAGCAGGAGACCCTATATCAGGGGTGTCCAAACCTGGGAACTTTAAGACTTGTGGACTTCAACTCCCAGAATTCCCCAGCCAGCCATGCTGGCTGGGGAATTCTGGGAGTTGAAGTCCACAAGTCTTAAAGTTCCCAAGTTTGGACACCCCTGCCCTATATCATTTCACACAAGTGGCTGTCCAGTCTCTTCTTAAAAGCCTCCAGCAATGGGGCACCTACAATTTCTAAAGGGAAGGCATTCTGTTAGTTAATTGTTCACACCATTAGGAAATTTCTCCTTAGTTCTAGGTTGCTTCTCTCCTTGACTAGTTTCCATCCATTGTTTCTTGTCTTGCCTTCTGGTGCTTTGGAAAATAGGTTGACCCCCCCCCCTCATCTTTGTGGTAGCCCTTCAAATATTAGAACACTGCTACCATATCTCCCCTAGTCCTTCTTTTCACTAGTCTAGACATACCAAATTTCTGCAACCGTTCTTGGTAAGTTTTAGCCCCCAGCCTCCTAATCATTCTTGTTGCTCTTCATTAGAATTGAATTAGATATTGTTAGATATTTAATCTAATTTTTTATAATTAGGTTAGATATTTTGATTAGATATTGTATAACTTACTTGAGTGGATTTGCTCAAGAGAGATGAATCCCAGTCTAACTGAATTGAGATCCTGAGCAATATCTCTGGAGATTTATAAGTGATCGTGGATAATAGAGTGTGGATTTTCAGGCAGCAGAGTCTTAAATAGCTCTAATAAAACTTGATACTCAGTTGAATCCTTATATTAACCGTTCCTTATTTGGAACTACATAGAACTTGCCTATTTTTTTAAACAATGATTGCTCAGTTTTATTGTATTTATTTCAATTTAGACAGCTTACTGATATGGTAATAACAAAGAAACCAATGCAATTCTACAGATGTATTCATAGGATTGGTGACATTTTGTAAAATGTACTAAAGTACAACTTTCAGAGTTTTGCCCACTAACTGCGATTGCAAACTCCTTCATTGAGGCTACATGCAAAATAGTGGCCTCTAAATTTCTTGAAATTGCTGAGGCAGCTGGGCCAGTCCTTAGAGAGGAGAGGCAAAAGCTAGTCATAATTCAAGATAGATCAATTTGATTCTGTAGGGAGTTATTTAAAAACAACAGCAAGGAGGGAAACTGCCAGGCCACAAACCAGATGAGATCCATTGCACTTTTGAGCCAGGTCTATCACCAGCCTTCCCTGTGCCTGCCTCAGGCTGGAGAAAGAATTTCATTTGCCAATGGGGGTTCTGCCCCTAAGTACACAACATTTATTCCAGAAATTCTCCTTAGCTAAATGTAGCACTTGACCTTTAAAAATGTTCCCCAGTTCCTGAAAAAGGTATATCTTTGACCTACAGTTAATGTTATTTCTTAGCAATAGCTATAGCACCAGAGGTGGGTTCCTACCGTTTGGACCAGTAGTATTTGGCGCAAAGCCTGCAGCAACCCAGGCCTGCCATGCCCCTGAACCAGTTCTCTTACAGGGCTGCCATCTTGATTTTAGGTTCTGCACATGCGCAGAACAATTGTAATTGCACAAATTTATTTCCCCCCCTTTTAAAAAACATTTTGCGCATGCACAGACCTATTTTTGTGCAAATGCACACACGCGCATTTTGTGTGTGCATCGAACTGGCAGAAATGCCAGGAGCAACCCACCCCTGTATAGCACTTAGACTTATATACCACCAGGTGGTTTACAGTGTCAACATATTGCCCCCAATAATCTGTATCCTCATTTTACCAATCTCCAAAGGATGGAAAACTGAGTCAGCAAATACTATGGAGGCATCATGCAGTGATTCTGTGTTTGCTTGATTACTACTTTTTGCTTACTGCCCATCATTCATGATAGCATCATAAAATCGTAGGGCTGCAAGAGACGTTGGGGGTCTTCTAATCCAGCCCCCTGTCCAAGGCAGAAGTCCTTATGCCAGGGGTGAAATTCCGCAGGTTCTGACAGGTTCTGGAGAACCGATAGCGGAAATATTGAGTAGTTCAGAGAACCAGCAAATACCACCTCTGGCTGGCCCCAGAGTGGGGTGGGAATGGCGATCTTGCAGTATCTTTCCCCTGCCACGTTCACCAAGCCACGCCCACAGAACGTGTATTTTTTTAAAAAATTGAATTTCACCACTGCCTATGCCATCCTGGACAAATGGCTGTCCAATTTTTTTCTTGAAAAGCACTACTGATGGAGCACCTATAACTCTGTGAGGCAAGCTGTCCCATTGATTTAATTGTTCTCACTCTCAGGAAATTCCACCTTCGTTCACTAAACACAAAATATGACAACAAAACCATTAAAAAATGCATACCATACAGTGAAATTCTTTGTAGCAGTCAGGAGCAAAGGTATTGGGGGGAACCAAAATTCTAGAAGAAGAAGTGCTCTTTAAGGGTTTATGAAATTGAACAGAGAAGAGGCATCGTTGAAGGTAAGAAGTTCCACACTATTAGGAACATCAATGGGGAGAGAAGCTTGCTTAGATAGTAGCCCTGAGGACTCAGCAGTCCATAGATTTCAAGAGGCCATCTAATGCATGCCAAGAGAGACACTGAAATAATTTTTAGGCTCAAAAACATTTAGGGTATTAGAGGTTGATAGCAATATATTAAAATAGTATTGGAAATTTCACATTATTCCAGCTACCTAAATTTCTTGGAGCAACCACAAGGGCATTTAGCACACAGTTCAATAATCTGCCTTAGGCTTCTCACATACAAACAAGGGATAACTCTTTTTACAGCCTTTATATATAACTTAAAAGAGATGCTTAATAGTCATATATCCTACACTCATGCCATTATTATTATTATTTTTGCTCCAGCTCAGTGGCATCAGCAGATACCTCAGCCAATCAAGTTTCGCTCAAGCAGCACCCGGTATGCACATCTCACAGGACAAGGACTCGACATTTTCTCCGCTTTCTCCGCTGTTGAGAATCCAGCACGCTTTCCCTCTCCCTCCAGGCCTGTGGTAGAAAGTGAAGAACTCTAAGAACAACAACAACAACAACAACAACAACAACAAAAGGGTTTAAATTCTTCCTGAAAATAGAAGAACTATTAGAGCTGTGAAAAGGAATGGAAGAGACATGCTGAAACACTTAAGGTTTACAGCTAGTATAATTGGTAAACAGTAAAGATAGTGAGAGCCAAGATTTCAGTGCAGTGTCCTACCATGCAGCTACTGTGGTATAGAATATACTGTGACAAATTTTGTGCTGTGTTACTTTTGTTCCATGGGTTAGGAAGAAAAGTGACCTAGTTTTCAGCTGTTAAGTTAAAAAAAAGATGTGCCCATTTTCCTGCTAAGATTTCAAGGTAGTTAAACAGGCACTTGGTTAAGATTTGGATAGCTGTCTGAAAGGTACCAAGGACATTTACAGTGATGGAAATCATTCTTGAGGAAGGAGAAACCAAATGCAGGGGCATCTAGAAGGGGAAAGACACTCAAAAAAGTCAACTGATGGTTTCCACCACTCTCCCATGGCACCATCTTACTTTTTGGATCCCCTACACACAGCCTAAGTCCCTGATTTTTGAATACAGCGTTTTAAGGGTGGCTGGTAGTCACAAAGCACAGATCCAATGCCAAAAATAAATAAATAAAACTGTGACTGATCAGTTTGCTAAGAATTCATACAAATGAAATAATTAGCCAACAGAAAACTAGTTAAGTGTAGCATTTCAGATAGAAACTGCTTCTAAAACAATAGAATTTTTAAAAAGTGCGACTCTTATACTCATGAATCTTGCACCCAAGAAGGGCACTTAATATTAAGGTGCCCTGTTGTTAGACTGCAGGCATACGCTTACCTTAAAGTAAGTCCACTCAACTAAAAGGGCCTTACTTCTGAGGAATATGTATAGGATCATACTGCAATTAGTTATAAAACAGCTTATGTACCACAAAGCCCATATTATAGTCATCCCACAGCTCCCAATGGTATATACATTTTGAAGCATGCTTATTTTGTTTCTTTTTCCATATTTAGAAATATTTGAACAAAAACAAAAATGCCTTCCATGTTGTTTTTGTTTCTTTGGCCTTTCGATAGGATTTTTTCCCCTATCTTCAGAATTCTATATAATTTGCATATATACATACCTATTATCAAATTAGGTTAGGATATTCCCTTTAAATTATAGCCGTCTTGTACCGAGAATAAAATTATTCCGTAGATGACACTAATTTAACAGATTAACAGAGTTAGAAGGGACCTTGCAGGTCATCTAGTCCAACCCCCTGCCCAAGCATGAGACCCTACATATGCTTCTAACTAGGATCAAACTCACAACCTCCTGATTGTGAGGTGAGAGCTCCATCTCTAATTAAACAAAAAGGAATGATCATTTAGTCCAAATTTAACAATCAAACTTCATTCATGTTGGATATTGATTGACCTCCCATATTTAAAACAAATAATTAAAAGCAGCCATAAAGCAAAGAGATTTTGTTAGCATATGATATAAATCAGTATATGCAATTAACCAGTTTTATTGCTTTTATTCAATATTATAAATGAGGACCCATTAATGTTCGAAATACGTATTAGCATTTTTATGCTTAAGCTATAACTCAGATATATTATGCTAATTTCACTGTGAATACATTTATTTCCATCAGATTTGCTAAAGACCTATGTAATACTGGGTATTATTAGCAGTGAATATTCTTTTAATATATTTTAAACAAAGTCTCAATCCTCTGAAAAAATTATAACCAAATCGAAATCCAACTCAGGATTAAAATATTTTGAACTTTGCACTAGTACTAGGCATTCACTGGCATTAATTATGGCTCTTTATCATCCAATCCTTCCACAATAGCCAAATCTATTTTCTTTTTGGGAGTGTTTCTGGGTGAGACAGAAAAAGAGATTTTTCTAGGAAGCTGTAGTCACCATACATCCAGAAAGGTTTAAGTAGTTTTTTCTCACTAGTATCTTCCATGTGTTTGGGGCTACAGCATGCTGAAAGTTATAATCCTCATGTAGCTGGGGAATTCCAAATTGGAGAAACCATCATAAGAGGTATGTGCCTTAGAAATAAATTTGAATGAAGAGCAGTCACTTCATAAAAATAATACAAGTAGACTTCAACAAATGACCACACATGGGACCAGAACATCTGTTGCTAAGCGATGCTGTCATTATATAAGTCACCCCTGATTTTATGACCTTTTTGCCACAGTTGTTAAGTGAATCATCATTGTCATTAAGCAAATATGGCTTTCCCCATTGACTTTGGTTGTTGGAAGCCATCTTCAAGGTCACAAAAGGCATTTACACACATCAAGATGCTGCAACTGGCATAAATACCATATTTTTCGGAGTATAAGATGCACCTTTTTCCCCTCAAAAAAAGGCTGAAAATCTGGGTGCATCTTATACACTGAATGCAGCATTTTTTGCCTCCCCAAATCCCACCCCTTCAACAAAATGGCCATGCAGAGCCTTTAGGAGGCTTAGAGTGTGTTCCTGGGGGCTGGGGAGGGCAGAAATGAGTGAAAACGGGCCATTTTTTGCTCAATTTTGCCCCGCCAGCCCCCAGGAGCACTATAAGCCTCCTAAAGGCTATTCATGCCCTTTTTTTGAAAAAAAACACGGGCCCGTTTTGGCAAAAAATGGGCCGTTTTGGGGAGATCTGCAGCATGCAAAAACTTTTTTAAAAAATTTGCCTCTTCAAAATCTTGGTGCGTTTTATACTCTGGTGCATCTTATACTCCGAAAAATGCAGTACTTGCCGGTTACCAAATGCCCAAACTTTCATTACATGTCCACAGGAACATTGTGACAATCATAAGTGCGAGGGCAGAGTAAGACAATTTTTTTCATCACCGTCATAATTTTGAATGCTCATTAAGCACGTGGTCATAGGTCAGGACTACCTGTATGAGATTTCCGATAACTGTTGACCCTGGGAATAATGTTTCTGTGACTTCTGTCATTTCTTCCTAGTTATCAGAGGTTAGTGTTGTTCTTAGGAAGTGCTCTGGAAAGCATCTTTTCTGCTTTGTTATAAATGAAGGCGGAATTTAAATCTGTAGTACTCACCCTTGGTAACTTGAAAATGTGTGGATGTCAACTCCTAGAATCTTCAATTTGCCAAGGTTGAGTAATACAGCTCTAAGTTAATGCGCGATTGCCATGAGATCAAGCTGTTTCATTAAAATCCCAAATGCTCTTATAAAGGGAATTGAATCTTTCCAAGTGAGCAGAACACGAGAAGGTTCTTCTAAACTTTTGATCAAGAGAACAGTACCTTGTTCCAAACAGGGTTGTAAAAATCAAGGATCACTTTGGACAGTATGTATAAAGAAAGATTGAAGACATCTCTTAAGTATTAAAAGAAATGTTATTCTTGTATCCAGGTAGCTTAAAACAGAAATATGATGGCTGAGAAAATAGAAGGCATTGTGTGACAACAATAATGTATCTCAGCAGCATAGGGATTCACTAAAGTCATGCAACTTCCCAAACCTTTGTAAAAAAAAAAAAGTCTACTTTCATATGGAAAATGTTCCAGGAGAAAAATTGTGTATGACTGAAAAATGAGATATAACTTAATGAATATCACTAATTAGGTAAATGTAATTGTCATGTATTGATGCACACTTGTGAAAACACAGACACACACATATCTCCTGTAGTACAGGTAATATGTATGTGTGTTTTCAAATTGAATGACTGAAAATATTCAGAAAAATATGGATATTTACACAATAGCAATTCCTTGCAATTTTATCAGTGTTGGACCCAGTGGAATTTAGCCAAGATGAACTTTTAATTCAGCTTATTTGGCATACAGAAAGTAGCTCTTCCTTGATATGTGTAATTGATATCAAATCAACTGAGTAGGTAGATTTATGTGAAAAAAAGGCCATTGTGGCTATTGATATTGCTGAAAGACAATATCTTTCAGAATTTCCAGAGTTTTCTTCTTGCAGAAGACTGTTTCATTTCTCTTTTTTATTTATTTCATAAACTAGAAGCTAAACTTTGCACTAGAAACAAGTTCTTTCATTGTATGCAGCCAAAGTCATTCCTACAAATTTCCACAAGGAAAGAAAGCTCACGGAAGCAAAACAAATCTATTTTCTTTTGAGATCCTTGCTGACTTAATAAGGATGCTGAGTAGATGCAATGGAGCCAAGTTCACTCTACCTTTGTCCTCTGTACTCCCTCTCAGTCTCCCCGACTCACAGCAGCAGCTCCTTCCACTAGCCTCTGGGAAATTAAATGCAATGGAGGCAAGTTCACTCTATCTTTGTCCTCTGTACTGATGTGTGCTTCCAAACCAGGAAATTTAGGATAAATGGGTATCGATCCCTGGAAGAATATTCACTATCATAATCAAATCATCTCTTTCATAAGCCAGTCAGTCTGCTTCAAAGAAGTGGAGCACTGTAGAACAGGATGAAGGAGAAAGAGGAGGTGAAAATGCATTCAGGATTGGATGGAGCTCAATGGCTTCTACAAAACAGTGGTTCTCAACCATGGTAACTTTAAGACAAATGGACTTCAACTCCCAGAATTCCTCAACCAGTCATGCTGGATGGGGAATTCTAGGAGTTGAAGTTCACACATCTTAAAGTTGTTAAAGCTGGGAAACACTGCTGAAGAGCATGTCCACATTCTTCTATTAATATATTTATTGGGATTCTGGTTCCTTTTCTGAACCTGCTAAATTCCAGTAAAAGATTAGAGAATTCAAAGGACTCTAAAAAACATTTTTTTGCTTAAGAGGATACTACAAAGCAAAGAAAATGCTTTTGTGCTTTCAGATTAGTTCACATGCCCCGAACTTTAGATATCCTTTTTCAGTGAAACCATGCAGCATCGCTGTGAAAGCACAACTTCAAAAATGTAACAAGGAGGATATTCTGTGGAAATATTAGTGAAAATTTGAAAAATGGATTCACCATGAATAATACTGGGAAGTCAGTTGGAATCTTCATGTTTCTCATGTCAGCAAAGCACAAATATAATAAACGACAGCACCATTGTCTTCTTATTTCTGATGTAAACATATTTTTTTTAAAAAAATAGATCAATTGATCCACAACTGCTGTAAACTCTTGATTTGATTTGCACAGTATAATATACAGTATATAAGGAACTGTTGTAAAATTCACAGCAAGAATTCTGTGTGAAATTCTGTGTGAAATTCCAAGAGCTCCATGGGAAAAAAATGACTTCACCTATCCAGTTTAATCAATACCTGTATTAATATAGGAGGAAAATCAAATGGAATTTCCTACCTGTTAAATGAAGTATGTATTGCACAACTCAATGGCCTTATATTCTACCAATATGAAGTTGTTATTTTTCCATTAAAATGGGTTTTTAATCCTAGTAATATATAAGGTACATATCTTTGATGGAAAGAGGGAGGGGAATGAATGGTATGTTCTAAAGTATATTTTAAATGCATATAAAGAAAAATGCCAAACTGTTCAGCAAATGTGTTTTTCCTCATCCATTGAATAAATGCTTCAGAGTGGCATTACACAAATATCTCTTTGCCTGTGTCCCTGGGGAACTGTTATCCAAAATATTACAGAGCCAAAGGCTTTTTCCAGGCTGTCTTTAGATAACGGATGACTTCTATTGAAGCTGGCATGGAACACCTGTGTTCTCCCTTAATGAGGGTGACTCACACTCCAAAAATGGTTTCCGTGTGCAGATCGGAAGACAACCCTGTTGTCCTCAAGGCCACATGCCTGGGATTTGCTACAGAAGGTACATTTGGAGACATTCTGCAAGGAGGGCTCATCATTGCCTCCTTAAAAAGAAGAGCTGCAGCCAAACACAAAAGCGTATACCGGTGTTGGCACCAAGTGTTGAAACAGGAGCGTGTGCCAGAAACCAGAAGAGCAGCTGCCCGGTGCACATGCACATGCGTGGTGGCTACTCTTCCAGTTTCCGGCACATGCATGTGCACTGGCCACTTGGTCTTCCGATTTCTGGCACGCATGTGTGCGTGAAGATCAACTGGCCAGTGCACATTCATGTGCCAGAAACTGGAAGAGCAGCCATCCAGTGTACATGCATGCACTGGGAAGGTGATCTTCCTGTTTCCGGTGCGCACATGCGCACCAGCCACCTGGTCTTCCAGTTTCTTGCATGCATGCACATGCAAAAACCAGCTGGTTGGTGCCCATGTGTGCGCTGGAACCCAGAAGATCATCTTCCTGCAGGGTTGATCTTCCAGGTTCCAGTGCTCCCTTGCGCATGAAGACCAGCTGACCAGCGCACCAGAACCTGGAAGAGCAACTGGCGATGGCTCACATGCCCAAAGAGATGGCTCTGTGTGCCACTTCCAGCACACGTGCCATAGGTTTGCCATCACGGATCTAGTCCATTTCCAGCTCAGAGTAAAATATTGTAATGTGAGATGCTGTTATGACTAGGGTGGTGGAATAGGTTACCACTCAAACACACAGCATTTGCTACCCATTCTATAGTATTTCCCATACATACAATCTGTGCAAACTGCCTAAAGTATCCTTATAATAGCAAGTTGATTGACCTGCGTGGTGACAAAGTAGAGATCAAATAGGAACCTGTTACCATGAAATCACACTGTTGTATATTGTGACCAGATCTCAAAGATATAGCAGGATGCTGACCTTGTAGGAAGAGATAACTGTAGGAAGAAGGTCACATAGATGGGTTTATAAAAAGCATTCCTCAGTGTAATTTACACTGTGCCTGCCTCTCTTTGTCTTGCCTTTGTAATGGGTATATAAGCTGTGGTTCTGCTTTTGTTCCAGGCGGATCAGCAAGCTGCTCATGTTATACTGGGGGACCAGTATGCACTGTAGTTATTTGATTGTTTATTCAATCTACGTTGTATCTTTAACCCATAACCACAGACCTGCGGTCATAGTGACCACAACAGTTTTCCAAAATGTTTGGAACACCCCTATTTTTAGAAATGGACCGTTCTGGTTGCGAATAACTTTTGTTTTCCCACAAATAAGAGTGTACACAGCATCACACTTGCGTCAGTTATTTGGTGTTTTCTGTAGCGGCATTCAAATTTGAATTTCGGTCATTTTGACCGCAGATCTTTGTTACTGTAAACTTCGAAGAAACTGTTCTAAAATGGTATGGAGAAGCAGAGAGCGATCTGAGTGAAGTGAAATCAGATTGTGAAGAAAATATTGTAATGGACGATGAGGAACCCAACCGCTGCCACCAATTCTGACATCAGTGATGATGACACTCCAGTGAAATTGGTGACCAGGTACAATCTATGTCATGCAATAATTTATATGGCAAGAACAAATTCAAATGGTCTTCTGCACTTTTTGGAAGCAATAGATTCAGAACCGCTAGTCACAATATTGTTGTGCAATTAGCTGCAGCTAGAAATCTTGGAAGTTCACCTGCTCCCTTAGAGATTTGGAAATTATTATTTTCCAAAGAAATTATTAGTGCCATCATTCAGTGGACCAATGTAAAAATTAGAGAAGAAAGATTGAAGTTCAAGGATGGAGAAACAACAAGTGACCTGCGAGATGTGGGTTTCATAGAGATCAAGACATTTTTTGGTTTATTGCTCTATACATCAATGTTTAGATCAGCGGTTCTCAACCTTCCCAATGCCACGACCCTTTAATACAGTTCCTCTTGTTGTGGTGACCCCCAACCATAGAGGAGCGGTGTCTCGGTTCCTAAGACCATCGAAAATATGTGTTTTCCGATGGTCTTAGGTGACCCCTGTGAAAGGATCATTCGACCCCCAAAGGGGTCCCAACCCACAGGTTGAGAACCCCTGGTTTAGATCCAACCATGAAAACATTGAATGTCTTTTTGCTACTGAGGTAATTATGACCTCGTGTCTGTAATAGCATAGCCGAAATAATACATCTGTGGTTAAGGTTTAAACTGATTTGGTTGGTTTAGGTGACCTAAACTGAAGTCTTTCATGACAGACTATTCAATAAAGCAGGGGTAGGGAACTATGGCAATTTTACGACCTGTGGACTTCAACTCCCAGAATTCCTGAGCCAGCATGGCTGGCTCAGGAATTCTGGGAATTGATGTCCACGGGTCTTAAAGGTGCCACAGTTGCCCACCCCTGCTATAAAGTGACATGTTGGACATAACCAGGGGTAGGAGGCCAAATATGACCATGTTTCAAGTGAAATAGATTCTCACCCTGGTTTTGAAATGTGTGTGCTCTATCACTTCACTAGCTTCTTCTCTTCCTTTTAAAATATTTAAATATTTTTTAGCCTTTTGGTTCATGTCTCTGGATGGCAAGAGAGAACTGTCTTTTCTTTTCTTTCTTCATATTACTTCAGGCAGAAATATACCCATCACACTGCACAAGCTAAAATCCATGAAATCAATTTCTTGCTGGCACAGATAGCCATGGAAATCAGCCAGTCATGTGGTTATTGGTTTTAAGGGGACGTGGGAAAAGAATCCCCAAGCTGAGCCTGTCTACTAGCAAAAATGCTTATTTTAATCAGCAACAAGATAGAAGTGACTTGTCTGGAAATCCTCAATGGCCCCTCCCAATGCTTGTCATTCACTTGACCTGATCATAGAGCTTCAGCCAACCAATATAGCAAAGGAATGATCCTCTCTGCAGATATCCCTGACAAGGATTAAATTCAGATTTAAATCTCTTTTCCACTGAGGATGCAGCAATTTCTACCCGAATATCTATCCACAACAACAGCCCTACCAGTTGGGTTAAGAGTGACTATTTAAAAATCACGTGGTTAGTTAAATGAGGATGGATTTCAGTTTGTATCACAGAAGTCTTCATCCACGGCTTTAATCATTTAGACCATAATGCCTCCCCAAAAATTAGTGCACTCCTTTTTTATGTATGTTATCCATCTAAAGGAATGGGCAGAAATTTTCCTCTGGTAGAGCTTTCCTAACTCCCAAAATAGGATGTCCATCAATTTTAATAAGAGACATTTTATATGTGGAAAATGTGTTTATTTATATTTTACAAAACTTTTTACACTGTAAAAGAAATGAAACAATGTTAAAAAAGAACCAGGCTTATTATGAATCACAAATTGTAAATTTTATTTTCATGCAAGCATCTGATATCATCATGTAACATTGTTGAAACTTCATAGCAGCATACAGAATATTTAAACACTCTAAAGACTATAACTGAAATTAGTTTCATTCTAGGTTTACACTCTGAGAAATTGCAAGTTATAAGGTACGTGAAACTTGCACAGTTTGGTTTAGAAGAACCTATAAGGACAAACTTACAAAGTTTAAGGAAGTTACTTCTTTGAGGACTAAAGAATATCATTTCTATTTTCTGTTGTATAATATACCATTAATGAGGAAACAAAATAAAACACACTGTCAATTTAAGAATTAATGGACATTTGAACATCTAATCATTCTGATTAAAAATTCAATTACATTTTCCAATAACCAAATTGCCCATGCCATATATAAAACTGGATTAATTTTGTTGTTGCTGTTATTGTTACTGCTTTGTTTTCTCCAACATATCATTGTGAAAACAGAAGGCATGGTAGATCAGACATGTATAGCTACCCCCCAAAAATTGCATAATGTCAAAATGATGCAACTTGAAGATATTGGACATATTTTACAGGTAACCACTAGGAGAGGGGGATTATCTCCCACAACAGGCACTAGATGAATTAGATCAATTTGTTCCAAAGATGAAATCAAATGAGATCAAGAGTACCACAACTGGTGATTACCTGATGAGGCTGTTCAAGTTCTTGTTGCCAGGTTTTACAAGAGTGAGTCTGTCCCAGATCCACAGCGATCTAGTTGATAAACTTAGAAGTGATCAGGCTGGAAGTGGAAAAGTCTGGGAGCATAGGGCTCGGTCTCCGCAGCTGCCTTCTGACCTGCGCAAGCATGGAAATGCTCCTCGTGAAAGTTAATCCAGCCTTTCTGTGTGCTGAACCTCTCGGCTTCAGCCAGGATCCTTGTCAGGGCCATGATGTAACTGAGAGCCATTTGAAGAGTCTCGTACTTGGAGAGCTTTTTATCTTGCCCCCACTGTGGGACCACTTTGCGGAGGTGGTCAAAGGCCATGTTGAGCCCCTGCATTCTTCTCCTTTCCCGGGCGTTGGCAGCCAGCCTGCGCTTGGCGGCGTTCTCCAGCCGTTCAGAGCTGCCTTTTGCTGCACAGGCTGACTCACTGCTGCAGGGGAAGCCAGCATCTGCACTGGGAGTCTCCTTAGGGTTTGGTTTGCAGGGTTTCATGGGGAAAGCTTTTGCTGAAGCGATCAGAAAAACCTGCTTGCAATAGGTCTTTAAGAGAAAATACTTTCCTCAACTTCAAGAGGATGGACTTTTGGTGAAAAGCACCATCTTCCCCCAATTACATAATTCAAGAGGTATGAAGTTGTCCCTGTTTTGGACAAACCAAGAACAAAACCTGGAGTTCTCCCCACATTTGCTTGGATCTTGGGTCTTCTTCATTTCCTCTCACTCTGAAAAGAAGCAAGCAGCATCTTCGCCTTCGAAGGTTCCAGCTTAAAATGGGGAAGAAAATGACAGTTCGGGCCAAGAACTCACTGTATCTCAAGGAGTTTTGGCACGTCTTGGTCCCAAAAGGACTGCTTAGGAAAGCAAGGCCAGGAAGATTTCTAACAGAAATCTTCTCTAGCAATCATCTCAGATCTCTGGTGACCTGAAGCGAAGAGCAGCAGAGGAGAGCTCTGTTGCCTCTTCCTCCTGGGCTCTGAGCCCAAGTCACAAGTCAGGGAAGTCTTTATAGAAGCAGCTGCAGGAGCTGAACAGGTTGCAGCAGGTGGGTGGGTGGCCCTCTACTTTTCTCCCAGCACCTTTCTGCCCTGGGAACGAGATGCACATGCGCGTGTCCAGGAAAACCCTGACATTGCAATCTGGGTCTCTTGAAAACTCTCCCAAAGCATGGCCTGTCTGACTTGACAACTTGCCATCTGGAGCAGCGTCTGGCCTGACCCCACAAGACTCACCACAACTAAGCAAAGGTCTAATTTTTTTTCTTCTCCCCATGAATCAGCTTCTGCAGCTCAGCAAAAAGCTTTCCTAACACATCGCTGGGTTGCTCACTTGCCATAAGGTGCTGGGGGAAGGGGTGTGTGTGAATGGATCGGAGACGGAGCTATTATGTGTGAACCCAAGAGGACATAAGAGAGGCAGAAAAGAAAAACAAACATTAGAATCTGGAGATTCTCACAACTCGCTTAATACAGCAGAGAGAAGATAAATTGGGTTTGTACTTACAAAAAAGAGCTGAGTTTTTTTTAAAGGAATATGTTTTTATGGTATTGCAAAAGCATAAAAAAAGAGATTTGTCAGCTTGCTTTCCAAATAGTAGACAAATACTATCTATTTGTCACAGATCGGTATTGACTGCACAAGGCATGTGGTTTTCTAAATAAGAAACAGAAAATATTATTTTGTTCTTTCACAGCCTATCATGGTCTTCTTAGTAAGGCATTTTTCCATCTTTTATCTTTCCCACTGGAAAATGTGATGTAAGTTTAAGGTGAAAGAATATAATTATCCAGACTAATTAAATTATTACTATTTGTTCGCAAGTCATGTTTTCATTCAGTTTTGCAACACGGCATTTTGATCTAAAACTGTGGGTCAATTGTTCCAGTTATGACTCCAAAACATCACGTGATTGCAAACAGTTGATTAAACCTTCACAATGACAATGAATGGAGTCGAATAATCTGAAAACAATAGGATTCAATTGAACATTAGTGATCGGCAGCATGACAGATGTTGAGCCCAGCCTGTTAGGCGCAGTTATTCCATTCTTTATATTCCGCTTCCTAAATGGGCTTGTTAATGGGAAGAGCATCTCTAAATTTCAGCAGCATTTTTCCCATTTATGAATGGCACTGCCTTTGTTCCCACAAGATAACTCACATGTTCCTGTTTATCTTTATTTGCCTTCCATCCGGTCAAAAAAACCTGCTTCTAGGTTCCATATTATTTTCTCAGTGAGATCTGTAGCTGTGCTGGGCATGTTGGTTATGTGTAAAAGGAAAGACATAAAGCTGTTGATTTTTGTGAAGCTTCAAACTGGTGTTTAAATGCCAGTCAATCTTCTCTGTTTCCATTTGAATCAGTATTGTGACTAATCAAACTAAAAATCTTACTGTACTTAACTCTTTACTTTGTCTGAATCAGTTTTCAAGCCATACTATTTCTGAAGAAATGCAGAATGCCAGAGTTAGAAGGGATCTTGGAGATCTTCTAGTCCAACCACTGATCAACAGGAGACCTTGGCTGTCCAGTATCTTCTTAAAAACCTCCAGTGAAGGAGCACCCACAATTTCCCCAGGCAAGCCATTCCATTGATAAATTGTTCTGTCAGGAAATTTCTCCTTATTTCTAGGTTGGACTTCTCTTTGATAAGCTTCCCTCTGCTATTTCTTATCCTGCCTTCAGGTGCTTTAGAGAATAGGTTCCCCTCTTCTTTGTGGGCACTCCTTAGATATTGGAAGACTGCTATCATGTCACTCTTAGCCCTTCTCTTAGTTTCACTAAACATACCCAATTCCTGCAACCGTTCATCATATGTTGATGATAATCTTTTTTGCTCTTCTCTGAACCAATTCCAGAGTCTTAACATATTTTTATATTGTGGCAACCAAAACTGGATGCAATATCCTTATAATATTTTCATGGAACCTGCACAGGATAAATTACTGGATCAAATCCTAGCTTATTGGCAATTGGAAGTGTTGAGAAGATAGGCTATGAACTTATCATTATGATTATTAATCACAAATAAATGGAACAATCTATTAATTAACATAGATTTTAATTATCATAGAAAGAGACTTAAGGAAGCTAAGAAAGAAGAGGATAATTTGTCCTTCAAGGACTGATCAGAATATTGAAATTGAAACACTAGTCCAATTAACACTAGCTATAAATGCTGGAATTTGAATTTCAGTATGTTTGGCAAGCTTCAGGTTGAAAAACATGGTGCCATGAGGTCCAATTGTCCATGTGCCTGGATAACAATCCCACAAAATGCATGTATTTAGTGCTAAGGAAGGTGTTAAGGTACAGGAAGGTTGTAGATCAAAACTCAGTGGGTACTTTGAACCAGTTACTTCAGACACATCTTGTTATTGTTGTAAAAACAAAATGAAGGGAAAGCTATCTTGATTTTATCTTAATCCCAACAGCGGGGGGCGGGGGGTGGGGGCGGAGGGGGCGAAGGATAGAATAAGAAGATACAGAAATTAATTAAATAAATAAGTACGTAAATAAATAAATTTACAATCCCCAAGTATTCTACTAATATACTATAATACGCATTTTAGAGGAGAGATTTACACGTGGGAAAATGAAGATCCTAGTGGTGGGATTCAAGTAATTTAACAACCGGTTCTCTGCCCTAATGACCAGCTCGATAGGCATGGCTTGGTGGTCAATGTGACTGGGTGGGCGTGGCCAACTCAACATCACTCACATCGATGGGCGCTTCGCCTTAGCTGTTACAATGTAACTGGAGAGGCAGTTTCTGTAAGCAGGGCAATAAAGATTAGGCTAGAAACAACACCAGAATGTTTCCTTCCTGCCTTCCTTACAGGATTAGCCCTATAAGTGAAGAAAAAACAAAAGAAGATTTCTTCCAACAATCGGTTCGCCAAATTGCTTAGAAAGTTAACAACCGGTTCTCCCAAATAGGTCCTAATCACAATTGCTGGTGAGAAATACAGAATTAAAACATGGTAAATGTAGAATTAATATGCAAGCAGATATATGAGAAAGCTTGGCTATTTTAAGTTCCTAAACAATTCCAAGACACACTTAAGTGCCTTAAGGGCCGGAAAATGATAGCATTCTACTATAATTAGAACCAAGTCTTCGCCAAGAATTCAAGGATTCTCCAGCTGAGCCTGTAACATTATTCATGTTCACTCCAACTCATTACAGGAGTTAACAAATTTTTATTTATTACAAGATTTATGCCCTACAACAGCACTCCCCAACCTTTCTGGCTCTGTGGACTGGCGGCAGCAGCGGCAGCAGTGGCAGAGGTGGGGGTGAGGGGATGGTATTGTGGCCCATCAGCTGTCGGCAGAGCTGGCTGCAGACTCAGACGATGAAGAGGTTGGAGAAGAACTTGGCCCAGTTCTGGAGCCTGGGGAAGGCTCTGATGGATGCTCAGTGTCAGACACAGAAATAGAGCCAGGGCCATCCCGCATTTTCCAGCCAGCTGCCTTTGGAATCAGAGATGAATGAGGAGGAAGAACAGCTGGGGCCTGTTCCAGATGCACGTATGCACAGAGTAGATAGGAGAAGTGAACAACGGAGGACAAGGAGTTGACTTGGAGAGCAAAAGAAACCTGGATGCTGAATGGCTCCTCCCTGGCTGGGGAATAAATAGGAGGAAAGGGGAGTGGTGGTCGTAGCAGACAACCATTCGCATTTCTGGAGATTTTGCTCATTGTGTTTCATGCAATAAGGACTGCCCTGCCAGAACAGAGGTTTGTCTATTTGAACTGATGTAATTTGCAGCCTTTCGGCTGGGATCTCACGGCCTTGCAATTATTGTAATAAGCTGATAAGCCCTATTGTTTCACTTAACTCTTTGGAGGACTCTTGCCTGGACTTTGTGGGTGAACCCAGTTAATTCACAAGGTGTAAATAAAGAGGGAGTTTTCTTTGGCGAGGAGTCTGTGTTAGATATTAACATATATCGGGATAAGTCTTCCCTCTGGTCCGCTCCTACAGCGGGAAACAGGTATCCCTCTGATTGGTCGAGGGGCGTGCCCACTCCCTATAAAAGGGGAACCCTCCGACTACCGAACAAGCTGGATCACTACTATTACTAATAAAGAGCTGTTAAGTCACTTCGTGTCTCGCAGTCTGTCTCGCGTTGCCCAGATCTAACATTGGCGACGAGGATGGGATTGAGAGACAGATAGGTCGAAGAACGCTACCCCAGAATCTCCGGATTTGATCCAGCCCAGGAATTCGGCAGCAATTCCGACAGCCATCTCAGATCACCGCAGCGCGGCAAATTCAAACTGAGAAGATGGCGATGCATGCTCCCCCCGCTCCTTTCGACCCAGAAAACGACGAATGGGAAGCTTTCATGATTCGTTTCGAGTGTTTCCTCGAAGCAAACGAATACACGGGGATCACCGATGCGAGGAAGAAAAACATCTTCCTCGGCTACTGCGGAAAGGAAGTCTTCAATACGGCCAGAGACCTCACTGCGCCTACTCCAATACAGGCAGTACCATGGACGACGTTGCAACAAACTCTGCAAACTCATTACGCGCCAAAACCTTCCCGCCATGTCTGCCGCAAGGAATTCAACATGAGGACCCAGAAGGTGGGAGAATCCATCAATCAATATGTTGCAGCCCTACGAAAAGCAGCAGCTCACTGCGAATACAGAGATTTGGAAGAGCACATTTTAGAGCGGCTCATCTGCGGGGTGAGAGACATTTCGTTGCAAAAGAAGCTGTTGGCAAACCCGAATTTAACCCTACAGACAGCGTTAAATGAAGCAAGAGCGTCAGAATCAGCGGAGAAATCATCGGTGACCATACAACGAGGGGCCAGCGCAAACCAGCCAGCACCGAGACAAACCAGAGTTCACTACGAGGACACAAGCCCCGACTACGAGAATCCCGAGTTCGAGGACAGTCACCTGATGCAGAGCAGTCACTTGAGGCCTGGGGGGAGACCCGGATCCCGTTTGCCGCCCTGCGCAAGCTGCGGAGGGAATCACCCCAGGTCTACTTGCAGGTTCAGGAACGTTGTTTGTTCGCACTGCAACAAACTTGGGCACATCGCACGAGTGTGCCGGAGCGGAGTCCCTGCCTCACGGCAGCCACCCATGTACCGCCAACAGAAGCCCAACCCAGGGGCTTGGCGAAACCAAAAAGGGCGCCCAGAGAGAAATCCACAAGTGTTTACCCAGAGAGAAAATTTCCAAAGAGCTGAACGAGCGTATTCCCAGAGAGATTACTCACAAGAAAGTGAGCGAGCGTATCCCCAGAGAGAATACACACAAAGAGCTGAAAGAGCGTTCTATCAAGACGCTCAACGAGAGTATTTTCAGGATGTTGACGATGAGATAGAGTTGACCCAGAGAGAGGAGTTGCGAACGTATCTCACCACAATACATCAGGTCCGCCCTAAGCGGCCAAAAAGGCTGAGAGTCACAGTCCTCTTTGAGGGCTCACCCTGCGAGCTAGAAGTTGACACAGGATCGACCCTGACGATCATTTCATGGGCATCCATGAAACAGGCTATCCCTAGCCTCAGAAAGAGCCAACTACACGCTCCAGACGTCCTTCTACGAGACTACCAGGGGAACCAAGTCCCCATCGTGGGCCAAGGCACATTCCACATCCGTTTCAAGGACATCGAAGCCCAGCTGCCCGTGACCATTGCCAGCGCGCCATTGCAGAACCTTCTGGGGCTTGATTGGTTTGAAGCCCTGGGGTTAGAAGTCACCGGGATCAACGCCGTGAGAAACAGCAGCGCTGAACAGATGTTTAAGGAGTTCGAGGATGTGTTCAGCCCCGGTCTTGGTAAGTATGTGGGTAAACCAATATCATTCAATTTAGACCCCAAAGTGGCGCCAATCCGACTTAAACCGAGACGAGTGCCTTTTGCACTCCGCCCAAAAATAGATAAAGAAATAGATAAGTTAGTGGAGCAAGGAATCCTTGAGCCGGTAGATCACGTGTGCTGGGAAACGCCCATCGTGACCCCAGTCAAACCAGACGGATCAGTCCGCATCTGCGCGGACTATAAATGCACAATTAATGTCGCGCTACAACAGAGCGCATATCCTGTGCCTGTAGTACAGCACTTATTGCACTCATTGGGGCCAGGAAAGGTATTTGCAAAGTTAGACATGGCACAAGCTTACCAGCAACTGCCAGTTGATAGCGCCACAGCGGAGGCCCAAACTATAGTGACGCATAGAGGAGCATTCAAATGCAACCGGCTACAATTTGGCGTAAGCATTGCCCCAGGATTGTTCCAGAGCATCATGGAACGGCTTTTGCAAGGGATACCAGGAGTCGTCCCCTATTTTGACGACATCTTGGTGTCCGCTGCAAATGAGGAGCAATTAAACAAAAGAGTCAGATCTGTTTTGGCCAGAATCAGAGAAAAGGGTCTCCGCCTTAAAAAAGAAAAATGCCAAATTAACGTGCCTAGCGTAGAATTCCTGGGTTATAGAATCGATGGTCAGGGAATACACCCCACTTCAAAGAAAATTAAGGCGATCCAGGACGCCCCCACACCACGAAATCAGACCGAGTTGCAGGCTTTCCTCGGATTACTTAACTTCTACAGCGTTTTTCTGAGGCAGAAAGCAACCGTTGCTGAGCCACTACACCGTCTACTCCAGAGGAACGCACCATGGAAATGGGGACGATCCGAAGCTGCAGCTTTCGCCGGGGTAAAGCGCCTGCTCACCACTGACTCACTGCTTGTTCAATACAGCCAGACCCTACCGCTGGTATTGACCTGCGACGCATCACCTTTCGGAGTTGGAGCAGTCCTCAGCCACAGGATGCCCGACGGAAAAGAAGCACCCATCGCGTTCTACTCCAGGACTCTTTCATCGGCCGAAAGGAATTACAGCCAAATGGACAGGGAAGCGCTGGCTGCCGTCGCGGGAGTAAAGCGTTTCCACGAATACCTCTATGGCCGCGATTTTGAACTGATCACAGATCACAAACCGCTGTTGGGACTTTTGGCGGGAAACCGCCCCACTCCGGTCTCCCTTTCTCCTCGCATGACCAGGTGGACTGTTTTCCTGGCTGCGTATTCATACAAATTGATACATCGACCGGGCTCCACTCTTGGACACGCAGACGCACTCAGCCGTTGCCCATTACCTGACATTCTGCCAGACCCCACTCCAGAAGTACCGGTATTGCTCATTGACTGTTTGGATTCAGGACCGGTTTCTTCCTACGATGTTGCAAGGTTCTCCTCTAAAGACAATTTAATAAAGCAAGTTCAAACTTGGGTTTGGAGGGGGTGGCCAAAGGGAAATGTGGGCCCGGAATTCAAAATGTTTTGGTCAAAACGGGACGAGCTCTCAGTATTACAAGGATGTTTGTTGTGGGGGGATCGAGTTGTTATTCCGTATGCTTTACGTAAAAATGTACTAGATGCTTTACATATGGGTCATCCGGGGATTGTTAGAATGAAGGCGTTAGCAAGAAGTTACGTGTGGTGGCCAAACATGGACAAAGAAATAGAGGAGTGGGTGGCCACTTGTGACCCATGCCAGGAATCGAGACCAGCACCCCCGGAAGCGCCCGCCACAGAATGGGAGAAACCCAAAGCACCCTGGTCGCGAATACACATCGATTTCGCAGGGCCATTCCAAGGTCAGACTTTCCTTATAGTTGTGGATGCATACTCAAAATGGCTAGATGTAGTCCTAATGACTTCAACCACGGCAGAGGCAGTCATAAAGGTTCTACGGCGACTCTTCGCCACCCATGGCCTGCCAGATCTCCTCGTATCCGATAACGGGCCACAATTCACGGCCATGCACTTTGAAACATTTTTAGCAGGGTTGGGAATCCGGCATGCCCTCATCGCGCCATTCCATCCAGCATCAAACGGACAGGCGGAGAGAATGGTGCGATTCGCAAAAGAGGCCCTCGCCAGGATGGGTCCAGGTGATTGGCAAACACGCATTGACCATTACCTCCTCATTCAACACATTACCCCGAGCGCAACGACGGGTAGGAGCCCCGCTGAACTACTCATGGGCCGTCGCCTACGGTCTCACCTAGACCGGCTCCACCCGAATTACTCCGCCACGGCTCCCCCAGACTCTACAAGTAAGATCCGGTCTTTCAGAGTAGGGGATGCAGTATACGCTCACAACTACACGGGGGGGACATTGTGGATGCCGGCAAAGGTCATTGGCATCACGGGTCCACGATCGTATTTGCTAGAGCTAGAAGATGGGCGAAATTGGAAAAGGCACATCGATCAACTGCGGGGTCGCCTAGCACACTCCAACCTTCGAAATGAAGACGAAAGTTTCCTGTCTACGGAAAGTCAGCCACAAGAAAACCCCATCATAGGAAACAGCGACGCCGGCGAGCCAAGCATAGAACAAGACTACACGCACGTAGCAGAGCAACCCCCAGACAACGCAGCCGAACAAACTCCTGAACGCCCGAGCAACGAAGGCACAAGACCTCCAGAACGGGAAATAGAAAAAGCACCCGATCCTGCAACTACTTCGAACCAACCCGCAACCAGTCCTGCAACCACTTCAAGCCAACCCGAACTACGACGTTCCTCCCGAACAAGACAAACACCCACCTACCTAAAAGATTATGTTACCTACCGCAACGTCCCATCTAGGAGGGGAGGGGTGTTAGATATTAACATATATCGGGATAAGTCTTCCCTCTGGTCCGCTCCTACAGCGGGAAACAGGTATCCCTCTGATTGGTCGAGGGGCGTGCCCACTCCCTATAAAAGGGGAACCCTCCGACTACCGAACAAGCTGGATCACGACTATTACTAATAAAGAGCTGTTAAGTCACTTCGTGTCTCGCAGTCTGTCTCGCGTTGCCCAGATCTAACAGTCTGTTTCTTGCTTCTGCAAAGGCTGGGTCAGAACAGATGGTTTTATGTGCATAGGCCCACCATTTGTGCAAACCTCGCGCATTGGTGCACTCACCCACAACTTGTGCGACCCTGTTTCCAGTGGTGGGATTCAACTGGTTCGCACCTATTTGCTAGAACCGGTTGTTAACTTTCTAAGCAGTCCGGAGAACCGATTGTTGGAAGAAATCATTGCATTTTAACCATTTAAATTCTTCAAGGTACTCTGGCACCTTGCCTGATTTGTAACTTTGTGTTGCAGGTATTTCTAATCCAATGATTGGTATTTAGGGCAGCCTTTTGCAAGCAAAGAAGCTCTTTGTACATTTGTACATGCAATCCTTGACTTGCAACAGTGACCATTCAAAGTTACAATGGCACTGAAAAATGACTTATGACCATTTTTCACAATTACGACCGTTGCAGCATTCCCACTGTCATGAGAGGCCAGGTGAGGAGAAGCGCCCCTTGACATGAGTGATGTCAAGTTGGCCACACCCACCCAGTCACATGACCACCCAGCCACGCCTACCCAACTGGTCATTAGGACAGAGAGCCGGTTGTTTAATTATTTGAATCCCACCACTGCCTGCTTCCAATGGGCTGCAGACCAATACCAGGCAGCAGACTGGAGGTTGGGTACCTCTGCCCTACAGTACATACTGTACAGTGAGAAGTGCCTACAATGGTAAGCCCATTGAGCAGCACCCCACACTATTGCCCACATCGCCTTCCACTTTAATATTAAAAGTGGCAAACCCCTGCATGGAAGGCTAACACAAAGGCAGCAGGATACAATAAATGCAGATATGACACATGCCCAGTTAGACCTCGATGGTTTGTTTGATCGCACCAATGTGCTTATTGATCCCAAAAACAGGCTCTGCACTTGAGGAAAAAAATGCATGATGATGATGACAACGGTTATATTTATGCCCTGTCTTTATTTTGTACAGCTCAAGGCAATGCATGCAATGCTCTCTTCTCGACTTTCTGCATAACATCCTTAAAAGGTGGGTTGAGATGAGAGAAAGTGGTCGATTTCCTTACAATTTCTGTAAATTGCATCCAGGGAATCTCTTACAGTGCAGTACATATTAATTTAATTTTGTTTCAAATGTTTCATATGAGAAAATGGTGCTTTATCAGATTTCCACTTCCAGTTCTCAATACACCTGCTTGACACACTTCAAAGAATATTTGGTGGTCAATGCATATATACAATTGCTCTTCCCTCCCTCCATTACCTTATTGGTGAAAAACTACATTTGATTTCTGCATAGTAGCAGCCATGAACTGAAATCCATCACAAGGACCTAGACCAGGCAGGTGTTTTTATCAGCCCCCAGCTTTACCTCCAGTTACTGGACCTCCTGATTCATGTAAAAACCAAAGTTAGCCTATAAATTAAGAGTTTAGCATTGTACGCAATGCCCTGGCCCAATGCCTGACTTGTCATTCAGGGGCACGTGATCATAACAGTATTGTGCTGGCAGATGACACAGACCTATTATTTTTTAATTCCAATTTATCTCCTTGTGCAAACAGGCATAAAATTACAACCTTCCACCCAGCATGTCTTATTGATTTCCAATTGGCACAGTATGCCAGATGTTGTTTGGTTGTTTGCTTTGACCTCCACTAGTGACACGGAGAGTTTTTCGGCTTGGTTGCTTAGGGTTTTCTCAGCAGGGAAGCAGCCCCACCTTTGGCTGGAGGCTTCTAAGTGGGTCCCATATGTCGGGTGGTGGGAGTGCCCGGCTGGTGGGAATTAACTCCGAAGGGGGTTCCAGCATTTTAGGTTGAGATGGCCCAGAAGGTATTACAAACGCCTCCAGTCTAATGAAATATTTTTGCCCTCTTCTGATGAACAAAAGAAAACAAAGGGAAGGGAAGGGGAGGGAGGGAGGGAGGGAGGGAGGGAAGGAAGGAAGGAAGGAAGGAAGGAGCAGAGTGCTCCATTTGTAAGCAGTTAGATAAAGATGATCCTGAAGTCAAAAAGGCATGTTTAGTAAGCTTCTAATGGACCAAACCAGTTATCTAAATAATAATTGAATGCTTTATGAATTACACAATTGGTCCATCTTTGAGTGATTTCATTTGCAGACAAGCTGTACATGTAATGTTTACTTAACTTTCAGCAGCAGAACAGCAGCAGCAACAACAACAACAACAACAACAACAATAATAATAATCTGAACATCCTGACTTTGCAAAAAATCACCCTATTCAGAATTGCTTATATACTCAGACGCAACCTGAACAGCTCTTAGTTCCTTGGTTAGGACTTGAACTATTAAATTTTTACCAGTCCCAGACTGTGAATCGAATTGAAAATTAAATCTTACATAATACCATGTTTTCCCCAAAATAATTATTCTGGTTAATAAGCCCAGTTGGGTTGCGCTAAAATAAGCCCTCCCCGAAAATGTTCTAACACAACCGCAGCCATGCAATGACTATGCTCGCTGCCTCCTGTACCTCAAAAATAATAAGACCTCCCTGAAAATAAGGCCAAGTGCTTATTTCGGGGGTGGGGTGGTGTTCAAAAGAAAATAAGACCCTATTTTGGGGGAAACACAGTAATAGAAATAAAGGTCCATTGAATTGAGTGATGCTGGCATTTTGTTGTTGAGAGATTAATGCAGCCTTTCTAATCGGCATTATTTTCAATATTTTTCCTTTGCATTCAAACACAATCTCAGCACTTCAGCCCAAGCTTTTAAGCGCTCTGGTGAGTGCAGGTTAATTTCCTCCTATGGAAAACACTCAACTTTCTTTATTATAGTTACCATAATCTTAGATTACATTCTGTAGGATTGTTTTGTTTTTAATGGTTTTACTTGGTCTGGTTCTGAGCCATGAAACACTTTCTGCACTGTTTAATTCTGCCTCGATTAAGCATAGTTTCTTTAACATGATTTAAAATTCTGTGTGAAATTGCTATAAGGGAAACAGAAAGTTAATTTGGTGAGTCAAACAATGTTTCACTGGTCTCTATAAGGACCAAAGTTGCTATGTAAGAGCAACTTGGTACTACCTGTGAATTCACAAGAATGCATGTAAAACATACCATGACTTGAATTCAGATTAAGACCTTATTGTTAAGATGGCATTACTTTTTTTTAAAAAAAGGAAATTGTGTGGAACTTTATACAAGCTTTTACTTTAAGATAAAATAATTAGGATCTGCAGCAAATATTGAAATATATCCAAACCACCAGCCAGAATGCTTTTTTTTAAATCAACTGCCACTCAATTTCTCCACTGACTATTTGGGGGACTCTCTGGTTTTGTCTTTTAACTTATATTAGGTCCTTTTTTCAAACATGAAGCTTCCTCATATATTCTAGTGCTGCTCCCAAAAAATACTTAACCAAGTGTTGGCTCCTTAGTCAAATCCACTTACGAATGGTTCAGAATATTCAGATTCCCATTATAGTATCTAGGTCAAAATTTCAATGTACTAATCTAATATCCCATAAATCTTTATGCCAGGAGAGTTTCAGCACGTCTTTACAATATCACTAGGGAGTCTCTTCCTTGCCCAGTGCAACCAAGCAGTGTTCTGGGTTGGCAGCCTTAATAATAATAATAATAATAATAATAATAATAATAATAATAATAATAATAATAATAATAATAATAATAATAATAATAATAATAATAATAATAAACTTTAATTTATAAACCACACCCTTTCCTAAACAGGACTCGGGGCGGTGTACAGTCATATTAAAACAGTATGAATACAAAATATAGATGTACTTAAATATACAAATAGGTAAACGGAGGAGGTAGGATATGGACTGTACAATATTTAAATTAAAATACAAATAAACATTAAAATTACCCTTAAAAACTACCCAATAAGATGTTTGCCAGGAGGTTAAAATGGGACTATAAATCAGTTAAGCCAGCTAATTGGAACAATGAATTCCATGAGAGGTTCTGGTAGCTGGGATTAATTTAACCTGTGTATTGTTTGATCCATGTTGGTCTACATTTTAACTCTGGAGAATTATCTGAATGATACCAACTAACCCTCCTGGAGTATTCTCAAAACCCACAAACCCTACTATCAACCCAGTTAAGCATGTTATGGGAACAGATCCATTGTATTGTTTCTCTTCGTGCAGGGGGGCTCAAATTATGGCCCGCGGGTCGGATATGGCCTGCTGAAGCCATTAATCCAGCTCGCGTGACACCACAAGGCTGCCCCGCCCACATCACCCAGCCCACCCGCCAGTCCCACCCTTCAGCCAAGCACAGGAATTAACTTCGCAAGCCACGTGGGCTGGAACTGGAAGGTAACGCCAACATTTTTGGCTGACAGAGTACTACTGGAGGTGGGGGAGGTGAAAAACAGGGCCGTTTTTCCTCCCTCATCTCCAGTAGGACTCTGCTGGCCAAAGACAGGACACATGGAGGCCTCCAGAGGCATCTGTGGGTCCCACTTTTGCCCTTCCCCACCTCAGGAAGCATTCTGGCAGTCAAGCACGGGCTCATTTTTGGTCTCCCCCACCTCCAGAAAATAGACAGAGAGAAAAAATAGAGATAGATATAGATAGATGATAGATGATTGATAGATAGATAGATAGATAGATAGATAGATAGATAGATAGATAGATAGATGATAGATAGAGGCAGAGAGAGACAGAGACACAGAGCGAGAGAGACACAGAGAAAAAGAGATAGGCAGAGAGGTAGACAGGGAGAGAGAGAGAGAGAGAGAGAGAGAGAGAGAGAGAGAGAGAGAGAGAGAGAGAGAGAGGGAGAGAGGGAGAGAGGAAGAGGGAGAGAGAGAGACTTGTAGATTGTAAGATCCTTGGGGCTGAGAAAAATTGCTGCAAAACTGTGTTTCCTTAAGTAGACCACTGGACTACTAAACAACTTAAAAAATGATCTACTAAAAAGAAAAGTCAACCAAAAGAGCAGCATGAAAACAAAAGCAAATAAAACATCACCAGGAGCAAAACAAATTAAAGTTTAATTTGTGTTTATTGTTTAATGAACTTCTAAATTGGCCACACCCACCTACTCACGTGACCACATAGCAGGGGTGGGTTCCTGCCGGTTTTAATCGGTTCGCTAGAATAGGTTCCACAAATCTAGCGTGTCGTTTAGAACCGGTTCCAGCGGTGGAACGCCCCCTTGCTCAATCACCTCCAGGATTAAGGTTAGGGTTGAGTTGGGTTTGGGGTTTGTGTTGGGGTTTGGGTTAGGGTTATCTTTCATGAATTTTCAGACAAAATGGATGTTGCCGTTGGATTCCAAGCCCGACAGTATGTTTAGGAAGGGGCACACTTTTCAAACCGGATTTATATACATTTCCTGGGAAAATACATGGGAAAATCCCATTTGCAAAAATTCCACTTAGATTTAGGGTTAGCTCTCCATGAATTCACAAGGCAAAATGAATGTCATCATTGGATTCAGAGCCCATCGGTATGGTTATGGTGGTTGGCGCGAACTCCCCTCCAATGGCGATGTCCATTTTACTCTGCAAATTCATGCAGAGCTAACCCTAACCCTAAGTGGAATTTTCCCCCATGGGATTTTCCCATGCATTTTGCCAGGAAATGTACATAAGTCTAGCTGAAAAGTGTGCCCCCTCCTAACCATACCAACAGGCTCCGAATCCAATGGCAATGTACATTTTGCTCTGTGAATTCATGAGAGCTAACCCTAAACCTAAGTGGAATTTTCACCAATGGAATTTTTCCATGTATTTTGCCAGGAAATGTACATAAGTCCAACTCAAAAGGTGTTTCCCATGCATTTTGCCAGAAAATGTTCTTAAGGCTGGCTCAAAAGGCTTGCTCCCTCCGAACCATACCGACAGGCTTCGAATCCAATTGTGATATCTGTTTTGCTCTGCGAATTCATGGAGAGATAACCCAAACCCTAAGTGGAATTTTCCCCAATGGGATTTTCCCATGCATTTTGCCAGGAAATGTACATAAGGCTTGCTCAAAAGGTGTCTCCCCCCTAACCATACCTACAGGATCCGAATGCAATGGTGATGCCCATTTTTCTCTTCAAATTCATGGAGACCTAACCCTAACCCTAAGTGGAATTTTCCCACAGGGGACTTACCCATGCATTTTACCAGGAAATGTAGTTAAGACTGGTTCAAAAGGCATGCCCCCCCTTAACCATTCCAACGGGATCCGAATCCAATTGTGATGTTCGTTTTGCTCTGCGAATTCATGGAGAGCTAACCCTAAGTGAAATTTTCCCTAATGGGATTTTCCCATTTATTTTCTCAGGAAATGTACATAAGGCTGGCTCAAATGGTATTCTGCATCCTAACCATACTGACGGGCTCTGAATCCAATGGCGTTTTGCTATGCAAATTCATGGAGAATTAGCCCAATCCCTAAGTGGAATTTTCCCCAATGGGATTTTCCCATGCATTTTTCCAGGAAATGTACATAAGGCTGGCTCCAAAGCCATGTCCCCTCCGAACCATACCTACTTGATCCAAATGCAATGGTGATGCCCATTTTTCTCTTCGAATTCATGGAGAGCTAACCCTAACCCTAAGTGGAATTTTCCCCAATGGGATTTTCCCATGCATTTTGCCAGAAAATGTACACAAGTCCAGCTGAAAAGGCCTGCTCCCTCCTAACCATAGTGACGGACTCCGAATCCAATGGCCATGTCCATTTTGCTTTGCGAATTCATGCAGAGCTAACCCTAACCCTAAGTGGAATTTTCCCCAATGCGATTTTCCCATGCATTTTCCCAGCAAATGTACATAAGTCCAGCTGAAAAGGCCTGCTCCCTCTTAACCATACTGATGGGCTCCGAATCCAATGGCGATCTCCATTTTGCTCTGCGAATTCATGGAGAGCTAACCCTAACCCTAAGTGGAATTTTCCCCAATGGGATTTTCCCATGCATTTCGCCAGAAAATGTTCTTAAGCCTGGCTCAAAAGGCGTCTCTCCCCTAACCATACCTACAGGATCCGAATGCAATGGTGATGCCCATTTTTCTCTTCGAATTCATGGAGACCTAACCCTAAGTGGAATTTTCCCACAGGGGACTTACCCATGCATTTTACCAGGAAATGTACTTAAGGCTGGCTCAAAAGGCATGCTCCCCCTTAACCATTCCAACGGGATCCGAATCCAATTGTGATGTTCCTTTTGCTCTGCGAATTCATGGGAATGGGATTTTCGCATTCATTTTTCCAGGAAATGTTCTTAAGTCTGGCTCAAAAGGCATGCTCCCTCCTAACCATTCCAATGGGATCCAAATACAATGGTGATGCCCATTTTTCTCTGTGAATTCATGGAGAGCTAACCCTAACCCTTACCGACAGGGTTCGAACCCAATTGTGATGTCTGTTTTGCTGTGCAAATTCATGGAGAGCTATTTTTAACGTAAGTGAAATTTTGCCCAATAGGATTTTCCCATGCATTTTTCCAGGAAATGTACATAAGGCCACTCAAAAGGTGTGCCCCCTCCTAACCATACCTACGGGATTCAAATGCAAAGGTGATGCCCATTTTTCTCTGTGAATTCATGGCGAGCTAACCCTAACCCTTAGTGGAATTTTCCCATGCATTTTTCCAGGAAATGATTTGGCCACATGGGAAAGAAAAACTGGACAACTTCCTCACACATCTCAACAGCCTACACCCCAAAATACAATTCACTATGGAAATAGAAGCAAATAACCAACTTCCCTTTCTGGACGTCCTAATCTACAAAATTCCAATGGCTCCCCAAGACACACTATCTACCGGAAAAAACACACACACCAACCACTACTTAAACGCACAATCCCATCACCACCCTGCACAGATCAACTCTGTAGCCTCATCTCCAGAACCAAACACCTAGCCAACAAAGACCACCTGAAAACTGAATTACACACTCTCACAAACGGTGTAGGTATGCTGGTCTTGTTGTATTCAGGTATTTTTCCGTGTAAGATTGAGATTGTCTTGGCAACGTTGGGGGAATAAATGCATGCATTGCAGAACACAAGAACGCAGTCAGAAAAAAAAGAAAAAACTTAAAGTAACAGGACATGAAATTGATTTTGAAGGAACCAAATAAATCTCCAAAACTTAACACTTCAACGAGAGAATAATTATGGAAGCCATTAAAATAGAGAAACACCCCTACAACATGAATAAACGTGACGATACCTCCCACCTACCAGACATCTGGAAACCAGGCCCTAATCAACAAACGAACCCCACCCACAACCCAGGTTGTTACAACACAAACGAACAATGGACACACAACTAGCACCTCAGCCACACAGGATGATACGAAACAGCCGACCAATCTACAAACATCAACTCCATCTACCAATCAGGATGCAACTACACAGCCAATCAACCTACTTACAGCAACAAAGCCAGCACTCCACACTCCCCCACCAAGATTTATAGAAAGACGACAGCTCCGACCATGCCTTACTTGCACAAGCACGAAGCCGAAAACATCAGCCTGAAGATGGTAAGTGGTACCTCGCTGAAACGTTGCCAAGACAATCTCAATCTTACATGGGAAAAGGCTCGAATACAACAAGACCAGCTATACCTATACCCATGAAAATCACACAAGTAGAGATGACACAAATTGATTAAAAGCAATATCTTAGCAGTCACCAAAATGATTCACTGGACCATATATGTAACAATTTGCCTCCAAATGTTGTGAATACTCCAACACCGGACATTTTTAAGAAGACATTTGTCTTCTTAAACCATTTGTCTGAAATGGTAGAGGGTTTTCTGCCTGAGCAGAGGGTTGGACTAGAAGACCTCCAAGTTCACTTCCAACTCTGTTATTCTATTCCTATTCCTATTCTATTCCTTTTTTATTTTTTTAAATACAAATAATGCAAACATAGTAAACATACTAAATACCAAAAAAAAAAAAGGAAAAGGAAAAAAAACAAATATTTTTTCTCTCCGGGGGGAGATCTTTTTTTCTACCCTTATATTTCTTTTTCTATAACAACTAAAAGATACACAATATATTCCAATTGTGCCCTTATCCCCTCCAAAGTAACATGTATTCTTGAGTAGGTTTATTCCCTTTGCCTTCCAACAACACTGTTTTTATAAATCCCCCCCATATTTCATTAAAATTGTTCGTTTTAATCATCCCTTTCTAAAATTTAATTTCTGTTGTTAATTTATCATTTGTTGCCATACTTCTTATTCTATTCTATTCTGTTCTGTTCTGTTCTGTTCTGTTCTGTTCTGTTCTGTTCTGTTCTATTCTATTCTATTCCCATTCCTATTCCATTCTACTCCTCTCTACTCTACTTCTATTCCAACTGTAAAAATTACCCTGTGCCAGTTATGAAACATTGGTAGGAATACTGAATTGAAAACGTAATTGAAAATGAGCATATTTAATACAAACCAATAAGGTCTTGTGTCATAACATACCAAATTTAACTATGATATTTGGCCCCCTTCAAGTGGGCCCCACTTAAATCTTCTGTATTTTGAAGGTCACTTTTGTTTCTCCAAGTTGGCAGAGATGGCTATTGGGATACATGTCGAACAGGAGGTCTTTAGTTTTTCTCCCGTAACATCTGGAACAGTCGATCATCTGTCTGTGTGTCTTTCTGCCTCTTTCTCTCCTTGCAGGGCACTCTATGACCGGCTAGCAGAAGTTGAACAGGACTTGAGTTTCAAAAAAGATAACATTTTGTACATCGATGACACTCTGCCCCAAGGGAACTTTGGCCTAGCAGCTGGATGAAAATGCTCAGAAGCTGGAAAGAGGACAGATCCCCAGCAAATACATATAATTCCATCCTAGAGATTTCAAAGGGATTTGGGACATTGCTGGAATAAAGATGAAAGAAGAAGAGCAACAAAGATGATTATGGGACTAGAGGCTAAAACATATGAAAAACAGTTGCAGGAACTCGATATGTCTAGTTTGATGAAAAGAAGGACTAGGGGAGACATGATAGCAGTGTTCCAATATCTCAGGGGTTGCCACAAAGAAGAGGGAGTCATGCTATTCTCCAAAGCACCTGAGGGCAGGACAAGAAGCAATGGGTGGAAACTAATCAAGGAGAGAAGCAACCTAGAACTAAGGAGAAATTTCCTGACAGTTAAAACAATTAATCAATGGAACAACTTGCCTCCAGAAGTTGTAAATGCTCCAACCATGGAAGTTTTTAAGAAGATGTTGGATAATCATTTGTCTGAAATGGTGTAGGGTTTCCTGCCTAAGCAGGGAGTTGGACTAGAAGACCTCCAAGGTCCCTTCCAACTGTTATTCTATTAAGTAAAAATGAATCCATGCCTTGCATGCTTTATGACTTGGTTGGGAGAAGCCATCTCTAGAGAAAGAGGTGAAAAAGACAGAGGCAAGAAAAGTGCTAAAATGGGACAAAATGGTAACAACCGTCTCACTTAAGAAAATAAAATTTTGGGCTCAATTGTGGTTGTATGTCGAGGGCTACCCATATTCAGAAGGATGTCTGTTACAAATTCTGTAGAATTTGTAAGTACTCAAAGGTGCTTTTTTTCCAGGAGGCAACTGAACTTTCTTGATTTTTCTTTGAAGACATTTTGCTTCTCATCCAAAAAGATTCTTCAGCTCTGACTGGATGGTGAGGAATGGAAGGATTTTGCAAGGAATATCAATATCCAGTCAGAGCTAAAGAAGCTTCTTGGATGAGAAGCGAAACGTCTTCAAAAGAAAAAAACAAGAAAGTCCAGTTGCCTCCTAAAAAAAGCATCTTTGGAACATGTCTCCTTAGAACCGGCTCTGTTTTCTTGAGGCATTTTTTCCCCATCCCAATCCTCCCACCTCTTCCTGCCTGACTCTCCCAACTGTTCCTTTGTAGAATGGAGCACATGCGCACACTGGGAACAGGCTCCAGCTGTTCCTCTGCCTCACTGATGTCTGACTCTGAAGGCAACTGATAACTGGCATACGGCTCTGGCGCCCTCTCTGCCTCCGACACAGAGCCCTCATCAGAGCCTTCCCCAGACTCCAGAACTGGCCCATGTTCCTCCCCAACCTCCGCACTGTCTGAATCTGTTGCCAGCTCCGCCGGCCTCTGGCTGGCCACAACAGGAGCTTCCTAAGAATATTGGAAAAGCAATTTTCATTTAAAGCAATTCATGTCTATTTATGTGACTTGGGTGCCAGCTGCTTTTATTTGTGGTTTGTCCCATTATCCGAACCTTCAAACTAGGAAATGAAAAATGAGTAGACAACCATCTCACCAAGTAGTCCTTCTTCAAAGGTTGACCGCTTGATCATCTCTCGAAGGATTTTCTGGGATTTTTATTTTTTTAACAGACAAGATTCTTCAGCATGAAATGTTTCCTCCATTCGCTTTTGCATCTCCTCTTTTGCTGCCTTAGGCAACTCTTAAATGTCTGTCCATCTGAAGTTGTTGACTTCATCTATAAAAATAGTTGCAAATTTGGGCAGGGCACAAATGAAATCAGGTGGGAAGCCAACCTCCTCCTGTATTCAGGTGTTGGAAACCTACTCTGTTGGTGCAACAAGAGCCTATTCTTAGCTTATATTTTCAGAGACTTATGGTAAGGGAATATTTTAAAAGGGAGTCTCTTTCAACCTTCATGCCTCAGTGACCTACCACCATATTCATGGTGGGAGGAATAGAGAGAGAGAAGGAGAGCCAGTTTTGCCTAGTGGTTAATGCACCAGGCTAGGAACTGGGTGATTGTGAGTTCTAGTCCAGCCTTAGCTATGAAGGCCAGCTGGGTGACTTTGGGCCAGTCACTTTCTCTCAACCCAACTCTGCTCACATGGCTGCTATTGTTGTGAAGAAATTAGGAGGAGTAAGATGTATTGGACAATAAAGGTGGGATATGTTCTGAACCATCCTTTGCAGAAGCAAGAAACAGACTCCTTGTCCTGAAACACCCTTCTTTATTTATCTCCTATGAATTAATGGCATTCACACACTGAAAAGTCCAGGCAAGAGTCCTTCAGAGAGTTAACTGCAATACAGACCTTGGGATAATTATCAGGCTGGGAGCTTCCAGCTGCAAAGCTGTAAATTAAATTCTGGCAAGCAGTCTCTGTGGCATGAAACACATTGAGCAAAATCTTCAGAAATACGAACTGTTGTCTCCTACGACAACCACTCTCCTTTCCTTCTATTTATTCTGCAGCCGGGGAGGGGCCATTCAGTGTCCATGTGTGCTTTGCTTCAACTCCTTGTGTTGTTCTCCTCTCTCAACAGCTCTGCATATACGTGCATCTGGAACAGGCCCCAGCTGTTCCTCCTCCTCACTCATCTCAGCCTCCGAAGGCAGCTGTTTCTCTGGTAGCTGGGAAATGTTGGACGGCCCTGGCTCTATCTCTGCATCAGATGCAGAGCATCTATCAGAGACTTCCCCAGGCTCCAGAACTGGCCCAAATTCCTCCCCAGCCTCTTCATCGTCCGAGTCTGCCACCAGCTCGGCTGGCAGCTGGAGGGCCACAACAGCATACAAATGAATAACATTTTCCCATTTAATTTTAATCAACCTGATCATGGAATAGATATAGATCAGTGTTTCTCAAAGTGGTCTGTACCGCCCCCTTGGGGGGCGTTAAAGAAGTGCAAGGGGGCGGTAGGAAGTTCTGCCTTACATGGGGGCGTTGAACATACAGAAGGGGGCGTTGAACAAATTCTATTTATTACTTGTTCTGCCGGACTCACACAGCAGTCATTGCGCGCGGCACGTGGGCAAACCTGCAACACCGATCGTTGCTGTTGGAAACATGGCTTTCATACGAGCGAATGTGCACTTCCTTAGTCAGTCTTGGGTCTAACATTGCGTCCCCAGTAGCGCAAGGAATAGAAAATTCAATAAAATCCCATAGAATGCTGATCAAATTTCTATGATATCCTATTCAAATTTCTATGGCTGTGCTACTGGGGGTCTAGTGTTTGCCGCGCGCAGTGTGAGTCAGCCTCCTTTCACTGCGCCAGGAATGGAGGCTTCCCCAGTAGCACAAGGAATAGAAATTTCAATAGAATCTCATAGAAAGGTGATCAAATTTCTACGGTATTCTATTTAAATTTCTATGGCTGTGCTGTTGGGGTTGCTGGGTCTTCTTCCTTAGAGTTTAGGTGTCCTTGGCACATCTGACGAGCGAAAATGCCAGTTTCAGATACGTCCTTCCCTTCTGTCTGAACAGCCAATCACGTTACAGATCGTCATTTGTGTGTCAGACGTCGGAGATGCCCAGTAATTACTACCATAGAGTTATGAATAGAATTTCATCAAATTTCTGTGGTATTCTATTGATATTTCTATGAATATTTTTTTACTGGGATTTTTCAGAAATTTGAGTCATATACCCGGTGGAAAAAAGTCATAGAGTTATGAATAGATTTCCATAGAAATATTATAAAATTCTATTGATAACTCTATGGCTTTTTCCACCGGGATGATGATGTTGTTAATAGACGGATTTTCAAATTAATTGTACTATCAGCCGTCCTAAGATAAGGTGAGTGTTTGACCACCTCTATGGTCGTTCTAACCGTTAGAACTATTGTTATTGATATAGAATTTAAATAAATATTTCGTATAAGTCGATGTACAAGATTACAACATCCGTGCTTCAATATCTTGTTATAAATTAATAGAGTTCAGTCATAAAGCTGGCCTATTGTTTCTGGGGCTCATAACATAAAAGCTAAGCTGCTTGCAAACTAGGATATAGCAAGCACTTGCAAACATTCCTGTAACATAAAACGTCTTTTCTTGCAACTGCTTGCATAGCCACACGCAAACATAAAAAATGCAACCACTTGCTTTTGGCAATGTAACATAAACCTCCAATCCGCTTGCAAAGCCGTTCGCAAATTTGCATGCAGCTGGAGGCGCTTGCAAAGTCACCTTTCTATGATTCATCGATGAGAATGAAGAAAAAGCCATAGAGTTATCAATGGAATTTCCTAATACTTCTATGACATCATGTTCATAGATCTACCGGTGAAAAATTTATTTACATGTAATACATTTTGCAATTTAATACATTTTGTATATTATACAATTAAATAATCTTTAGGGGGCGGTGGCAAATCAAATTGTGTCTTAAGGGGGCGATGGTTAAAAAAAGTTTGAGAAACACTGATATAGATAGATAGATAGATAGATAGATAGATAGATAGATAGATAGATAGATACATACATACATACATACATACATGATAGATAGATAGATAGATAGATAGATAGATAGATAGATAGATACATAGATACATAGATACATAGATAGATAGAAAAAGAGATACATACATACATACATACATACATACATACATACATACATACACACATGATAGATAGGCAGGTAGGTAGGTAGGTAGGTAGGTAGGTAGGTAGGTAGGTAGGTAGGTAGATATCATGGAAAATCTTACTTTCTTCAAATTCTGCCTTTTGTTCTAATCAACTGAAGCAGATGCTGTGTGTTATCAATGCATATTTCAGTTTCTTTATGTGCTTAAAAAAGCCCAAACAATTACAACTAATTCTCAGCTTAATTGCTTGTGAGAGGTTGCTTTTCTGAAGGTTTAGCACTAGCACTGAAGTGTTTAACCAGATGCATTTTTAAAACGTTTCCAGTATATCATGTGCTTTGCCATTCTTTGGAGTTATCTGGTTAATTTCAAGCGTGGCCTGTTTGCCACCCAAATCAACAGATCCAGCATTGAATAGATTAAGATAATAACAGGTCTCTTTCTTTTCTCATTCTTATATAAACAACACACACACACACAGACAGACACACACTTACACACTTTCTCCCTTTAGCAATGTAGTATTCTCCCTTCTTTGCCATGTTCCATATTTCACTCTGATAACTCTTTTGCTATAAAAGAGAAAACTGTTTTGCTATGAAAAATTCGCGTCTGTATTCCTTGATGATCCCAAACAGCCTTTTTTCAGATCCATGCCACTAATAATTGCACCAGTAGAACCTGGGTTGGGGGCGGGGGGAAATGTTTCTGTTAAATTAATGTATTTTGCTAAAACCAAATAAACCATTGTTTGTTTTTGTTTTCCAAACAGAGGTGATGAAAGCTTCCGAGCAAGCCATCAAACGGGGTGTGAAAGACTGTCTATTCATAGATTATAAATGTAGGAGTGCACATTTTGACATGACAACTGTGGCTTCCATAAAGGAGATCACAGAGAAGATGCTTCTCTTTCCCTCAAATCTTAGCTTCTTGATCAGGGGTGTCAAACTTGATTTCATTGAGGGCCTCATCAGGGTTGTGTTTGCTCTGATCTAGGCTTCATCAAATCATGAAGCAGACTCCTTGTCCTGACAAAACCCCTTTTTATTAAGCTAATGTGAATTCATCTCATTCACATCCAGCAAAGTTCTGGCAAACAGTCTTTCAAGGGTGAACTTACAACCACAGACCTCATCAGGCTTGGGGAGCTGCCAGGCCAATATCTTCCAAATGCAATGCTGTACAAGAAAATACTTGGCAAGGAGTCTCTGAGAGTCACAAACAAATCTTCACACTAATGAAGCAAACTAATCGTTTCCTGCAAACTCCACTTCCCTTTCGCTCCTCTTTATGTCCTATGGGAGGGGCCATTCACCGTCCATCTGTGCCTTTACTCCTGAGTTGGCCCTTGTTCCTTAGTTGTTCCCTTCTCCTGGCAGCTCTGCACTTGCATACATTGGGAAGAGGCTCCAGCTGTTCTTCTGCCCCAATCATCTCCAACTTTGAAGGCAGCTGAAAACTGTCGGGCAGCCCTGGCCCCAACTCTGCCTTTGATGAAAAACACTCATCAGAGCCTTCCCCAGACTCCAGGACTGGCCCATGTTCTTCCCCAACCACCTCCCTGTCTGAGTCTGCCACCAGCTCTGCTGATGGGCCACAACAGTATTTGACCTTGGGGGGGAGGGGGAGTGAACATGGCCAGGATGGGCATTGCTAGCTTGACATCAGTTGTGTTGGGGGGCACCTGTGATGGCCCGTGCACTCTGCCAGACAGAAAATGGGCTCCTGAGCTCCGTTTTTTGCCGCGACAGCCTCCTAAAACCCTTTGCCAACAAAAATGGAGCTTGGGAGCACCGTGTGCAGCCCTCCCGAGCTCTGTTTTCACTGGCAGGCACCACGGGCCAGTCCTTTGCTGTTTCCAGGGTAGCCCCATGGGCCAGATCTAAACACCTTGTGGGCTGGATCCGGGCCTTGAGTTTGACACCCCTGCTCTTGATAGAGAAAGGAACACAATTGTAAATTTCAAGTTTAACTCTAGGTTTCCGAAACAAGAAACAGGGAATTTTTTTCCAAACATTTTGAAATAGGATTGGATTGGAAGCTTCTAGAAAGCCAACAAAAGCAGTTCCTTCTCAGCTATATCAAAACGCCGTTGTTTAAAACTGGTACAGACACCTCAGCCTGAGCCTCCACTGGTTTTAGTCATGGTTTGTTGAACAAGCCAGAATCAACCAGTCTTGCAGATTGAGCCAAGGAACATTGGTCTATTTGACCACTTGTTCTCCTTCCTTATTTTAGAGCTTGTTGACTCCCTCTATAAAAATAGTTACAGACTTAAGAAAGGCACAGTGCAGACGAGACAGCAAACCGCATCCCATGTAGCTTCCTTCTCTAATTGTGCTAACCACAGGAGAACTGTGGCTTCGGATTGTGAAAACAAACCATTGATTTGGTCATTGACTTTGCTTGCACAACATGTTCAACTAGAAGCAGCCCTAACTAGATGAGCTCTGTGTCAGAAATTAGCGGACCGATAAGATTCATTTCTATTATTAGAACAAGGTAGAGGCTCAGAAGTCAAGCTAATGAGTTCTACGTGAAATCAAAACTCAGCTTAAAAAAACATTTGTAATAACTAGGCAATGTGTGCAGAACAAAATAAGAGAGGTAAACATCTCCAAGAATTCAACAAAAGGCTGGACAGCCATTTATCTGGAATGGTGTAGGGCTTCCTGCTTGAGCAGAGGGTTGAACTAGAAGACCTTTAAGGTCCCTTCCTCTATTCTATTCTGTTCTGCATTCTGTTCTGTTCCGTTCTATTCCATTCCATTCCATTCTATTCCATTCCATTCCATTCCATTCCATTCATTGTTCTGTTCTATTCTATTCTTTCTGTTCCATTTATTCTATTTATATTCCATTCAATTCTTCCAAGAGTTCCGAAACCCCTCCCATCATGCTGTCATCTTTGTTCTGTCTTGATGGAATGGCTACATTAGTTCAGATGTGGTCCAATCACAACTTAAATTATTGGTGAATCTGTTTCTTTACGTTAAGGACTCCCCTACACCATCCCATCAGAACAGAACAGAATAACAGAGTTGGAAGGGACCTTAGAGATCTTCTAGCCCAATCCCTTGCTCAAGCAGGAGACCCCTATACCATTTCAGCCATTCCATCAAGATAGAACATAGAACACAGAATGAAACACATTCTTCCATTCCTTGGAAGAATGGAATGGAATGGAATGGAATAGAATAGAATAGAATAGAATAGAATAGAATAGAATAGAATAGAATAGAATAGAATAGAATAGAATAGAATAGAATATGAAATAATTAGGATGGGATGGGATGGAACAGAACAGAACAGAATAACAGAGTTGGAAGGGACCTTCGGGGTCCTCTAGTCCAACCCCCTGTTCATACCATCCCAGACAAATGGTTGTCCAGTCTCTTCTTAAAAACCTCCAGTGTCAGTGCATCCACAACTCCTGGAGGAGGCAAGTTGTTCCACTAATTGTTTTCACTATTGGGAAATTTCTTCTTAGTTCTAAGTTGCTTCTCTGTTCGTTCTTTTGTCCTTTCATCACCATAGGCAGTTTTCAACTGGCTCAGTATTAAAGTCAGCATCAGTTCCACTGTAAAGCCAGATCCATCCATCTGGTTCTTTTGGACATTATGTAGATATAAATAGATACCCATTGCTACTGGAAAACCACTTTGGCTAAAGGCCAGGGCTAGGAACAGAGGTCTAGGGTTCTCATCTTTCTAAGCATGGAAAGTTGTGGAGTCTTCATCCTCTCTCAGCCCCATTCACTTCACAGGTTGACTGTTGTGGGGAGTGTCAGGAGGTGCCAGGAGCATTAGGTTCCTATGGGCCCTGGAGTTGACCAAAAGTGAAGATGGGATGAAAGTCCAAATTATATATTTAAAAAATAAATTGAAATATCATTGCTTTGTCCCATCTACTTCATTCCTAAGCAATATGACGGGCTGTGACTACAATAATATCAGATCAAAGTTATGAACATCAGGCTGCAGTAACAGTAACAACAACAACAACAAATAGAAACTCCAATATTCATATTGGCTGTTATTACTTTAGCTATTAATTATTATTATTATCTCTTTTATTCATTAAACATGAAACTCACTCAACTGAAAATTTAGATATTTGTAATACATTTTTAAATATTCAGTTGACTGAGTTTCATGTTTAATGAATAAAAGAGATAATAATAATATAATTAATAATTAAAATAATAACAGCCAATACAAATATTGGAGTTCCTATTAAATTAATACTAATGAGTGACACACAGAACCCCAACTAATGATGCTACTTATATAATTGCAGTAAATGAAGGTGGAGAATGAGGAGGAAATGACCCCCCCCCCAAAAAAAATCTGCAAAATTTCCAGAGAGGATCCATAAACCATTATACTTAGTAATTAATGCTAGAACCAGAAAATTGATGCTGTCCTTTTTCACACTTGGGATAAATGCACAAGTTGGTGGTTACAGAGAATATTTCTTTGCTGTCTATGAGTATGGGACAGAAATGAGTTAGCAACTGTTAGTGATAGAAAAGAGGAGTCAGTAGTTCTGGGATCCAGGAGTAGGAAGTAGGGAGGAGGGAGGAGAGGAGGGGAAAAGAGGAGAGGGGAGAGGACAGGAGGGGAAGAGAGGAGAGGGAGAGGAAAGGAATGTAAGGGAAAGGAGAGGGAAAGAGGGGACAGGAGTGAGAGAAGGGAACAGAGGGGTGGGGAAAGAAGAGGAGGGGAGGAGGAAGGGATAGAGAGAGAAAAGGAATGAAGGAGAAAGGAGGGGAGAGAGGAAAGGGAGACAAGGGGAATGGAGAGGAGTGGAGGGGAAAGGAGAGAAAGAGGAAATGGAGAGAGGAGAGGGAGTAATAGGTAGGTTGGTTTTGGATTTATTGTAGAGCAACAGGCAAGCTCCTATTGAATCAACCCTCTGGTACGATATGGGATTAATTATACAGATCAGCCTTGCAGAATTCTCTGTTAAGGCTGCTAAACGAACATCATTGTAGCATCTTGAATAACCAACCGGAGGCCTGTCTTGTTCTTTTCTTAGGATTGCCACTATCTCTTGGACATCACACCTCATGCCATTGAGCGTCTGCACAGCATTCACATCTACCCAATAGTCATCTTCGTTTGCTACAAAAATGCCAAGCAGGTCAAGTAAGTGCGATGTATGGAATTGTAGAGTTTATCTTTCTTTTCTCCTCACCAATCCTCAGTTTTTTTAAAAAAAAACCACGACGATTATGACTCGCCTTTGCATTCCTCTGTGTAGGGTTGTTCCCAACAATTCCTTCTGGTAAGCTGCACTTGAAGCCAACTGAATTAAGCTGAGCAGTCATGTTCATTCTATATCACATGCAATAAGAAACATGCCTAATCAATCACAAACCTTTGCCAAAATGAAAGAAACTTCAGGTGTCCTTATATTTTTCGGAGTATAAGACGCACCTGAGTATAAGACGCACTGGATTTTGAAGAGGCAAATTAAAAAAAAAGTTTTTGCACTCTGCAGACCTCCTAAAATGGCCGTTTTTTTGTGAAAATAGGCCCGTTTTTTGTCAAAAAAAGGGGCATGCATAGCCTTTAGGGGGTTTAGAGAGTGCTCCTGGGAGCTGGGGAGGCAGAAACGAGCAAAAAACGACCCATTTTTCGCTCATTTCTGCCTTCCCCAGCTCCCAGGAGCACTTTATAAGCCTCCTAAAGGCTATGCACAGCCATTTTTGCAAGGGGACGGGGTTTCGGGAGGCCAAAAATGCTGTATTCAGTGTATAAGATGCACCCAGATTTTTGCCCTTTTTTGAGGGGAAAAAGGTGCATCTTATACTCTGAAAAATACGGTAATTCTTGACGTGAACCTAGTTAAGGTAAAGTATTGCTCATCAAGTGCAATAGTGTTACTCTTTCCCTAGTGTTGACTTTGATTTTCTCCAACTGTATGGGTATACCCATGAGGAAGTTTGGGTCACATTGCTATAGTCTTTGGGGATATACCATATTTTTCAGAGTATAAGATGCACTTTTTTCTCCCCTAAAAGAGGCTGAAAATTTGGGTGCATCTTATACTCTGAATAAAGCCCCCACCCTTCAGCCTCCGCCCATCCTCTTCCTGGCTGCAGAGATTGCCACAGACAATGTCTTGCATTTTTTGGCTCTGTGCCTCGTATTTTCAGCCTCCGAATGCTCCATTTGAGAGCCATTCAAGACTGCGGGGGTCGCCAGAGCACATCACCACTGATTGCTGCCACTGTGCATCATGTTTTTGGACTCCGCAAGCCCTATTTTTGGCTTCTGCGCATCGCTTTTCAAGGGGGTGCTTTGGTGATCCCCACAGCCTTGAACAGCTCTCATGGGGCTTCGGGAGGCCAAAAATGGCTGTATTTGATGTATAAGACGTACCAACATTTCCACGTTCTTTTTTTTGGGTGGGGAGGTGCATCTTATACTCCAAAAATACGATAAGCCAAAAGCTCTATTATTTTAGTATTTCTAAGAGGTGGATGAAAAAGACTATGGCCATATGGCATGGTAGTAAAAGCGAACATTTTTGGAATAGAAAATGGAACGATGGAAACCAATCAAGGAGAGAAGCTACCTACAACTCAGGAGAAATTTCCTGACAGAATTAATCGGTAGGACAACTTGTCTCCAGAAGTTGTGAATTCTCCAACACTGGAAGTTTTAAAGAAGAGATTGGGGAGCCATTTGTCTGAAATGGCATAGAGCTTCCTGCCTGAGCAGCGGGTTGGACTAGAAGACCTCCAAGGTCCCTTCCAACTCTGACCATTTGAAGTTACAACAACACTGAAGTAAGTGACTTCTGACCATTCTTCACACTTAACGACCGTTGCAGCATCCCCATGGTCACCTGATAAAAATTCAGACGCTTGGCAACTGGCATGTATTTATGACGGTTGCAATGCCCCATGGGCATGTGATCACATTTTGTGACCTTCTGACAAGCAAAGTCAATGGGGAAGCCAGATTTACTTAACAACCGTCTTCCTATCTTTTAACAACTGCAATGATTCACTTAACGACTGGGGCAAGAAAGGTTGTAAAATGGGGCAAAACCTACTTAATAACAGTCTTGCTTAGCAACAGACATGTTGAGCTCAATTGTGGTCGTAAGTCGGGGACTATCTGTGCCTGCCCATGAGAGCCGATTGCTTGACCGTTTGAAAGTCCTTGCTGTTCCTTCTGTGGTCACTAGAGGGTGGTCTCCTCACATCCTTGCATTAGCTGTTGCTGTAAAATCTATGGTCTTTCATGGACCTGTTCTATCTCATTTATTAAGAGACAGATGGATATGTACCTATTTGTGTCTTGCAGAGAGCAAAAGGATCCCGTCTTCTTGAAGGACAAGGTGACCCAGAAACATTTCAAAGAGCAATTTGAGATGGCTCAGAAGATAGAACAGGAATACAGCAAGTATTTCACAGGTTGGTATTTAAGAAAACAGGCACTGCGGAACGAAGCAGAGTTTTCTGCTGCTCCTCGGCCCAAAAGGGGGTAGGAACTCACTAGAGGGTTTTCAGGGAGCTGCCCTTCACTTCATCGATTCCCTTTGAGAAATTACAATGGAATCAGCAGGAGAGACCAACCACTTCCGTCCCATGAAGCAACTTTGGGTATTCAGGTCTATGGAGATTCAAAACCCGGGTCAAAGTTGTCTCAAAGATGAAGCAAAACCATCTCCTCCTCCTCCTCCTCTATCATCATCTTCTCTTCCTCCTCCTCCTCCTCCTCCTCCTCCTCCTCCTCCTCCTCCTCCTCCTCTTCTACTACTACTACTACTACTGCTGTTACTACTACTACTTCTACTGCTCATCTTCCTCCATCATCTCCCCCTCCTCCTCCTCTTCTTCATCTTCTTCTTCTACTACTACTTCTACTTCTTCTACTATTTCTACTTCTCCCCCTCCTCCTCCTCCATCTCCTCTTCCTCCTCCTCCTCCTATTGTCTTCTCCTCCTCCTCTATCATCATCTCCTCCTCCTCCTCCTCCTCCTCCTCCTCCTCCTCCTCCTCCTCCTCCTCCTCCTCCTCCTCCTCCTCCTCCTCCTCCTCCTAATCCTCATCCCCCCTCCTCCTTCTCTTCTTCTTCTTCTTCTTCTTCTTCTTCTTCTTCTTCTTCTTCTTCTTCTTCTTCTTCTTCTTCTTCTTCTTCTTCTACTACTACTACTACTACTACTACTACTTCTACTACTTCTACTACTTCTCCTCCTTCTCCTCCATCATCTCCTCCTCCTCCTCCTCTTTATTCTACTAGAAGTACCTTTGAGACTTTGGGTATTCAGTTGCCATTGTACCCATTTTCACCCCCTGGGAGAGTTTATTCTACAGTATGTCTCTCTGTGAATGAAGAAGAATTTAGCCAGGTGAGAGGGAATTGTTATATAAGGGAATGAGAAATGTTCAGGAATGTTTTTATAGCAGACCTTTCAGTTAATGTTTTCTAGTTTGAAATGAAGTTCATAACCTCCAAGAAAATGGTCAGGCAGAGCTTTTGAGTGGAGGAGATGCCAGGTCTCAGGTGAACAACATCATATCAGCAGAAGTCATGTAAATAAGTCACGAAGGCCAGAATCATCCAGGCCAAAAATATAAGTTACTTATGTAACAATTGGTTAACCTATTGTTTTATTGCTTGTAGAAAAATGCTGATAAGGGATAGCAAAAAATGTTTATTAAGAACATTCTGAACTGTGGGAAGGCCTGCCAGTTAAATAGCATTTTACTGTGTGGTCAGATCCAAAATAGATCATAACTTACCATTCACAAAGGCATTTAACCTAAGACTGAAGTGTAAAGCACTGTTTCTACTTTGCACTCCCGCCTCATTTCTGCAAGTTAACTTATTGTTCCTTCCAGGTTTTTTTATATCTGGAATTTGCAGGTCTCTTGTTATTTCTTCAGAACAGGGGTCAGCAACCTGCGGCTCGGGAGCCGCATGTGGCTCTTTCATCCCTCTGCTGTGGCTCCCTGTCACCGGTTGGCACCACAATTTTGAGAGAAGCTTCCAGTTGGGAGGGGGGAAAACACAGAGAGCCAGGAGGAGACTCTATGGCAAGGGGCGGGTTTTTCTTTCAGCTCCACAATTGATAGGGCTTTTGGTTAGGACAGGTAGAGGAAAAAGGATGCCGTGCTGGGAGGAGACTCTATGGTGGGGGAACCGGACTTCCGGTCGGCTCCAGAATTGAACGGACGGCTTCCGTGGGTTAGGACCTTTGTGGCTTTTTGAGTGTTGTGCTTCAGAAGAACACTCTCCCAAAATATCTTTTTTTCTAAACTTAACCCTTCAAAGTCATAACAGCAAAGCAGAACGCAAATGAAGGAAAAGCACAGGTAGTCCTCGGCTCACATCAGCTCACTTAGCGACCGTTCAAAGTTACGACAGCACTGGAAAAAGTGACTTACGACCATTTTTCACACTTACGACCATTGCAGCACTCTCCAAGGTCACATGATTTACCATATTTTTCGGAGGATAAGACGCACCATTCCCCCCCAAGAAAATCTGGGTGCGTCTTACACACTGAATACAGCATTTTTCGTCTCCCGAAACCCCGCCTCCTTTGCAAAAATGGACGTGCAGAGGGTTTGCGAAGCCTGCAAAGTGCTCCTGGGATCTCCTAAAGGCTATGCATGCCCTGCTTTTGCAAAAAACAGGCCATTTCTTGTTCATTTTTGCCCCCTCCCAACTCCCGGAGCACTTTGCAGGCCTCTCAAACTCTTTGCATACCCCATTTTTCACAAAAAAATGAGGCGTGCAGAGGGTTTGGGAGGCCTGCAGAGTGCAAAAATGTTTTTTTATGTATTTACCTCTTCAAAATCTTGGTGCGTCTTATACTCCAAAAAATACGGTACATTTGGGTTCTTGACAACTGATTCACATTTATGATGGTTTCAATTTCCCAGGGAGGGGGGGGGGTTGTCACGTGATTTCCCTTTTGCAACCTTCCGACAAGCAAAGTCTAGGAGGAAATCAGATTCACTTAACAACCCGGTTACTAATTTAAGAACTGCAACGATTCACTTAACCAATGTGGCGAGAAAAGCTTGCAATATGGAGCAAAACTCACTTAGCAAATGTTAGCAACATAAATTTTGTTCTCAGTTATGGTTGTAAGTTGAAGACTGCTTATAATTAGCTTTCAGACACGCCCTGCATAGTGTAACAAGTATCTTTTTTTTAAATGGACCTTTGGAAATAGCACATTTAAAATGTTTCTTTAACTTTCCCCCGGAATCTCCTTGTGCAATAAATGACTATTGAAAATGCCATCAGATAACCGCACTTCCTTAAAAACACTGTTGGAATCTTTTAATGTATTTTATTACATATATAATTTCACTTTTTATATTTTTTCTCTATGTCAATTAATGGTATTTTGTTGCTACAACCATCCTCTCTTGTTTATTGCTCCCTTTTCTCTCCTGCCAAAGTAAGGGTTTGCTGTTCTTGTAACCGCATCCTTCAAACTTTATTTAAATTTAATGTGCAAATTTTATCGCTTGCTGTTGCTAAAAATAGATCCCAGGAAGCTCAGTGAGAAAAAAATAAAATGGTCTTAGGGAGTTTTCATTATGGAACTTGGTTGTTGTTGTTGTTATTGCTGGTGCTTTTTATTTACTTAAATTTGGTCGTTTGCATAGCCGTCCACAGCATTTAACTTTTTTTCCTTTTTATCTACCTGCCCTTTTCTTCTTCTTCTTCTCCTTCTCCTTCTTCGTCTTTTCTTCTTCTTCTTCTTCTTCTTCTTCTTCTTCTTCTTCTTCTTCTTCTTCTTCTTCTTCTTCTTCTTCTTCTCCTCCTCCTCCTCCTCCTCCTCCTCCTCCTCCTCCTCCTCCTCCTCCTCCTCCTCCTCCTCCTCTCCTCCTCCTCCCCCTCCTCCTCCTCTACTTCTATTTCTCCTCATCCACCTCCTTTTTTGTCATGCCGTGTTTTGATCTCTGGGGGAGTTAATTAAGCAATTCAGATAACTTTAAAAACAAGGTCACAGAGGCTTGCTTAGGAAATGTTCTATTAAAAACCCAGGAGTTGGAGTGGCTGATATAGGGAGGTGCTGATGAGGTGCTCAGAATATGATGCTTAAATACTCAGTTACACGGAATTAAAATGTTGCATAAGACCTTCTTGCTCGATCTGATTTTAGCTGATTCATTCTTTTCAGGGTGTGGACAAGCAAATCTGTGCTTTGAATGCTTCTTATATGTAGGTAGCTCACCGATTACGATCCTAGGAAAACTATTGAAACAAAATAAAATAAAATACAAAATAGAAGTCTGAGGTTAAATAGATAAAAAGAAAATACAGTGATAAAATACATAGATACACAGGGTTGGAAGGAACCATGGAGGTCTTCTAGTCTAACCCCCTGCCCCAGTATTCTGACCTAGGCTTCCCAAGAGCATGAAGCAAACTCCTTGTCCCAACAAAAAAACCCTTCTATTAATTTACTGTGAATTCTGCTGATTCACATCCAGCAAAGTCTTTCAAGGGAGGATTTACAGTCACAGACCTTATCTGGCTTGGAGAGCTGCCAGGCCAATATCTGCAAAACGTGGCAAGGAGTCTCGGAGAGTCACGAACCAATTAAGCAAACTAATTGTCTCCTGCAAACTTCACTCCCCTTTCGCTCCTCTTTTATTTCCTCTGAGAGGGTCCACCTGTGGCCTTACTCCCAAGTCAACCCCTGTTTTTTAGCTGTTCCCTTTGTCTGGCAACTCTGTGGATGTACACACTGGGAACAGGCTCCAGTTGTTCTTCTGCCTCACTGATGTCTGACTCTGACTAGCACTGATGATGTTACCTAGTTTGTATCATGAAACTGAGAGAGAGAGAGAGAGAGAGAGAGAGAGAGAGAGAGAGAGAGAGAGAGAGAGAGAGATTGAGAGAGGGGGAGAGATTGAATGAGAGAGATTGTGATTGAGAGACTGAAAGAGATTGAGAGAGGGAGAGAGGTTGAGAGAGAGATTGAGAAGGGAGTGAGAGAGATTGAGAAAGAGAGACTAAGCGGGAGAGAGATTGAGACAAAGATTGAGACTGAGAGAGAGAGAGAGAGAGAGAGATTGAGAGACAGGTACTTATGGTGGAAATCCAGTGCAAAATGCTTGGAGGTAACTCCGTAGGCACGTGGGAACAACTTGCTACAGAGCAGACATTTTGGGCTCCATCATGAGTCAAGGCCTAGCTGTGCTTCATTTGTGTGGTTCTCCTAGTTGGCAAATAAAGACGGACGGTTTGTCTTCTTCTTTTCACAGGCGTTGTCCAAGGAGGACTCCTTTCCATTATTTGCACTCAGATCATGACTACCGTGAATCAAGAGCAGAACAAAGTCCTGTGGATCCCTGCTGGGCCCCCTAGATTGATGCCGTGAAAAAAATACTGTTCACTTGCAACAGATTGTACCTAAGCAGCTGACCGGGGGGGAGGGGTCCATTTGTTGTAGTTACCTATGCGGTAGGTTCGAAAGCATCACAAGCAAGGTCGTCTGCAAAGTGTGTTTGGAAAACAGCGACGTGTCGCTGACAGCCAAATCCTTCTCATTTTTGCCTCGGCACGGACGAGCAAATCCAAGAGTCCTTTTTTCAGAAAAAAATAAAACCCGAAGATTTTGTGATGCTGCGAGAAAAAAAACAGAAAGAAATCCTTTAGATTACATTTACAAAACTCTTTTGCCCTGCTCCCCCAAGATTTTGGGTTTGTGTTTACTTGAATCTTTTTTTTTAACAAAATAATTTTTGTTGAGGTTCTCCTCCGCTGCCCTCCCTCCAACCCACCCACCCACCCAGGCACCCCCATGACAATGGTGTGAGAAGGACTCTCTTCTTGACGTTCCAAGAGCAGCCATTTTGTGTCAGGACGACTGACATGCATGGATTTTGAGGAATGGGCTTCCCCACAGGTACTTGACAGGGGGAGAAAACATTCCTCCATGGGTCAGGCCACTTTGTGTGTGTGTGTGTGTGTCTTTGTGTATGTTCCGTGTTCTTTGTCCAAAGTTATCGCTTTTATTTTATGCATGGATTTTGCTATTTAAATATCACAATATACCCAGTGTGCTCCTTGTCTCTTTTAAGGTTTTGAGTTCGGACCTGGCCGTTCAAAACCATAAATCAAAAAGGGGTTATAATTTAGGCCTAGACTGTTTATGTTACCAGGTGTAGATAGTTTACACAACGGGACGGGATGCTGATGTTGGTGAAAGTTGGTCCTTGGAGTAAAATAGCCATAGATATTTTTTATTTAATTAGAAACACAGTTCAGTTTTAGGCAACCCGAAAGCTTCAAGTTTGGTCTGTGTATGGTTTTAGGTTTTTAAAAATTCATTAGAATTCGTATTTCCTGCCTGTATCAATCTCTACTGTATATTGCCTTTTCCTCTTCCCTTTCTCTCTCTCTTTTTTAAAAAAAATTAGGACTTCCTTTTTTTTCCTCCCCAACTGTCATTTTATTATATTTTTCCTTCATGAAATAATTGCATGTCGTGTTTTGTAGGTACCGTACCTTGATTGCTAAAAGTTTTCTTTAGAGCCGCGTTTGCTGCGACCGTTCCTAACATTTCATTAGATGGGGGGGGGGGGGGATTATTATTATTTTGTTCTGTGGGCTTACCTTCCAGTTTTGAGGGTTTTTCCCCCCCTTTTTTATTTGCATTAATTTAAAAAAAGGGATTTGTCTTGCGCAATCACTCAAAAGTAGCACTTGGTTGGAAATTATACCTTCTCTTTTACAGATACTGTTTTGTAGTTCTGAATACCAGAGAGAAAGGAGAAAAATATAGAAAGGTTATATATTACATGCAGAGTGGAAATATTGTTTATAGGTTGAGGGACAGCATTTCTATTTTCTTTTTTTAAAAGGAGAGAGGCTTGAGACGGACTATGGTACGATGAAAGAAACCAATACTGTTCCAACAGTATTTTTTCTGTACTAAAAATGTCACTTTATATCAAAACAAAAAATAAAAGAAACGTAAGTATCGTGTTAAATAAAGGTCAATTTCTATATTTTGAAGGGTACGGATATTTGTTGCTTGCTTGCAGTTGAGTCTATTTTTTATTTTATTTCAATTTATTTATTAAATTTATGTGCCACTCATCTCCTTGTCCCAGCAACTTTGGGCAGCTTATGATTTATGTAGCCACATATCCCCGAATAAATTGACACAATAACAGATGACAAAGAAGCTTCTCAGCCAAAACACAATATCAGCAATAAGCAAAAACCCATTGGTTTCACAGGAAACAAAATAGAAAGTTCTGGAATCTGTTTTAGATTAGGAGGAACCGTTTGAAAACAAAGCTGGTGCGTGCGGATTTTCCTTCATAAACTCAGGTAGGGAAAATACTTTCCTACGTTTTGAGGCGTCTTAGAACAACAAAAGTGAGTTTTAAAGAAGGACTAGATAAGTTGAGGGATCATACAGCTTAAGCTCCAGCTAAGCTGATTTATTACTCATGTTTATAAACAGGAATCCAGTAAACTAATGGTCAGCACTGATTCAACGCTAGATAAGAGTCAACAGAATTCAAGAGAGGTTGGGCTTGGATCGCTTATGGGAACACAATAACTCCAGGCTGATTACTTCTTTCACTCCACCCTCAGGTTCTGTCTTTCCTTCTTCTACATTTGGGCTGCAATTCTTTTTCTCTTTATTACAAATGGGTAAGTTTGATGCAAGATGACTCGGTTGTTGGTCTACATTTTTGTTTTTATCCGATCCTGTGTGCTACTGCTGAGAACCTGCAAATCAAGCAGGATTGCTTGCCTGTAATTGTTTTTCAGAAGTATTGTTTGATCTTTGCTGGAGAATTCTAAAGTCTGGTACCGTTTCTGGGTTTGTTTGTTTTTTAATGAGGCATCCTGGGCAGGACTGGGAAACAAGGCTCGGCACTTGCAGGAGATTGTGCTTAAGAAGATGTTAAGAGGAATACACACACACACACACACACACACACACACACACAGACACAGACACACACACACACACACACCCCATCCAAATCATTTTGGAAGGTTTTGCCTCTGCATTCCCATTTCTATGGAGAGTCTGAACACACTAAGAAAGAAAATAAAACAGGGGTTCTCTGCTCTTCACTTCTTGGAACGTGCAATCCCAGTGAGAGCCTCATTGCTTTGGCCCACTAGATGGCAGACTTTCCCAAGATCTGTACAAGGACATTGTTGCACGGACCGGCTTTTGCACAAAAAGTTAGTGTGCAAAGTCAATGTTTGCTTCCAAAGATTTCTGCTTCTGAATCTTTCTCTTTGTCAAGACAATATTTGCATATACATATAACACACACACACTCACACACACACACATCTACCTACCTACCTAGCATATCTCTCTCCATTTATCTGTTTGTCTGTCTGTCTGTCTCTCTCTCTCTCTCCATCCATATCTATCTATCCATCCATCCACCTACCCACCTATCATCTATTTATTTATCAGCCAGCCAGCCAGCCAGCCAGCCAGCCACCCACCTACCTACCTACCTACCTATCTATCTTCTATCTACCTACCTACCTACCTACCTAACATCCATCCATCATCCATATTTATCTATCTATCTATCTATCTATCTATCTATCTATCTATCTATCTATCTATCTATCTATCCATCCATCCATCCATCCATCCATCCATCCATCCATCCATCCACTTACCTACCTACCTAACTACCATACATACATACGTCTATCTATCTATCTATCTATCATCCATCCATATCTATCTATCTATCTATCTATCTATCTATCTATCTATCTATCTATCTATCTATCTATCTATCTATCCATCCATCTATCTAAACTGTACCTACCTACCTATATCTATCTATCTATCTATCTGCCTGCCTGCCTGCCTGCCTATATTTAATCTATATCAACTACCTACCTACTTACCTACCTACCTACCTACCTACCTACCTACCTTCCTACCTACCTACCTACTTACCTACCTACCTACCTACCTATCTCATACATCTATCCATGTATCTATCATCTATCTATCTATCTGTGAAATTTCTTGATGGCCACCTCTTCCAGAGGTCCGATTCTAAAGAGAGTGTGGGAAAAATTTGCAGCCTGGGAACTAAACATTTCTGATAGCCGTGTTTGGCTGGTGATTCTGTAATGTCACAAGAATAGTGAGAAGTGGAATTTCTGAACCATTACTAAGGTTAAGAGACAGTTAGGGTCTTAAGCCTTGCAGAATAGTATAGGTACTCCTCAACTTACAACAGTTCATTTAATGACCGTTCAAAGTGACATGGTCATTTTTCACACTTAACGGCCATTGCAACTTCCTTATGCTCACTTGATCAAAAGTAAGATGCTTGGCAACTGACTCATATTTATGACGGTCATAGTGTCCCAAGGTCATGTGATCCCCTTTTGCGACCTTCTGACAAGCAAAGTCAATGGGGGAAGCTGGATTCACTTAACAACCATGTTGCTAATTTAAAAACTCTAGTGATTCACTTAACAACTGTGGCAGGAAAGGTCATGAAATGGGGCAAAATTTTCGGCTCAATTGTGGTCATAAGGACTATCTGTAATCATGTTGCCTTTTGATCTCCTTCTAAAATAAGATCTGCCTGATCTCTCTCTGTCTCTCTCCCATCTATATCTTCATATTTATCTATCTACAGTGTCTGTCTGACTGCCTATCATCCACCCACCCACCCACCCATCTATCTATCTATCTATCTATCTATCTATCTATCTATCTATCTATCTATCTATCTATCTATCTATCTATCTATCTATCTATCTATCTATCTATCTATCTCTTACTGCTTTTCATCTAGTGATCCAAGACAATATACAAACACATAGAATAAAAATCCTAATATGTTTAGGCTCAGTATATTTGGATTAGAAAAATCTAGTCTATGGTAGATGGCAGCGAAGGGATAGAGAAAGCCTTATGGCCAACTTTATCTACTGGTAGCTTGGACTTGGACCCTTCTCTCTCTCCTCTCTCCTCTCTCTCTCTCCTGCCCTCCCCCCTTCCTCTCTCTACCACAAACACACACACGTGCACACACGAGCGCGCACAGACAGACAGGTAGACAGAGAGAGAGAGAGAAAGAGAAGTCCAAGCTACCAGTAGATGGCCATAAAGTTTCTCAGAGAGGGAGGGAGGGGGAAGGGAGAGAGAAAGAGAGAGAGAGGGCACAGTTTTTGACTGAACTCAATTGTGAGCTGTCAGAATTGTTCATTGAAGTTGATGGTTGAGTTATCTTGGGACAGAGATCTTCAAGCAGAAATGAGTTGAAAATTCAGGATAAGACTTAAGGGACAGAGGGTTTTATGGGATTACCATTAATTCAGTATAATCATTATAATTAGCATGGCAAACTCTCAAGTCCACCCACTTTCTCCTTTTTAACTCTTCTGGAGAGGAGGGAGGAAAAACGATGAGGACGAAGGAAAATACGTCGAGGTAGGATCCAATGGTGATTAGGGAATAAATGGAGAAAGGCATCTAAGCTGACCATTTATTTGGAGGAAGTCCAAAGCCAGAGGATTTTGATTTTGAGCAGATCAAAATCCTGATTTGAATGACTGAAGGGAGTGAAAGCACTGGGGGGCTTTACAGATAAAGAAAATTAACATGGCCTGGAAGAAGAGTGGATTAAATAAAAGAAGATTTAGCCAAGAAGAATGACTATTGGAGCTGTACTTCTTCAAAATATTGAAAACTAGTACATCTGGGGAAAGGCAGCACTCAACTGTTTTTTACATCATTTGTTTAAAAAAAAATAAAGCAATCTCACTATAGAAAGTCCTCGACTTATAACAGTTACATTTAGTGACCATTCAAAATTACTGAAAAAAGACTTAGCGACCATTTTTCACACTTACAACCATTGCCGCATCCCTGTGGTCACGTGTTCAAAATTCACCCGTTTGGCCACTGACTCATATTTATGACAGTTGCCATGTTGTCCCCCCCCCGGGTCACACAATCCCCTTTTGCCACCTTCTGACAAGCAAAGTCAATGGGGAAGCCAGATTCGCTTAACAACCAGGGTTACTAACTTTTAACAACTGCAGTGATTCACTTAGCAACGGTGGCCAGAAAGGTCGTCAAATGGGGCAGAATTGACTTCATAAATGTCTCGCTTAACAACAGAAATGTTGGGCTCGACTGTGGTCATAAGTCGAGGACTACCTGTAACAGCAGTTGTACAGCAGTAACACAATTTTGCCCTCTCAGATTATCCTGAGATTGAAGGGCCCCTAATCTTCTTGCTTCGGGGGACTTCCTGGTGAGAAAAATCAGCAGAAATCTTTCTGCCTCCTCTTCCAAGTTTCTTTCTTCAGAAAAAGGTCCATCTGCAACTTCGCTTTGCACCACAGACACCAGAAACAAAAGAAATTCTGAGTCTTCTGCTCTTTGTTGGCCTTCATGGACCTAACAAAGTGGGTACACCCATGATGATACTAAGTTGGCAGGAATAGCTAACACCCTAGAAGGTGGGCTCAAGGTCCAGATGGATCTTGACAGACTTGAACACTGGCCCCTATCTAACAGAATGAAATTCAACGTAGAGAAAAGTAAAGTCCTACATTTAGGCAAGAAAAACCAAAAGTACACATATAGACCTGGTGAAACCAGGCTTAATAGCAGTAACTCTGGGGGATCTTGGAGTCTTAGTGGACAACCAGCTAAATATGAGCCAGCAGTGTGCAGCGGCAGCCAAAAAAGCCAATGCAATCCTAAATTACATTAACAGAGGGATACAATCAAGATCAAGTGAGGTGCTAATACCACTCTATAAAGCCCTAGTAAAACCACATCTGGAGTACTGCAACCAGTTTTGGTCACCACACTAAAAAAGATGTTGAGACTCCAGAAAGAGTGCAGAGAAGAGCAAACAGGATGATTAGGGGGCTGGAGGCTAAAACATATGATGAATGGTTGCAGGAACTGGCCATGGCTAGTCTAGTGAAGAGAAGGACCAGGGGAGACACGATAGCAGTCTTTTAATATTTGAGGAGCTGCCACAGAGAGGAAGGGGTCAAGCTATTTTCCAAGGAATCTGAAGGCCAGACAAGGAATAATGGATGGAAATCAATCAAGGAGAGATTCAACATAGAAATTTCCTGGCAGTTAAAACAATCAACCCATGGAACAGAAGTTGCCTTCAGACGTTGTGGGAGCTTCATCACTGGAGGCTTTCAAGAAGAAACTAGACTGCCATCTGTTAGAAATGGTGTAGGGTCCCCTGCTTGAGTCAGGGAGGATTGGACTAAATGACCTATAAGGTACCTAACAATTCTGTTAATCTGTTAGTCTGTTATCTTAAAAAAAAAGTTGTAGACAGTTGGCCAAAGACGTTCTCCTGAGATCCTGATTAGAATAGGCAATGTTGAATAAACGTGAACTTCCTTATGGGAAATCTTTCTGCCTCCTCTTCAAGTTTCTTCCTCCAGAAAAAGGTCCATCTGTAACTTTGCTATGCGCCACAGACACCAAAGCACATTAAAAAGCACCCAACAAAAGTGCATACAGTTAAAACTATGGTTTTCCCAGTTGTAATGTATGGCTGTGAAAGTTGGACTATAAGGAAGGCTGAGTACCAAAGAATTGAGGCGTTTGAACTATGGTGCTGGAGAAGACTCCTGGGAGTCCCTTGGACTGCAAGGTGATCCAACCGGTCAGTCCTAGAGATCAACCCTGACTGCTTTTTACAAGGCCAGATCCTGAAGAGGAAACTCAAATACTTTGGCCACTTAATGAGAAGGAAGGACTCCCTGGAGAAGAGCCTAATGCTGGGAAAGAAGAAGGAGACAACAGAGAATGAGCTGGATGGAGTCACTGAAGCAGTTGGTGTGAACTTAAATGGACTCTGGGGGATGGTAGAGGGGAGGAAGGCCTGGGGGAACAAAAATCCATTTTTGCAAAGGGGGCGGGGTTTCAGTAGGCCAAAAATACTATATTCAGTGTATAAGACACACCCAGAATTTCCTTTAAAGTTGTTTTTGGCGTTTGTTGTTGTTGTTAGTTGCAAAATCGTGTCCAACCCAACATGAGCAAACAGACAATGTTCCCCCAGGCCTTCCTCCCCTCTACCATCCCCCAGAGTCCATTTAAGTTCACACCAACTGCTTCAGTGACTCCAGTACAGTAGTTTTTGACTTCCCAGAGCCTCAAGGAAAACCTTTGGAGCCTGAGGCGGGCGAAAAACGCCCCCCCCCCATGGTGCAGGAGGCTGACTAGGCCATGCCCACCATGGCCACACCCAGCCAGCAATGGGGCAGCGAACCCATTGCTGCAATTTTTGAAGCCCACCCCTGAATACATGTCATTTTAGCCAATTATTGTACCACGAAGACTCTACAGAAAAAGGCATTTGAATGGAATGGATTTCCCCAGCATGAATGCCAATGAGACTCAAACAGAGATATTCGCTGGAGTGAGGGGGGGGGGAGGGGAAAGCTCACTTAAGCCTATCTCGTTTTCTTGCAAATGGACCCCCCCCCCTTGGCCTTTTAATGCACCGAGCGTCTTAATTGGGTACCCAGGAAGTTCTGAGGAACAAGAATGTGCCAAGCACAGGAAAGAGGGAATCCCAAGGATTTAGCTAGCAGCCTGGAACCGAAAGGAAATTGCAGTGACCAAAGGACGTTGCATGGTAGAAAGCTTTTCTAATGATAGCAATTAGGTTCCGAGGCTGTGAAGCATCGCTAAATATGTGCAGGAAGTACAGCCATCACATTTGGGCGGAAAATTAATGAGCGAGGGGATGGATGGGAGGGAGGGGGAAGCTGAGATAAAATATAAAGACATGAGCAGCTGAGTTGATGGAGTTTGGGGGCTAAGCTCACATTTTTCATGAAAAGCTTGGCAGCTGGATAAGAAATGTAGAAGTGCCATCTTAAGACCCCGCATGAATAGCTCAAATGTAGCAAGGAAAAGGAAGGTCTCCAAATTACACCCACTTTCATAGCCTTTGAGGAATCACATTGATGTTGCGGGTAGCCTTGTCCTCAGGTTGGTGTTAAAAACTTGAGGAAGTGGCAAGAATTGGGTTCTGAAGCTTGAGAGGGGGATGATTAATATGATGATAGAATAGAACAGAATAGAATGTAGAATTAGAATAGAATAGAATAGAATAGAATAGAATAGAATAGAATGTAGAATTAGAACAGAATAGAATGGAATGGAATGTAGAAATAAATAGAATAGAACAAAACAGAACACAATAGAATTATAGATGAACAGAATAGAATAGCATAGAACAAAACAGAATGGAACAGAGCAGAATATGGAACATGAATATGAATAGAATAGGACAGAACAGAACAGAAGAGAAGAGAATAGCATATGGAATAAGAGTAGAATAGAATAAAAATAGAAATAGAAATTAAATAAAAATCTGGATCTTTGCTATATATGTTGACAGTACCGAGAATGTTCATAAATGCATAAATGAGAAGACAACACTAATTCTCACAATGGAAGAATGGCTGGAAAAACTGATGAGGGCTAGCAAAGAAGGCCAAATGAACTGCTTAAATCAAAGACATAATCCATCCAATTTCGTTTCTGCTTGGAAACCTCTTCTAGATTTTGTGCTTGAGACAGCACACAAGGAAACCTTTGGCTTTGAGATTTGCTGATTAGATAGGTTTGTTGGCATAGAAGTGGCTAGCAGTGACGTGCGGTGGGGTTTATGGCTGGTGAGGCTGGTGACGTCATCAGGAAGGCGGGGAATGGGACCACGTGTGCTGGAGGCTGAGGCTGCCTCAGCTTCCAGCACACATGATCCCATTCCCCGCCTTCCTGAGCGTGCTCCGCCGGCTCGCGCTCCGCAGTCCTCGAAAGCGACTGGGGAATGGCGAGAACCTTCCTGCCTCTGCTGGACTTTGCGCACTCCTCACGACTGCAATAGACGTCCAGAAGTGGCAAGGGCTGTTGGGCTGGAAGCCCAAACCCCATTAGCCATAAAAGCCGCTTCTGGACGTATAGTGCAGTCGCGAGGAGCGCGCAAAGTCCAGCAGAGGCAGGAAGGTTCTCGTCATTCCCCAGTCGCTTTCGTGGCTTCGTCATCCGGGAGCGCCGACAACATTTCTGCCTCCGCAGCTCCCAGGCGCGGACAAACGGAGGTAGCCAGAGTGGCGCCGAGGCAGTCCGGTGGGCGAGCGACCAAGGATCAGGCTGCCTGATCCTCCATCGCTCGCTCGCTCACTCTTTCGTCCGCCCGGACCGCCTCGGCGTCGCTCTGGCTACATCCGTCCGTCCGCGCCCGGGAGCTGTGGAGGCAGAAATGTTGTCGGCGCTCCCGGATGACGAAGCCCCGAAAGCAACTGGGCAACGACGAGAAACTTCCTGCCTCTGCTGGACTTCGCGCGCTCCTCACGACTGCAATATACGTCCAGAAGTGGCTTTTGTGGCTAATGGGGTTTGGGCTTCCAGCCCAACAGCCCCTGCCACTTCTGGACGTCTATTGCAGTCGCGAGGAGCGCGCAAAGTACAGCGGAAGCAGGAAGGTTATTGGCGCTTCCGAGAACCCTCCTGTCTCTGCTGGTTGCCCAGCTGGCACCGCCCCGCGCGCACACCTCCTGCTCCTCCCTCCTCTTCCTCTTCACTCCCCAAAAGCTCTTCTCCTTACCGGAACTTAGCGGAAGCCATGTAAAAGGGATGGGATGAAATATATATTATTATTATATACTATTATTTCATGAAGAGAGGTGAGGCTCTGCCTCCCCTGCCTCCCCTGACCGCACGTCCCTGGTGGCTAGTATATACTAAGAATACAAAAGTAAAAAAGATGAGTGTTAGGGTTCTAAATACCATGCAGAAATAAATCATTGTCCAAGGCAAAACATCCTTAATGGTCCGATTTATTCCACAGGCATGTTAGTACAGCTATGGAAATTTCAACTCTGGAAGTACATTCTCTAAGTTCAACCAGTTGAAAGTTCATGATCTCTCCCCACACCCACAAATCCATCACATGTTCCAATCATCATCTTCCACGCTGGCATGTACACCCATCTTCTTCCGGCCAGGTGTCGATGTGCGGAGACAAAATATGACCTTGGCTTCTACAAAAGAATGTCAACAATCCATTCTACAATCCTACTCCTTTCTATTCCCCCCTCCCAACTACTACACTATTGAAACAGCATAGAAAATTATAAGAAAGTGTGGCAGGCCAAAGATCCTAAAAAGAACATAACTACAGGCCTGACAGGCGGCCTCTCCTCAAAAGAAAAACGTTTCCTGCAAAGAGAATAACATAAAAGTTAACATAACAAAATTAACCACCTCTTCTCCACCCAGGGGAACCCCTTGACTTCTCGGGAAACTTCCCATTGAATTGCTTTACTAACTTCTCCACTTTCAGGTTCCCACTGTTCACCCAATTAGCTTCAGACCAAGGGTAACCCTTCCAATGCACTAAGTACTGTAAGCAACCCCTATTCAGCCTGAAATCTACAATTTTTTCCACCTCAGATTGTGTTTCCCCTTCCATCACTACAGGAGGAGATTGAGCTTGGGTGGATGCTCTTCTGTTAGACCCAATTACTGGTTTCAACAAGCTACAATGAAATTCTGGGTCAATTTCCCCTAGACTTCTGGGTAGACTGAGTTGAACTGTAACTGAGTTAACTATCTTCACTATTGGGAATGGACCTAGAAATTTTGGACCCAATTCCTTGCTAAGCATTTCTAATCTTATGTATTTGGTAGATACAAAAACATTGCCCCCCACACGGTAGGGGTTTAGGAGTGAGCGACGTTGATCATCTTGCTTCTGGTAGGCTTCTGCCGCAACTGCTATAGCCTTCTTCGTATTCTCCCATCCTTTCTTTAGCATGTCCATCCATTCACTCAAAGACATGAAAGAAGGAGGTTCTCTAGGCAACTCAGGCATGGCAACAACTTCCATGCCACTGGTAATCTGGAAACCCGCTAATCCTCTGCTGCTGTGGACCGCATCGTTGTACGCCACTTCGGCGAAGGGTAGCAAGTCCGACCAGTTGTCGTGCTGATAGTCCACAAAACACCTGATGTATTGTTCCACCACCGCATTGGCTCCCTCTGCTGCGCCGTTCATGCTGGGATGAACCTCTGAGCTCAGTTCTTGTGTGGACCCAATAGATCTCAGGACCTCTCTCCAGAACTTGGCAGTGAACTGGACTCCGCGGTCTGAAATGATCCTCTTGGGTACTCCATGCAGGCGATAAATGTGTTTCACAACCATTTTCGCTAATTCGTTTGCGGATGGCAATCCTGAGCAAGCAATGAAGTGTGCCTGCTTAGAAACCAAATCAATAACAGTCCAAATTACTTTATGCCCACTGCTGTCTGGGAGTTCCATGATGAAGTCCATTGCGATCTCTTCCCATTGCCGTTTCGGGCTCTCTGCTGCAGGTGCTGTAGGTTCTGGGCTCTTGGATCCAATCATCCACGGTTGGCCTTGTTCCTCCTCCGAGGCCTCCCCCTTGGTAGGACTCTTCGTCACCTGAAGTTGGGGGTCCTCTTCCAGAGGTCGGTTGGGCATTTCCCCCTCCGAGGCCTCCCCCTTAGTTGGACTCTTTGTCACCTTCAGTTGGGGATCCTCCTCCGGAGATTGTTTGCCCTTTTCCTCTTCCGAGGCCTCCCTCTTGGTAGGACACTTCGTCACTTTAAGTTGGGGATCCTCTTCCAGAGGTTGTTGGCCCAGATGACTTTTCTGTGCAGGCATCTGGGGCCCTCTCTTAACCACCGTGGCAATTGGTACACACGTTTGTTCTTCGGCAATTCCCTCCTCCGAGGCCTCCCCCTTGGTAGGACTCTTTGTCACCTTAAGTTGGGGATCCTCTTCCAGAGGTCGTTTAGGCTTTTCCCCCTCCGAGGCCTCCCCCTTAGTTGGACTCTTTGTCACCTTAAGTTGGGGATCCTCCTCCGGAGATTGTCTGCCCTTTTCCTCTTCCGAGGCCTCCCCCTTGGTAGGACACTTCCTCACCTTAAGTTGGGGATCCTCTTCCAGAGGTTGTTGGCCCAGATGACTCTTCTGTGGTGGCATCTGGGACCCTCTCTTTACTGCCGTGGTGGTTGGTGTGCACGTTTGTGGCATTGGGGCTGGAGCCAAGCACTCTGACGCTCTGTGGCCAAGTTGACAACAATGGTGGCATTTAATTGGCCCCCACGAGGAATGGAACCTAGTTACATCTCTAAACTCAGGAACCGTTTCATCACACTGCCTTGCTCTCCAACTTGCAGCTGCCCCCTTGGTAAACCCTTCTTCCATGGTGGAGATTGCTTCTCTGTAGGAAGGGGGAGTAAGAATCTTTTGGGGCATTGCAGATGCACCTTGTTCCGCTTCCCATCTTGCAGGCCTGGCTTTGGTAATCCCTTCTTCCATGTTGGTGATTGCTACTCTGTAGGAAGGTGGGGTAAGAACCACTTGGGGCCTTGCAGGCACACATTCTCCCGCCATCCACACTGCAGGCCTCTGTTTGGTAATCCCTTCTTCCATGGAGAATTCTTCTCTGTAGGAAGGTCTGGTAAGAACCTTTTTGGGCCTTGCAGGGGAGACTGGAACCAGTGGGGAGGTCAATCCCTCGGTTGGCCACTGCCCAGCTTTCTGCCATGGTGCCATCTGCTGAGGGAGGGCAGGTGCCCACTGGCATCTCTCCCATCCATGACCTGGGGTTAAGACCCATCCCGGGGTTGCCTGCTTCACAGGTTGCAGCTCAACCAATGATGGCTGGCTAAGGGGTTTTACGTGCCAAGGACCCTCCTGCTGGCTTGGAGGAGTTATGGGCCAAGTAGGTGCCCTCTGCTGGCTTGGAGCATTTCCCCATGCTGATGGCAAAGGAGTTGGTAAGTAGCATCTCTTCCATCCAAGTCCTGGGAGGAAAGCCCAATTTACTGCCCAATTTGCTTCATTTACTGGTTGCAGCCCCATTTGTGGTGGCTTGCAAGTGACAGATGCTGGAAAAATTCCTTCTTCCTGCCTCCTTTGAAATTCCCATTTTGAAAGGGAATCTTTCTTCCAGCTAGTTGCATGGTGATAAGCCATTTTATTTATTGCCGTCTGGAAGGAGCCCAAACTTCCGTTCTAAGGGTGTTTTTTTTTCCCAATCTTGCTTCTAAGCTGGGGGGGGAGGAGGGGGAGCATGCACTCACAGTTTGCTGAAGAAGTTTTCTGAGATTTCCTTCGTCTTGTCGCGTCTCCTCCTGCATTCCTCCAGATGCAATTAAACTGGAAACAGCATTCCATTGCCTTTGAAGTTCCATACTCCTCTTCTTATCACCAAAAGCTTCTCATTTATTCTTCGCTGATATTTACGCTGTCCCGGTCAGCATTGGGAATGCCGAGACCCCATCACCAGATCTTCCATCACCAGCCCTTCCCCCTTGATAGGGGGAGGGAGCTAGTGAAATATTTTTAAAGTAGAGAGTTGAAATAATGTTAGGGTTCTAAATACCATGCAGAAATAAATCATTGTCCAAGGCAAAACATCCTTAATGGTCCGATTTATTCCACAGGCATGTTAGTACAGCTATGGAAATTTCAACTCTGGAAGTACATTCTCTAAGTTCAACCAGTTGAAAGTTCATGATCTCTCCCCACACCCACAAATCCATCACATGTTCCAATCATCATCTTCCACGCTGGCATGTACACCCATCTTCTTCCGGCCAGGTGTCGATGTGCGGAGACAAAATATGACCTTGGCTTCTACAAAAGAATGTCAACAATCCATTCTACAATCCTACTCCTTTCTATTCCCCCCTCCCAACTACTACACTAATGAAACAGCATAGAAAATTATAAGAAAGTGTGGCAGGCCAAAGATCCTAAAAAGAACATAACTACAGGCCTGACAATGAGGCTGTAATGTTATTTACTTTTTATTCTACTGCACTGAAAAGAGTTGGAAGTTAAAGATTTTCTTCCTTTTTCCCTCCCTTTCCTCCCCCCTTCCTCTCTTCCTCCTTTCCTTCCTTCCTCTTCCTTTCCTGCTATCTTTAATTTCACTTGTATTTTTTATACTTGATAAGTTTAAGGAAAATAATTAAACATACTAAGACTCTTGGTATGGGCCAAATGGCAAGATAAAGGATGCTCTATCATCTTAGATTTTTTAAGATGCCTTCTGCAGCAAGATGGGATGGTAGCTAGTGGAAATCTCAGCTTCTATTCTCTATGCTGAGGACTCTCAGTCCAGCTGTTTGGTACCTACAAGCTCACTACCAACAAAAACAAGCTTTCCTCAAAGACGCCTTTAACAAGATTTCAAATCTTAGTTAAAAATGTCATTTTTGGCATTTGGTCATTATCAATTTGAAGCTTATTTTCAACTCGTTAAGCCAGAAATCTTTTTCCTTTCCTTTCCTTCCCTTTCCTTTATCATTCCCTTCCTTTTTCTTCCCCTTTTCTTTCTTTTCCTTTTCTTTCCCCTTCCCTTTCTCATTCCCTTCCTTTTTCTTCCTCTTTTCTTTCTCATAAACTTTTTCTCCCCCCTCCTTTCCTTTCTTTTCCTTCCCTTCCTTTTCTCATTCCTTTCCTTTTTCTTCCCCTTTTCTTTCCCATTCCGTTTTTTCTTCCTCCTTCCTTTCCCTTCCTTTCTCATTCCTTTCCTTTCCCCCCTTTTCTTTCTTTTCTTTTCCTTTCCTTCCTTTCTTCATTCCCTTCTTTTTTCCCTCACTTTTCTTCCTCATTCCCTTTTTTCTTCCCCCTTTCTTTCATTTCCTTTCTCATTCCCTCCCTTTTTCTTCCCCTTTCCTTCCCTTCTTTTCTTTCTTGGATGAGGAATAAGCTGCTGACCAGGATCTTTCTCCTGGGCTTTTAGTATGGATTACACTGGGGAAATCACGATACCAGCTCAAAGGCTTTTGATTATTTCATATTAGCCATTATCAGTACACTAAGGATGGCTTAATTGGCAGTTTTCTAGAACCTTCTGGGGAATCTAGCAGGCTTTCTAGAGCCTTCGTCTTAAATACGATATTTCCAAGTGGGCTAGGGTTTCGAAAGATGCTAACATCAGATACAAAATAAATAAATCCTAATTCAGTTTAATTCTACTACCCACATTTACCCTGCATGAATCAAACTAATAGGCCTCTACCTTGTCCAGTGAAGAGTGCTACCTCAATGCTAGCTTTGGGTGAGACCTATGAACTTCTTAAAAACAGAAACCGAGCAAAGGTGCTTTTTCAAAAGGCAACTGAACTTTGTTTTTGCTTGAAGATGCTTCTCTTTTCATCCAAGTAGCTTCTTCGGTTCCTTCCAAATGGCGGAAGATGGATGGAAGGAAGGATGGAAAGGTGAAAGATAGAATTCCTTTTGTACCTCTACCATTCAGTCAGAACTGAAGAAGCTTCTTAGATGAGAAGAGAAACGTCTTCAAGCCAAAACAAAAGTCCAGTTGCCTTTTGAAAAAAGCACCTTTGGGACAACCATGACCTGGATGACTGAGAATCTCCGCCGACAGATCAAAGCAATGTTAGATGGCTGCAGCTCATATAGGCAGATCTGTTAACACCTATTAAGCAATTGAGTTTCCATATTATTAACTTCTGAATTCTAGCCTTTAAGGACAAACAAGCAGGAAAAAGCTGCTACTTTTATGTCTCGGTGCATGAATCATCCAACATGTAGACCTTGGCCACAGCTGGAGACAAAACTATTGATTTAAAATAGAAGCTTTACATGGATGTGTTGTTGAACTCCGTAGGTTTCGGAAGGGCTAACAAGATTCCTCATCCCGTTTCCCCCATAATTTCTCTCTTGGCCAGGAAAAGTATAAAGTTGGCGCCCTTCGTTTTTTTAAACTGGCTACCTCTCTGTAATTCTTGGCTCGCCTGTAAATTAATAACTGCATTTGGAAAGAATTTACTGTTGTCCAAAGCCTAGGCAACGGTACACTGGTACTCTGTGGTATATCTCTTGACTGGTGCTTTGTGATGGAAAACCCTTCCTGACTAATATGAACACTTTGACATTGTCATTGAATTCTTTCCTTTTACAGTCATACCTTTATGAAGATAACTTGAGATTCAGCCAGTTTGAGGGGGGTGAGATCTTGTGGATTTCCAGCATACTTTCATAACAGCATAGTTTGATTTTTTTTTTTGCTGAACTGTGGTAGCTTTTTTTTGCCATTTAAGGAATAGTTGGACTCTTTTTTTCGTTGCCTTAAACATCTTCAGTTCAAAACACTCCGTTTCTGAGGCCCTGATGACTTGTGGCATTCAATAGAACGGAGGAAAAAAGTGCTCAGGATTTTGCCTTCCTAATGCACAACCTAACTCAAATACTTTGGCCACCTTATGAGAAGGAAGGACTCCCTGGAGAAGAGCCTCATGCTGGGAACGATTGAGGGCAAAAGAAGAAGGGGACGACAGAGAATGAGGTGGCTGGATGGACTCACCAAAGCAGTAGGCATGAGCTTCAATGGACTCCAGAGGATGGTAGAGGATAGGAAGGCCTGGAGGAACGTTGTCCATGGGGTCACGATGGGTTGGACATAACTTCGCGACTAACAATAACAATGAACAACCTGTTGAAGTTGAAGCTAATTCTTTTAACCCGGGTCTTCCTCCCGTTGGGGCACTCTGTTCTCCAATTTTTTCAGCAGGAGCATTTTCTCCATAGTTTACAGGACAGATTTGTTGAAAATGTTGCTTTAGATCGCCAGGTCCTGAGCTCACGGGAGAACTTGATCAGTTGCTTGGTCGAGGTAGATCCTGTTGAATTAGCTGGAGAAGCCATCCCTGCTGGAGAATGGCGTTATAATTAATGTGTGGGATTTGTAACTGCAAAGAACGGTGATGGTCACCTTCATGGATGATTTTAAAAGAAGAACTGAATGCATTCAGAAAGACAGGTCTACCAAGAGCTCTTATTGGTCTTGTGATTCATTGGTGTCTATAAGTTGCAAGCAACAACACTTATTCTTTCCCTAGACAACGTGCTTGCCTTTATCAACAGAATTCCGGTGGTGGTGGTGTTGACTGAAGTTTCCCTCCCTCCTTCCCTTCTTTCCTTTTTTTCTCCCTCTTTCTTCTTCCTTCCTTCCTCCCTTCCTTTCTCTTTCTTTCTTTCTTCCTCTCTCCCTTTCTTCATCTGTCCTTTCTTCCTCCTCCTTCTTATTCCTTCCTTTCTTCCTTTCTCTTTCTTTCTTTCTTTCTTTCTTTCTTTCCTTCCTTCCTTCCTTCCTTCCTTCCTTCCTTCCTTCCTTCCTTCCTTTCCTAACAGGAAAGAAAAGTAACTTTACCTTGTTTTAGAAACGGAGAAGAACCTGAGGAATTAATTGTGGTGCTTGTTATCACAAGCCCTGGTGATGGCTACTAAATCGGATAATTTTCAAGGTGACATAAAGTCAGTGTTAGATAGTTTTCAAGATTTTATAAACTCATGGACAACAGTCTATCAAATGATCTTAGTCTTGAGATGTGATATTATGTCCAGCATGAGATCAACTAGCCTGCAAAGATCAGGTGCTGGAGAAGAAGGGTGGAAAAAAAGAATATATCCCTCTCCTGCTTGCAAGACCTTTAGATGCATCTGGTTGGACATTGGGAATAAATAATGTTTGTCCTGATTCAGTACAGTGTCTATCACATTAGTCAGAAGACATCTTTATAAAGATGAGTTATATTCTATATAATTCATATTTTTGCTGAGTGCGGCTCTTTCGAAGAAATAACAGGAGAAACAGACTCAGAATCAGAATAGAGCTGGAAAGGACCTTGGAGGTCTTCTAGTCTGATCCATTGCTCAAGCAGGATCATTTCAGACAGGTGGTTGTCCAGTCTCTTCTTAAAAGCCTCCAGTGATGGAGCATCCACAACTTCTGAAGGCAAGCTGTTCTACTGGTTTATTGTCCTCACTGTTAGGACGTTTCTCCTTAATTCCAGGTTGCTTCTCTCCTTCATTAGTTTCCATCCATTGTTTCTTGTCTTGCCCTCTGGTGCTTTGGAAAATAAGCTGACCACCCCCTTCTCTTTGTGGCAGCCCCTCAAATACTGGAATAGTTCTTCTTTTCTCTAGACTAGCCATACCCAATTCCTGCAACTCTTCATGTGTTTGCCTCCAGGTCTTTAATATCCCAGTTGGTCTTCTCTGCCCCTTTTCCAAAGTCTCAGTATCTTTTTGTAAGGTAGTGACCAAAACTGGGTGCAGTGCATTTTTGGACTATGAGATGCTCTGGGATCTCCACCACCTGGAACAGGCTGAAAACGGGGGGCATGGAGGTTAAAAACAGGATGTGCGGAGGGCGCATGGAGGTGGCAATCACAAGACATGTGATCCTGTTTATCAATAAACATTTTTCCAAGCAACTACCATAAATCCAGTGTCTTTCCCCCCACTTGGAACTGTTGAAAGAAATGTCCTTCTGGGTTCGGCTCCAAGTGGGGGAAAAGACACTGGAGACATGGAGGCTGCTTGGAAAGATGGTTTTAATGGTGGACAGGACCACATGGCTTGAGCCCTGAACAGAAAAGGTGATCACATGCTTCAATGTTGGTGGAGAAGAGAAGAGAAGGGAAAAAGGGAAGCTGAGTCCCTGGTTTTATGCCCTCTCTGGCCTTTGATCTTGATCTTGAGTTCTGATTGGTTGTCATACTCCCATGGGGCCATGCAGGGGCAACTCTCTAGGCCAGTGATGGCGAACCTATGGCACGCGTGCCACAAGTGGCACACGGAGCCATTTGTCAGGGCTGAGTTCACCTTTTTAAAAGCAATTTTTCGCCTTCCCCAGGCTCCAGAGGCTTTATAGGAGCCTGGGGAGGGTAAAAAGAGCCTCCCCTGCCCTCCCCCCCCGAGGCTTCAGGGACCGTCCGAAGGCTTCCCTGAAGCCTTCGGAATGCTTAAAACCACCCTCCGAGCAAACCAGAAGTGACTTCCGGGTTGCTCGGAGGGTCGTTTTAAGCGCTCCGAAGGCTTCAGGGACCGTCCGGAGGCTTCCCTGACGCCTTCGGAGCGCTTAAAACCACCCTCCAAGCAAACTGGAAGTCACTTCCGGTTTGCTCAGAGGGTGGTTTTAAGTGCTCCGAAGGCTTCAGGGAAGCCTCCGGACGGTCCCTGAAGACTCCAGAGGGCCTCCGGGGGGGGAGCGGGGGAGGCTCTTTTCGCCCTCCCCAGGCTCCTATAAAGCCTCTGGAGCCTGGGGAGGGCAAAAAAAGCATGTAAAAATGGGGGGCACGTTGTGCGCGCATGCGCACTGGGGGATTGTGCGTTGCATTATGGGTGCGGCACGCCCGCACACGACCCCCCCGCGGTCCCCCCACTTGTGGCACGCGAGCCAAAAAAGGTTCGCCATCGCTGCTCTAGGCTGTGTTTTGAATCCAGGTTTGGTTGAGTTCTCAGATGCAATGTGGTGAGTGGATATAGGGCCAATATTATCCTGCCTTAATCCCATCCCCCTGGAGCTGAAGGGGAGAACTCTTTATTATGTAAAGTGGACTAGCTCAGGCTTTAATGGCTCATTGACAAAGGGGGGTGGGCAGGAAGCTACAGGGAGCTATTCTCTCTTTAATAAAACATGTTTCTTCCTTTTCACATCCAAAGAAATATTCCGCCTTTTCAATATTTCCTAGGATATTTCATTTTTCTGGGAGAGGGCTGGGTGATAACTTTCTACAGAACTGAACCCAGAAGGACATTTCTTTCAACAATATGAATAGGGAAGGTGCAAAGGACAGATCTTTGAAGCCTTTTCATCCACCGTTTCTAAAGTGAAGAGAAGCAGCCATGTTGTTGTTTTATTTTTCTTTCTGCTTTGTGGCCCTCTTCATCAGCCTCACTTCAGAAGCTGAAGGATGCTTTCCACAGATGTACAGCCCCTGCTGTGCAGAGACGCACACCTACAGGCCAACATGGGAGGCAATCCAGGAGAGATGGAGGGGGAAAAATGCTCCGCCTCTTTGCCCTGACAAACTAAACCACATTGCTTGCCCGGTGGAAAATTCCTCAAGGCAAATGTAAGTGGCTTTGTGCTGGCAAATGATAAACTGCAGCTGGAAAGATATGGAAAATACACCTTTCTCTGCAGTGAGATCTTCTGACTAAGTCAGAGTTCTTTAAAGAGCCCAATGTGTATTCAGGATCACTCCACCCTTTCGTAAATGCATATGCACCAAAGACAAATTCCTTGTGTGCCCAATCATATTTGGCCAATAAAGAATTCTATTCTATTCTATTCTAGGAATCAAGATGTACCCCTCCCCAAAGGGCCCCCAGTTACGGTATCTTGCTATTTTTATCCTCGATTAAATATGTTCACATGCATGCATCCTTCCATCTTTCCATGCCTTCCCTCTTCTCTTTTTTTTTAACAGAGGGCAAGATCGATTACAAATGTCATGGCCCGAGTCAGTTCAAGGTTGTCTTTTTGAAATTCCACCATTATCATATTTTTAGCAATGGTGACATTAATCAGTTCACCTTGCAGCTTTCTCGTGTTGCAGCTAATTAGCGCTGCAATGATTAAGTCTCTGGGCGTGTTGTGGAGAAGAACGTCTATTTTGGGAAGAAGGTTGAGTATCTAGGCTCCAGGCTGCCTCATCATAACTCTAGCAGTTGGGCACCATTCTCCTGCAGAGGTCTGCCTAACTGGAGTCAGTTTCTTCTAATTGCAGAAGAACTTTTGCTCTGCATTCAGAACATTCCCTCTAACCCTTTGCTTGAGTCAGTTCCAGAGATCAGAGAGCAGCATTGTACAAAGCAAGCTGCTATCACTATGAGTTTTCAACTTTGGGTCCAAAGTCTATAATCTTAAGAGTTCATGATCATGACTATTGTCAGAAGAAAAATCCAAGCCGGTTTGGGGGGGGGGGGGGGAATCAATGGAAAGAAGGTCTCTGTTTATATGGATGCCAGAAACTTTAGCGACAGCAGCATGTTTTTGGGGTTGCTGGCTCTAGAGCTGCATGTGGCTTCTCTTTCATCCCTCTGCTGTGGCTCCCTGCTCCACAATTGATAGGGCTTTTGGTCAGGAGAGGTAGAGGAAAAGGGATGTCGCACTAGGAGGAGACTATGATGGGGGAACTGAACTTCCAGTCAGCTCCAGAATTGAATGGAGGGCTTCCAGTTAAACCTTTGTGGGTTTTTGAGTGTTTAAGGTTGCACAAGGGGTTGTGCAATGTAGAGTGCCTTGTGTCTTTTACAATTTCAATGGTGGTGGGTTGCTCCTATTATATTTATTTATTTATTTATTTATTTATTTATTTATTTATTTATTTATTTATTTATTTATTTATTTATTTATTTATTATTTATTTATTTATTTGTCAGCAAGCACAAGGAAACAAGTATGAAAACACATGACAAAATGGCACAAATAAATGGATATAAATAAGCAAATAATAGCCATAAACACATAAAATGAGTACATGTAAATAGGGTAGACACATTGGTGTGCTTATGCATGCCCCCTTATGCACGCCCCCTTAGGGACCTTATTAAGAAACGCATATGGTCCACAGTAGACAGTTTTAAGGTAAAAGGTATGGGGGTTAGAGGAACTAACAACAGGATCAGGTAGGGTGTTCCATGCATTCACTACTCTATTGCTGAAATCGTTTTTCCTGCAATCAAGATTAGAACGGATTTCATTTAGTTTGTATCTATTGATATCCTAAATGTCCTGTCCTGTCCTTAGAATTTGGGTGGGGGCATGTACATTCTTAATCCCATCAGCTCCAACCTGGGGAAGCAGGGCTGAAGGCGTTTTGTTTATGAATAGACTGGCCTGGATTTCTTAATGGGCACAAAATATCTATCTCTGAAGACTTCTGTGTTCTACTTGAGGCAGGCAGCTTGAGTTTTCCTACAGCAGGAAGACTGGGGCAGATTTCCTGCCTCTCACAGTGCAACAACTGGGTTTTTTCCCCTGAATTAAGGCAATGACTTCAACTCAGTAACCTTTAATTATTATTTTCATTTACCCCTCAAAGATCCTGTAGTGGAGCATCGAAAAGTAAAAGTGTTCCAGTCAGTCATGTCTGACTCTCGGGCACAATGCTCTCCTCTGTTTCTTGGCCGAGGAAGTCAGCATTGTCCAAACACTTTTCCCATGGTCATGTGATCAGTATGGATATCCACCAATGGCTGTTACCTTCCCACCAAAGTGGTACCTATTTATCTACCTGCATTTGCATACTTTCGAACTGCTAGATGGGCAGGAGCTGGAACAAGGAACGGGAGCTCACCCATTGCACGGTGCTTGGGCCTCGAACCCAGACTGTCAACTTTCCAGCTGACAAGCTCAGTGTCTTTAACCGCTGAGCCACCGTGCCTAAAGACCATTGTTTCTTCTATCCCCAAGACTCTGCTGTCACTTATTTTTTTCTATTCTACTTGTCAGTTCCCTCCCCCCACGCTCCCACAGCTAGTAACAATCCCTAAGTACCTTGGGGGATTCCCCAAATACCTGGATTGTACTTAGATAGACGACGTACAGGAAGCTTCTGAGCTGCAGAATGGATTCAGAAGTTGTCAAGGAAACAAGAGCATATTTGTGAAGTCCCCGGGAATAAAGTCAGAATGTGGATTCTGCATCTTTCTGTTCTCAGATTTCTTGAGATAGGATATCATTCATGTCCCATTTTCTCAGAAATCTGGCTCTGCGCTGCAGTTTCCTGCTGCAGGCTGATCAGTTGGACCAATGGTAAATATTGGGGGGGGGGGTGACTAGAGAGGTGGGGCTCTTCACATCTGCCACAGAAATTGAATAATGGTGGCAAAAAGATAGTCACTCCTAGTGATTCCATGCACACAACAGTGCCTATAGGAGATGGCCAGGCTGAGCCCGAGGGAGGAAGAGTCAAACGTATCATCAGTCTTGAGGCCCTTCATGCCCACCAGAAATCTAAGTCCAACCCCACTTTGAATTACATTGACTCTTATCCTCTGCTAACTTGCTTTGACTGTTAGTAGTTCAGATTCCTGTTTAAACATAGCATGAAATAAACCTGGTGTAGGAGATGACCAGGCTGACCCTGAGGGAGGGAGAGTCAAATGTGTCATCAGTCTCAAATCCTTCATGCCCACAAGAGATCTAAGTCCAATCTCACCTTGAATTCCGTTGGCTCTTATCTACCGCCAATTTGCCTTGACCATTATAGTTCAGATCCTCCTAGGGAGAGTTAGCATGAAATAAACCTGTATTTATTTAAACAAAATACCTTGGGGGATTCCTGGATTGGTGATTTCCTGTGCTTGGCAGTGCCCTTTTCTCAAAATCAATTAGAAAACTGTTTATTTATTTATTACATTTATATGCTGGCCATCTCAGTATTGAGTGACTCTGGACAACGTACTCAGAGTTTACCACTGACATCCAGGATTTTTCAAAACCACTGTCAATTTTTGTTGCAGCAATCACATCCAGAAAGCACATACAGATAACTGATTCAGCAGGATTCATTGACTTCTCTTTATATATAACATAACACATGAAGTAAATATACAATACCAAAAGCTGGTTCTTCCAATGTGATAGAGAGTACAAGTCAACACAGGCACAGGAGAGAACAGTTTCAGTTTCAGTTCAGAACAGCGGACTAGTTTAGAACTCAGCACAGACTCAGAGCTTTAGTACAGAACAGTTGAACTAAGCCACGTCCAGGCTCCTTGCTGTCACCTTGTTGCTCATACAGCAAATACTGTTTTAGTTTCCAAACAGCCCTCGTTGGCTGACTTAGTGGCTATGCCTATTCATGTTACCATGTCTTCGCCAGTCATGAACTCTCATACACACTGACAACTTCCCAACCTAGTCTGCTATTTCTTTTTTTTTTAAAGTATTTTTATTATACAGTTTTCTTCATTATACATCACAGTTTCATCTTTGCAACAGCGAAGAATACCGGTTATATCCACATTTTTTTTACATTATACATACTATTATATATCCTAGTACACATGATCATTTTCGTAATTCTTGTTTCCATATTTCTAACATACGGTACATTTCTCTCTATAATTATCATTCTAGATTTTTTGTATCTACATTTTACATCTTTATAACGTCTTACCATAATATTATTTACAATAGATATTTTTCTGTTCTGACCCCCTCCTCTTTTATACCAATACACTCCGACACAAAGTCTCTTCCAGATGTTTATTGACATACAGGTTCCACCTTGGCAGCAATCCAGCCTGCCAAGTTCAAGATAGCACTCTGGGCAGCAATCCAGCTACACCCTTTGGCAGCAATCCAGCTTGCCAAAGTACGACACATATCTGAGCTTCTCCAACTCCAATGATCAGTTGATTCCTGCAAAGGGTGTGTCCACAAGCAGTCCCTTTATAGTCTGGAGAGGAGTCTAATGATCAGCAGCTGAGAGCCATTACCTCCTGTAATTGCTCAATTGCTCCTTACGCCGGGTAGGACGTTGGTAACCAGCATCTAATAGCTCACTGCTGATGTCTGACTCACTGTCCTGTGACTCCTCCCCACTGCTCCAAGGCATGACATCAGGAGCCCCCTTCCTTTGGCTTTCACCACTGCTCCATGCCTCAGGCGCCCCCTGGTGGCCAACCAGCCTCTCTGTGCCCTGCTCAGCGTCGGAACCCTGTCCAGGGTCCCCCACCTCCTCTTGAGCCGACTCAGAGGGACCCTCGCTGTCGGAGTCTGGTGGCAACTCCAACTGCTCCTGCTGGGCCACAACATTCTTCTATCTATCATTATACTTATTTCTGATTCCTAATTCATTGTCTTTCATTATTAATGTTCTAATCTTTGCATCTGCTTTCTAAACAATTATACCATACATCCCAAATTAAATAGTATTCTGTTTTTCCTTTGTCTTTAATTTCCATTGTCAACCTGTCCATTTCAGTATAGTCTAATATTTTCTTTATGACCATTTCCTCTGTGGGTATATTTCAATTTTTCCAATTTTGAGCATATATTATTCTAGCCGCTGTTATTACATGTATTATTAAGTATTGGGGTTTTTGTTATATTTCCCTGTTAATATGCATAATAGAAATAGCTCTGGCTTTAATTCTATTTGTTGTATTACCATTTCTTCTAGCCACTTTTTTATCCTTATCCAATACTTTTTTGCCGATGGACAGGTCCACCATAAAACGTAATATGTTCCTTGTGTTTGTTTGCATTTCCAACATTCTGGTGATCTATTTGGGAACATTTTTGCTGATCTTGATGGCCGTAGAATACAGCAGAGCAGAATAGAATAGAATAGAATAGAATAGAATAGAATAGAATAGAATAGAATAGAATAGAATAGAATAGAATAGAATAGAATTCTTTATTGGCCAAGTGTGATTGGACACACAAGGAATTTGTCTTTGGTGCATATGCTCTCATTAGGTGCTATCTATGGAACATTACTATTTAGAATACTATTTCTTGAGTCTTCGCCATCCAATTTTTAATCAGGTTGTATCAAGGCAAACTTTCCTTTTGGGATGACAGAGAAAAGTAGATTTACATAGTGTTTTTAAAAACTTTTTTGGGGGGCTGATGAGATGGGCATCTCTCGGTCTTACTACAGGGAAGAGTAGATAAATTATTAATTTCGGTCAAGTGTTATGTTATCCAACCCAACAAGCTGTGATTGTTTCCCATCCTAACTGAAAAAAATAATAATTTTGTCTTAAACTTCAGGCAGATATTTGGGTAATTCATGGTAGTCGTCTGGAACAAAAGAGGGCAAATATATACCTATTTAATTTACAATGGTGATCTTTTTTTGGTGTTCTCCTTTAGCCCACATGCCCCCTAAGAACTACAAAGTTCTAACCTTAGACACAATCAGCCAGCTTCTCTTACTTTTAGAGATGATAGCAAGCTAATGCAATTGCATTGCTCTTGGTGATTTTTTAAATGATTCAAACATCCTGTTTCCACCCCTGCCTGTAATTATTAGGAATTTGGAGTTTCTTTGAATTTATTAGAAGCTGACATTTTCACAAAATTGGAAATAGCATCCTCGGATGATTTGTTGAAGTGGAATGGAACTTCAAATGCATTTCCCAAACCAAAGGGATGTTTTAGATGACTGAACTGAATAAATTGGCTAATGAAGTTACCCTAATGCATGGAGTTTGAACATTTTCTAGCATTCAGAATAATTACTTAAATTACTGCATCTGCCCTTGTAAAGAGAATTGTCTGATGGCACAAAAATTGCTGACACAATCTCTCATCTCTCCCCTTTTCTAATCAAATAAACTGTGTTTTCTAACTAGAACAAATAGAAATTTTTAAAAAGAGATTGGACCGTTATTTTCCAGAATGGTATAGGAAAGTGATGGCTAACCTTTTTGTTGTCACATGCCAAAAGTGCATGTGCACACCTGTACCCATAAGGCCCCCCTGTGCATGAGTGTGCAACCTCCTGCATGCGCTCCACCCTGCACATGTTTTCACAACCCCCCAACATGCACATGTGACCACCCCTTGGTCCCCTGCCTCCCATGCATGTGCCCCACCCCTCCTTGCCCATTTTTGCCTTCCAGGTTGGTGTGTGCCCCCCCTGCGCCCCATTCTGGGCTTGGAAAGCCTCCTGCACCAAAACAGGGCACTGTGTGAGTCCCTGTTTTGCAATGCAAGCACCCCCATGCAGGTGCCCTACCTCCACACATGCAGTTACCCTACCCCCATGCATACAGGTACCCTACCCCCACGCATGCAGGCGTGCATCCCTTGCATGCACCCTGCACGTGCACAGCAGACACCTGAAAATCAACTGGCTGGCAAGAGGTGTGCACGCAAGAGGTGTGGTGGAGCTGAGCTGGGGCGACGGCTCATGTGCCTGCAGAGAAGGCTCTGCATGCCACCTGTGGCATGCATGCCATAGGTTTGCCATCACAGGTATAGGATCTCCTGCTTGAGTATGGGGTTGGATTAGAAGCCATCCAAGGTCTCTCTCAACTCCGTTATTCCATTGGTGTAGCTGCAGCATTAACCTAAAATAAAACCATAACTGCAATGGATAAGGCATCATGAATCTCATTAAATGCAAATCGACTAATAAAACGAAGGGCAATTTTTGAAAAGCTCCAAAAGACATTAAACTGGTATTGTTTGCTTATGAGAAATTCACATAAAACAAGAGCATGTCAGCTCTGTATAACAAACAGAAGTTAGGTCAAGAATACAAAGCAGCGAAAACAAAGACAAATGGAACCGTACTTTATTTTAAATCACCTTTCTGGGCCAAGCTAGAACATAAGGAAGAATTTTAATCCTAAAACTAAGAAAATAAGTCTTTTTCAAGAGGCAACTGGAAAGCAAAGGTGCTTTTTCAAGAGGCAACTGGACTTTCTGGTTTTTCTTTGAAGACATTTCGCTTCTCATCCAAGAAGCTTCTTCAGCTTCTTGAAGCACTTTTGGGACAGCCATGATCTGAATGACTGAGAATCTCCATAGACATTAAGAAAAGAAGGCACAAGAATCCAGCTAGGCTCTAAATTGAGACAAGGAACAATTATATGAAAATTACTTCTGTATGCTAATAGAAATTGATGGATTAATATGTGCTGCATTAAGGTTTTCACAACATTTATTAAAAAGTCTAGATCTGTACAATGAGACATACAGACCACAACATGCTTTCAATAGCAATTGCACTTAGACTTATATACTGCTCCAAATTAGGATGTGTCAAAATTTTCAGCTTTCAATTTCCAAAGATTAAGGGTGCAGCTCTGCACATACGTGCATCTGGAACAGGCCCCAGCTGTTCTTCTTCCCCACTTATCTCCGACTCCGAAGGCAGCTGGGAAATGTCAGACGGCTCTATCTCTGCTTCCGATGCAGAGCATTTATCAGAGCCTTTCCCAGTCTCCAGGACTGGTCCAAGTTCCTCCTCAACCTCCTCATTGTCCAAGTTTGCTGCCAGCTCTGGCAAGCCACAACAATATGCTGACTCTGTAAACTGCTTAAAGAGGGCTGTAAAGCATTGTGAAGCTGTATATAAGTCTAAGTGTTATTGCTATTGCTATGTATTACAGAAATGCAAAGAAATCTGAACACATTTCTATAAAATAAATACGTCAGTGTTGTTAGGGACAAGTAAATGCCTGCACACCAGCCTGCCACTCGCATGAATCGAGCTGCACATGTGCATGCGCACCTACCTGCCACCAAGCTATTAGCCTACATTAGGAAAAAGAAGGAAGCATTTGCATATTTTTAGATGCAGAAATAAAGTAAAGGTTCCTGTCACACATAGGGGATGGTGCTCATCTCTGTTTCAAAGGTGAAGAGCCAGCTCTATCCGAAGATGTCTCTGTGGTTATGTGGCCAGCATGACTAAATGCCAAAGGTGCACGGAACGCTCTTACCTTCCCACCAACGGTGGTTCCTATTTTTCTACTTGCATTTTTACATACTTTCGAACTGCTAGGTTGGCAGAAGCTGGGACAAGTAACGGGAACTCACTCTGTTATGTGGCGCTAGGAATTCGAACTACCAAACTGCCAACCTTTCTGATTGACAGAATCGGTGTTTATTTAAAATGGAAAATTCTTCTTGTCTGGCATCATGGTTAGTATTGCAATGAAACTTGGCCAAGAAAATTTTACAACTTTTCCACCTTTCAAGATTTCATTGCATTTCTTTCCTTAATTTTGTGGTTATGGTTTTGAAACATATCTTTATTATCGCCTTTCAAGTGTAGTTCTAAATATTTCCCCGAGCCTTTTGCAAACTCATAGCCAACTTGTTTCCTCACTCCCCATGTTATCATCATCTTCAAAGGTTAAATATCTTTTTTAGTATCTTAGCTTAAATTAATGCTATATGTGGAATAGGCAGCCTAAGTGTTTCATTGATTGGATTAACTGTCACATGGAGCTTTGTGATTCATTAACTGTTAATACTACCTCATCTGAATAGCATTTCATATACCATGTCTCTCCTTGAAGTTTGAGCCTGATTATTTATTTTTTTCAGATCTTGTTTGCTAGGACTTCCAAGGCAATTAAAAATGAAAGAGAGAGAGAAAATGGACACCCTTGCATTATATTTTTACTTATTGAAAAGCCGGCAGACAGTATCCATTCAGGGTAATTTTTGCTGTTTCAAATTGAGATAGATAGATATGTTCCCAACCTAGGTTTTGAATTATTTTCCTCTAGAACCGCCCCTAGAAATGCTCATTCCAAATTGTCAAAGGCTATTTCTGCATCTAAAATATATATATAACTGCTTTCTTCTTTTTCCTAATGTAGGCTAATAGCTTGGTGGCTTGGCGGCAAGTGGGTGCGCATAAACACGTGCAGCTCGACTCATACAAGTGGCAGGCCAGTGTGCAAGTCCCTAACAAACCTAACACAGTGGTTCAGTGGCTAAGATGCTGAGCTTGTCAATCAGAAAAGTCGGCAGTTTGGCGGTTCAAATCCCAAGCACCGCGTAACGGAGTGAGCTTCTGTTACTTGTCCCAGCTTCTGCCAACCTAGCAGTTCGAAAGCATGTAAGAAATGCAAGTAGAAAAATAGGGACAACTTTAGTGGGAAGGTAACAGCGTTCCATGCGCCTTCGGCGTTTAATCATGCCAGCCACATGACCACAGAGACATCTTTGGAGAGCGCTGGCTCTTCAGCTTGGAAACGGAGATGAGCATCGCCCCCTAGAGTCGGGAATATATGTGCGAGGGGAACCTTTACATTTAAGACTTAAAAAAAATAAAGAGGTGGACTAGCATATCCTAATCTCAGACTATATTATATAGAACAAGTTGCCTATTATGGATAATAAAATGGATACAATTTCTGAATGGCTGTTATATCTAGCTAGTAGATTTCATAGGTACGTATGATACAAAAGGGTAGGTTCTGAAGAGACTTAGCATAAGACAAAGTTAGTTAAAAATATGATCAATGATAATTAATTCTATTAGAATCACCATCATGAGCAAAGGTGGCACAGTGGTTGGAGTGCAGTACTGCAGGCTATTTCTGCTGATCACCGGCTGCCAGCAATTTGGCAGTTCAATTCTCACCAGGCTCAAGGTTGACTCAGCCTTCCATCCTTCCGAGGTGGGTAAAAGGAGGACCCAAATTGTTGGTGGCAATATGCTGACTCTGTAAACCACTTAGAGATAGTTGTTAAGCTGTATATAAGTAAGTGCTATTGCTATATACCAAATGTTTTTGACAATGAGGATAATTACAGCAAAAAAAAAAAAAAACCCAACTTAATTTCATCTGGCATTATTACTAAACCAGATATTATGTATCTGGATTCATTAAATACACTAAAGAAATAACAAGGATTGCCAGTAGAGAAAGGAGCTTGTCATGCTTCTTATATCTGTAATTAACTGGAAGAAAAAAATGATCTTTAAAATGAAGGAGGTGCTGGAAATGCTATCTTTGAAACCCTTTAATGAAAGCAAGATTGCTTGCTAGCATGTATTTTAAACGATGTTATTGAAATACAATAGAATAAATCAAAAGTTGAGTGATAAAATGGAGGCAAAACTTCAAAGCCATCACAAAGGATCAATGGAGGGAGTTATGGGGGAAAATCAACATAGAATGACAGAAGAATGGAGTTGGAAGGGACCTTTGAGGTCCTTTAGCCCAACCCCGTGCACAAGCAGGAGACCCTATACCTGTCAAAGTTGACTTGTAAATGCATCTCACCTTTGCAGCTTCACAACAGAAGTGAAGGGAGGGAGAGGGGAATGCTTGGAATGAATTGGGAGCTGGAAGGGAGGTGAGGAATGTATGTGAGCTGTTTGCAGCCTGAGAAAATCCTGACACTTCAAGGCCGTGTGATGGGAACTGTTTTCCCAAACAAAAGAAACGTGCTGGATTGGCAGACAGTTGTTAAGTATATTTTGCCCCATTTTAATGACTTTTTTTGCCACAGTTGTTAAGTGAATCACTGCACCTGTTAAGTTAGTTATTAGCATGGTTGTACAGTGAATCTGGCTTCCCCATTGACCTGGCTTCTCAGATGGTTGCAAAAAGTGATCCCATGATCATGGGGATGCTGCAAGGGTCGTAAGTGTGGGAAACGGTCATAACTCCCTTTTTTCAGTGCTGTTATAACTTCAAATGGTTACTAAACAAATGGCTGCTTATGGAGATTCTCAGTCATCCAAGCATCCCAAAGGTGCTTATTCAAAAGGCGACTGGACTTTGTTTTTCCTTGAAGAGGTTTCACCTCTCCCCCAGGAAGCTTCTTCGGTTCTTGAGAAGCTGAACTGAAGAAGTTTCTCAGATGAGAAGCAAAACGTCTTCAAGGAAAAACAAAGTCCAACTGCCTTTAGAAAAAACACCTTTTGGGATAAACAAATGGTTGTACAAGTCAAGGATTACCTATAAGATTCTTTAGGATCCAGAACCTCTCAGGGCTTCCTATAGTCTGTCTCCTCCTCCTTTCCACAGCTTCACTCCAATCCCCCACAAGTTAAGTCACTCCAAGCACTTCCTGAAGTGAACTGAAGCTGATCTAATTCATTTTGGTCTAATTCTAATTCATCTTGGTCGCCATAATATAAAAAAGAGGTTGAGACTCTAGAAAGAGTGCAGAGAAGAGCAACAAAGATGATTAGGGGGCTGGAGGCTAAAACATATGAGGAACGGTTGCAGGAACTGGGTATGTCTAGCTTAATGAAAAGAAGGACTAGGGGAGACATGATAGGAATGTTCCAATATCTCAGGGGCTGCCACAAAGAAGAGGAAGTCAAGTTATTCTCCAAAGCACCTGAGGGCAGGACAAGAAGCAATGAGTGGAAACTAATCAAGGAGAGAAGCAACTTAGAACTGAGGTGAAATTTCCTGACAGTTAGAACAATTAATTAGTGGAACAACTTCCCTCCAGAAGCTGTGAATGCTCCACCACTGGAAGTTTTTTAAGAAGATGTTGGCTAACCATTTGTCTGAAGTGATGTAGATTTCCTGCCTAAGCAGGGGGTTGGACTAGAAGACCTCCAAGGTCCCTTCCAACTCTGTTGTGACTGTGTGATTCACCATCTAAATGTAGGGACTTCCAGATGTCTTACGTTGCTATCAGCCGAAAGACACTTACAACAATGCTCTCCCCGCCACCCTAATCTAACAGATTTTTAATGGCAAGAAAAGAGAGAAAGGGTCCAGAAATGTAAGCGATTGCTGGGTCTTCTTTCTATATATTCTAAAAACGGAGCTGGGAATTGAACTGCCCCACTGCTTAGGTTTCATTTACTATCCTGCTCATAATTCTTGGTTGTATGATGAATTTAACACTGTCCTTAAAAATTTGCAAACTTCCATCTCAGATGTGAAGTGAGTGTCTGGGAGTGTCTAATTACACATTCTTGCTGACTATGCCCTCCTGTTAGGTTCTTTGAGGAAGACTGTGGCTTTTGAAAGCAGCTTTTTCTTTGACTGGTTTCTTCACTTAGATCATTCTCTCTGTCTCTCTCTCAGTCTTTTTCTCTCTTCTCTCTCTCTTTCCCTCTCTCTTGATTTCTGAGTCTCTGTCTCTCTCCTTCTCCTTCTCTCTCTCCCCTCTTCTCCCTTTCCCACTCGCTTACTTCCTTTGTCTGTCTCTCTTTCTCGCTCTTTCTTTGTCTCTGTCTTTTTCTCTCTTTTATTTTCTCCCTCACTCTATTTCTTTGTCTCTTTCCCTCTCTGTGTGTGTCTCTCTTTGTCTCTTTTTCTTTTTCTGTCTTACTTTCTCTCGCTTACTCTCTCTCTTTTCTCTCTTTTCTCTCTTTCTTTTTCTCTTTGTATCTTTCTCTTTTTCTCTTTCTTTCTTTCTCTCTCTCTTTCAGTCTTTTTCTCCTTCTGTCTCTTTCTCTTTTGATTTATGTCTTTGCCTCCTTCTCCCTCTCTGTCTCTCCCGTTCTCCCTTCCCCCATCACTTACTTCCTTTGTCTGTCCCCTTTTCCCTCTCCTTTGCCTCTGTCTCTTTCTCTCTCTTTTACTTTCTCCCACTCCCTCTTTCTTTGTCTCTTTCTCTCTCTCTCTCTCTGTCTGTCTCTTTCAGTTTTTCTTCTTCTTTCTTACTTTCTCTTTTTCTCTCTTTGTATCTTTATCTGTCTCTTTTCTCTCTCTCTCACGCTCTCTTTTTCAGTCTTTTTCTCTCGTCTCTCTCACACTTTTCTCTCTCCCTTTCTCTTTCTTTCTATCTCTTTCTCTCTTTCTCTCACCTTCTCCCTCTCCTTCTCCCTTTCCATCTCCCTCTCTCACACTTACTTCCCCCCTCTGTCTGTCTGTCTGTCTGTCTGTCTCCTTTCTGTCATCATGGCCTTTTTGTGGTTGTTTCCCCCTCCCCATTCTGTTCTGAAATCAGTGGTGGGATTCAAATAATTTAACAATCAGTTCTCTGCCCTCATGACCGGCTGGGTGGGGGTGGCTGGATGGTCGTGTGACTGGGTGGGCATGGCCAACTCAACGTTACTCACATCGAGGGGTGCCTCACCTCGCCCTGTCTCTCCTCTCCTCACTACGCCCACCCCGCCTTTCCCAGCCTCTCCTATAAAAACATCCTCCTTAGCTGCACTTGAACTGAAGAAGATCTTAACTTCTACTGCCCAATAGGGAGAAGGACATTATTTCCAAAGGTATCTCTTCAGTAACATGGGCTAGAAATTTTGCAAAAAAATATATCTCTGGATTTTTCATCATCTTGGGAGAAGCATAGGAGGCCTCCTTCTCCCCTTAATAGGAGGATCTTCTGCTCTACTTGTTCTGTGAAGTTTCCCTATTATTTCTTGTATTCAATGCTACTGTCCCAAAGGTGCTTTGTCCAGAAGGCAATTTAGACATTCTTGATTCTGTTTCTTTGAAAGTATTTTGCTTCTCATCCAAGAAGCTTCTTCGGTTCTAATTTCTTGGATGAGAGGCAAAACGTTTTCAAAGGAATGGAATCAAGAAAGTCCAGTTGGGATAACCCTGATCTGGATAATTGAGAATTTCCATAGACATTTTCTAATGTTATGGTTCCTCATCTGTTAGAGAACTTCGAAGAAAATAAAAGCCTGCACTTCTATTGATTTTCTTCAACACTAGTAGGTTAGTCCACACAATCAATTTTATTGAGCAGTTCTTCCTCATCTCCTTTCTATGGACATCATCGTCACCAGGAACAACAACATGGCTTATCTACCAGCCCCACAACAATTCCTTAGTCTCTTATCTTAAATGGAATATTATAGTACCAGCCCTAGCAGTCTGTGGAGTTTCTCAGTCTGACTGAGAATCTCTACAGACTTTTAGCTATACAATTTGGGATGAACGCCCTTGGAATAGTGTGGGAATAAGAACAGATTTCCAGAAGAAAAATGGCAGGCAACAGGAACCATTTGCACTGCTCAGGTGACCCTGAGAACACAGATAAACCACTCCAAGTGCTTCAAGGACCCTCTAAAAGGATGCAAATGACCAGCTGTCTGCAAGGAATATAAATCCTTCCATTCCCCACCATCCAGTCAGAGCTGAAGATGCTTCTTGGATGAGAAACGAAATGTCTTCAAAAGAAAAAACAAGAAAGTCCAGTTGCCTCTTGAAAAAGCACCTTTGGGGCTACCTAGCCCTTCTTCCTTTGTGAAGGAACCATGTTCCCTTTCAGAAGTGCTTGCTCATTGAAATCACCAAATGGATTCCCAGAGTGCTGGGTGTCTTCACGCTTTTCCATAACCCGTTCTTTTTGATTAATTAAGGAAAACAGCTTTTCTTGTCAACCTTCCCATGTCCCTAAGAACATTTTGCTAATGGTTGCTTGCATAGTGACTCAGCGATGATGGTCAAAAGAACCAATATTGCACGTTAGGCAGATCCATTTCTTTTCGCCATGAGCTCAGCAAGGAATATCGCCAGGGAGGGAAGCCAGAAAGGAAAGTAGAGCTCTCCAATATTTTTTTCTACTTGATGGATGATTCTTTTCCTGCAATTTTGCCAGCTCATACACACCAGGGCTTCACTGTGGTTCTTCAGCAGCCCTGAATGGACCTTAGGATACCCATAACATCCACCTACAGTGAATGGCAAGAGGTGTTGGTGACTATCATTTTCAAAACACAAACAGGGCTGAGAATATCCTCCCATCACATTTAAAGGCCTAGTATCATATTTAAGATAAGATAAGATGGGATGCGGTGTCTCAGTGGCTAAGAAGCTGAGATCAGAAAGGTCATCTGTTCAGCAGTTCAAATCCCTAGCGCCACGTAATGGACTGAGCTCCTGCTATTTGTCCCAGCTTCTGCCAACCTAGCAGTTCGAAAGCACGTAAAAATGCAAGTAGAAAAAATAGGGACCACCTTTGGTGGGAAGATAACAGCCTTCCGTGCGCCTTCGGCATTTAGTCATGCCGGCCACATGACCACGGAGACGTCTTCGGGTATTGCTGGCTCTTCAGCTTTGAAACGGGGATGAGCCCCCCCCCCCTAGAGTTGGGAACAACTAGCACATATGTGTGAGGGGAACCTTTACCTTATCATATTTAAGGGGCCTAGGATCTTAAAAGCTAGGGTTGATTTGTAGGCACAATGTCTCTGAAGGAATAATTTAGCCTGACACACTTGGGGCTGTCAATAAATATAACATACTTTCAACAGTAACCAGTCATTTTTTAAATCCGTATTTTAATTCCTGTCCCTAAGCCAATGCTATCTGATCTCAACTCCACTTGTTTTGCTATTTGGTTAGTCCTACTGAATGGCTGTTTGTATTACTGTTGTCTTCAAATTGCCACCTGCACTTTGTCAAAGTTGAACACTTTGAATTGTTTAGCTGTTACCGCTATTCAACTTGCCAAAGAACTGGGGGGAGGGAAAGGGAGAAGGAATGCAGGTGCTCCAGAGATGGACTGTGAGAGCCAAGAACCCACCAAGGCCATTGATGCAGGTGTCTGACAGAAAATGGAACTATTCTCAAAACAAAAGGATAATTCATAATTGGACAATGTGACCAACCAAGGGTAGGGAGAAAGAGAAGCTGTTGTTTAACTATACAAGCATTGTGTGGGAAAAACCAGAGTTGGTTTTGATTCTTCAGTACCGAAATGGTAACTCCAATAAAGTTTTGCTTTTGGAATTTAAAAGTCCCTAAGAGTGTCTTACTAGTCAGACCATTCACACACATGACACTTTATTTTTGGAAACTGCCAGAAAAGTCAGGCAGATGGGCATTGGCGATGAATGTATCTGGAGACCACACCCCATACACACAGCACAGTAGTTATAATTCAGGGTTAATATGAGAAAATCACACTTCATGAGATTTTGGAAGGGTATCCTATTATTGGAAGTAAAATCTGGCCTGCTTCTTATTCCAAGCCAGGAGAAAGACAGCAGAGAAATGAATTGGAGGCAAGCTGCAGTAGGAAAGAAAGCCTCCATTTATTTGGTAGCCAGAAACAACAGTGACAGCAGCATGTTTCTGGGGTGGCTGACAAATTGTGATTGAGAGTAGATAGGCTTTTATACAATTTGGGGGGCTTTGTGATTGATATATCTGTTCATGTCCTTTAATATTATAATGGCTGTTGCCGGATTCCTATGGGGTCATGACTGGCTTTACAAGCAGAAGGGGAAATGGAAATCTTAGGTGTTTTGTTTATCTGAGCTAATCTTGTCAGTTTCGGCTCCTGTCCTATTGTTCTGCTTCTGCAGAGCTGCTGATTGCCTTTTGTTTATGAATATAGTGGTCTGGCTTTACAAAATATCTGTTCATAAATCCTAGCCTCTCGAGGCTTCTGCTTGAGGCTGTTTTCCTATAGCAGAAAGACTGGGGGCTGCTTTCTACCTTTGTTAAGGAGATTTTTTTCCCCTCGTCTCCTTTAGGGGAAATATTCTATCCTGCCTCTTTTAATATTCTGTAGAATATTTTGTTCTGGGGAGGGGGGGCTTCCCACATTATTAAAAAGGCGGAGGGAATCTTAATATGGGAGGGCTTAGTCATTCCTTGCTATGAGGTTCAGAGACTTATGTGCTTCCATAATTGCACTTTTCCAGAACAAAGAGGAACCAAGTAGCTGCACTCAAGAAAACACAGAAGGGAGCAAGGTTGCTACTTACGCACGTAGGTTGTGCTGGAAGTAAACACTGTAAGAAAGAAAGAGAGTTTCAGAAAGCAGGAATCTAGCTTGAGCATGGAGTAGTGAAGAATGTTAAGAGAAAGATTTGTTAAAGGCGATACCTAGTGAGGACTGAAGAAAAAATGCCCAGACATTAAAAAAACTGTACCTTAATCCAGAAAAGCAGGAAAGGGTGAGGAAAGAAATCAAGCTTGCCCAACATTGATTCTCTTTGATGTAAGAAGGAAAGAAGTAGAAATACTGCCAAGTTTTTAAGAGTCTTATTACTGTGGTGGAAGGTAGCCTAGAATCCCATGGAGACAGACTTCCTTCCAGAGGGCAAAGAGGCAGCATTGTTTGAAATCTCTGATAGCCAGGAAGAGGGCAAAAATGACCCTTCCCTACCAGTTCACAGCAGGGGTTCACTTACTTTCCCTACCGGTTCGCAAATGTGAGTGGGCGTGCGCACATGCACACTTCAATCGCACACACTCCATCTACACATGCACTCAGCTTTCCATGCATGGGCTTTGATCGCACACGTGGCTTGCAAATGGCTTGAAAATATGCCTAAATAAGATGGCATAGAGCCAGGACTGGTGGGACAATTTCCACTACTGGTTCAGGTGAACCAGTCTGAACCGGCTGAATACCACCTCTGGTTCACACACACACACACACACACACATATATATATATATGTTTGTATTTGTGCTGATAAAATAAAAGGAGACTAGTATAGATCCATTTCAAGCTATTTAGCTCTCATCAGCTAACCATACCCTTACTGGGATTCGAACCTGGGCTGTATTATACACTAGGCAAGAGTCTTAGCCACTATGCCACAGGCTTCTCCTCCTTTATCAGCTGAGCCAGGGAAATAAGTATGTGTTTGTGTTATTTGGTCATACCAGGGGTTGTAACACAAACACACACACATATATATATATATATGTACGTCTTTGGTTGTTCGGGTTTTCTCCCGCGTTGTTCGGGTTTTCTCCTGCGAACAACCAAAGACGTACATACAAACACCCGCGAAAACCTCAGAAAACATATATATATATATATATATATATATATATATATATATATATATATATATATATATATATATATATATATATATATATATATATATATATATATATATATAGTTATATATATATAGTTATATATAGTTATATATAGTTATATATAGTTATATATAGTTATATATAGTTATATATAGTTATATATAGTTATATATAGTTATATATAGTTATATATAGTTATATATAGTTATATATAGTTATATATAGTTATATATAGTTATATATAGTTATATATAGTTATATATAGTTATATATAGTTATATATATATGTTCTGACCCCCCTTCCTCCGTTGCCCACACAGCACACACACTCCGGAACAGTACAAGGGAACAAGGTTTATTACACCAACAGACAAGAGGTTTTGTGGCAGCAAGCCACCAAGACAGAACTCACAAAGACAGAACACACAAAAGCAGCAATCCAGCTTGCCAGGATCCCAGACTAGAGTTGCTGTCCAAAGTCCTTTGTTGATTGCTACGCAGAGCCTGTCCAGAGTCAACCCTTTTATAACCTAAAAAGGGCGTCTCCCAACAGCACCTGAGAGCTCTTTACTGCCTATAATTACGCCCACGCTCCTTGCGTTTGTGGGCGCGCCGGAAACGGGCATCTCGAAACGCCCTACTAAGTCCTGAGTCACTATCCTCTCCGCTGCTCCAAGGCAGGGCATCGGGAGTCCTCCTCCTCTCGCTCTCACCGCTGCTCCATGCCTCTGGCGCCACCTGGTGGCCGACCAGACTCTCGGATTCCTGCTCAGCCTCTGAATCCTGTCCAGGATCGCACATCTCTGGAGCTGACTCGTATGGAGTATCACTCTCGGAGTCTGGTGACAGCGGAACCGGCTGGGCCACAACACTATCCCTCACCGCAGGGCCCTTCCCCCGGGCCTGACGCTCGGGATGCGGTCGAGAGGGAAATTGTCCATGATAGGCCCGCACCAAAGCTGGAGCATGCACAGCCGTCGCATCGGTCCAGGACCCCCCGTCCGAGTCCTCATCCGCCCAGTCGACCAAATACTGGAACCGACCCTTGAGCCATCTCGAGTCACGGATCCGGGTCACTCTGTGCGATGGCCGTGCGGGCACCTCAGGCGACGACGGCAGGGGTGAAGAGGGACGTCGGAGAGGACAATCCAACCGCTCAGGGATCAGGAGCGAGCAATGGAACACCGGGTGTACTCGCATCGAGCGCGGGAGGGTCAGGCGATAGGCCACCGGATTGATAACGGCCTCCACAGGGAACGGCCCCAGATACCGGTGGTCCAACTTCCTCGTAGGCCAGTGGGACGGAAGATGCTGCGTGGACAACCACATGCGATCACCCACGGCCAATTCCGGCACCGCACGGCGAGACCTGTCCGCCACCCGCTTGTAATCCTTCTTCGCCTGATTCAAGTAGCGGCGCACCATCTGGTGAACCGCCTGAAGCTCAGAGAGGAAATCCTGCGCTGCGGGGACCGGAGAGTCCACGGGGGTGAGAGGGAAAAAACGAGGGTGGTACCCGACGTTCGCCATGAAAGGCGTCGTCCGTGTGGAGGAGTGCTGCGAGTTGTTGAACGCAAACTCCGCCACGGCGAGGTACTCCGCCCAATTGTTCTGCTGCTGGTTCACGAAGCAGCGCAGATATTGTTCCAGAATCCCAATCACCTTCTCCGTCCCTCCATCGGTTTCGGGATGGTGCGCCGAGGACAGACAAACTTGAACGTCAAGAGCGGCCATCAGCCCTTTCCAGAACTGGGCCGTGAATTGTGTACCACGATCGGAGACGACCCGGTCAGGTAGGCCGTGCAGCCGGAACACGTGCTGGATGAACATGCGGGCGGTGGCGCGGGCTGTCGGCAATCTCCGGCAGGGGATGAAATGCGCCATCTTGGTGAGCATGTCCACCACCACTAGGACCGTAGTGAAACCGGACGACGGAGGCAGTTCCGTCAAGAAGTCCATGGACACGGCTCCCCAGGGTCTGTCCAGGGTCGGCAATGGCTGTAGCAAGCCTGGAGGAGCTCCCGTCGCTGATTTGGCCTGTCGACACTGCACACATGACGTGACGTACGTCTGCACGTCGTGTCGCAGGCGAGGCCATCAAAACATACGGGAAACCAGGTGCAAAGTTTTGAACAGGCCAAAGTGTCCCGCTGACGGAGTGTCATGACATTGGGAGAGAACCAATCCACGGAGCGGTCCTGCAGGCACGTAGAGCCGATCCCGATACCTCAAAAGGTCCTCGTCAAAGGTCCACGGGGATGTCGGCCCTACCTCTGCCCGCCGTTGTTCCACCCACTCGTCGTTTCGCTGCGCATTCCGTATCAACGACCGTAAATCCACGGGTTCCTGGATTGCAGCGAAGGACTCGACGGGTAGGACCGTCCGGGGGGGCAGTGAGTCAGCAGGGTCTGAGTACTCCGGCTTTCTAGACAGGGCATCCGCCCTCTGGTTCAAGGCACTGGGGATATACGTGACCTTGAAGTGGAACCGGGCAAAAAACAGAGACCACCGGATCTGGCGCTGATTAAGCTTCCGCGCTGTTGTCAAAAACTCCAGATTCCGATGGTCTGTCCGGACTTCGACCTGATGCCTGGCCCCCTCCAGGTGATGTCGCCAGGCTTCGAACGCCGCCTTGATAGCCAGCAACTCCTTCTCCCAGATGGTATAATTGCACTCGGAAGGATTGAGTTTCCGAGAGTAATAGGCGCAAGGGAAAAGGGTGCCATCAGGGGCGTGAGCCTGCAATAACACCGCCCCCACCGCGATGTCGGACGCATCCGCCTCGACTACAATGGGGCGATGGGGATCAGGGTGTTTCAAGATTGGCTCCTTTGTAAAAGCGCGCTTCAAGGCCACGAACGCTTGTTGTTCCGTGGACCCCCAGTAAAACGGCACTTTCTTTTGCAGGAGCCGAGTGAGGGGCGCGGTCAAGAAAGCAAAGCCGGGGATGAAGGACCGGTAGTAGTTGGCAAACCCGAGGAGTCTCTGAACGTCTTTCATCCGTCGAGGAGATTGCCAACTTCGTAATGCCTCCACCTTGCCTGGCTCCATCGCAATTCCTTCAGGGGATATACGGTGCCCCAGGAACTCGATGGTGGTCTGCCAGAACTGACACTTCTCCAGCTTGGCAAACAAGCGATGCTTTCGAAGGCGCTGCAAGACCTGACGCAAATGCTGTTGATGATCCTTCCGAGACGTAGAGTAGATCAAGATGTCGTCCAGGTAGATGACGACAAACTGATCCAAAAGGTCCCGAAAGATATCGTTCATAAAATGTTGGAAGACAGCTGGGGCATTGGTCAACCCGAACGGCATGACCGTATACTCAAAATGTCCGTATCGGGTGCCAAAAGCTGTCTTCCATTCGTCCCCCGCCCTGACTCGAACCAGATTGTAAGCTCCACGTAAGTCCAGTTTTGTAAACACCACGGCCTCCCGGAGCCGCTCCAACAACTCGGGAATCAGAGGCAACGGGTAGCGATTACGGATCGTGATGGCGTTCAAGCGCCGGTAATCGCAACAAAGTCTTAGATCCCCGGTCTTCTTTTTGACGAACAAAACCGGGGCAGACAAGGGCGAAGACGAAGGCCAGATAAAACCCCGGGCCAGGTTCTTGTCAAGGAAGTCCCGCAATGCGGCCAACTCCGGTTCAGACATGGAGTATAGGCGGCCCGTCGGGAGTTTCGCATCAGGTACCAGGTCAATGGGACAGTCGTAAGGCCGGTGCGGTGGCAGTTGATCCGCCTCCTGCTCGCTAAACACGTCCGCGAACTCCGCTAGATCCGGCGGCACTGTCACCTCGGCCGAACTGGGCACCTGAGCCGCGCAAACATGACGGGTATGGTCCACGCATTGCAAGGACGGGAACGAGATGCGGTTCTGCGACCAGTGGATCTGGGGATCGTGTGCCCGCAGCCAAGCCAAGCCCAACACCACGGGGAAATGCAGACCCGAAGCCACGTAAAATTGAATGGCCTCCTCATGCTCCCCGAGGATCAGGCACAAAGGCTGTGTGGCGTTCTTGATGGGCCCAGACAGAAGCACCCGGCCGTCAATGGTCTCCACTCGCATCGGAGGGTCTACCGGGCACAGAGGGACGTGATATTTCGTGACAAACGCTGCATCCATAAAATTCGTGGTAGCCCCGGAATCGACCAAGGCATGGGCTGGTATTCCCTGCGGACTACCCGACAAGAGAATGTGCGCTGCAAGAATCAGATGTCGTGGAGGCCCCTCCGCCTCTGTTCCGGCCTGTGCCCGACCCGAAGTCTCCCTCAGATCGGGCTTTCCCCGTTTCCCGAGACGGAGGTCCGTCGTTGAGGGGGGGCCGTAGACCGTGCAGTCCCTCTACCTCCCTTCTTGGGGCAACCCGTAGCCAGATGTCCCGGATCCCCACAGTAAAAACACAACCCCCCTGCACGCCGTCTCTCCATCTCCGTGCGTGACAAGCGGGGTCTGGCTGCACCCAACTCCATGGGCTCCTCTCGTGGGACAGGAGTCTCTCGTGGAACTGGCACTCTCAGCACCTCCCGGGACGCTCGGCGAGGCCTCCGCCTCTGTAGCTGGCCGTCAATCCGGAGGCATAGATGAACCAACGCGTCAAACGTTGGAGGCCTGTCCACTCTCACCAGCTCATCCTGCAGGTCCTCTGACAGGCCATCCTGAAAAGCATCCAAAAGGGCTGGCTCATTCCACTCAGAGTCCTGACTGAGCAGCCGGAACTCGGTAATGTAGTCCAGTAAAGAACCACGCCCTTGGTGCAACCCTTTCAGGAGTCTGGTGGCTGTTTCTCCTTTGATGGGGTCCTCGAACGTCAGCCGAAGATGAGTGCAAAAACCCTGGAAGTCATCCAGCAGGGGGCTCGGCTGAGTCAGCAAAGGCGTAGCCCACCGTGCTGCTGTGCCTGAGAGCAAGCTTATCACAAAGCCCACCTTCGTCTGGTCGGTGGGAAAGTCCTCCGCTCTCAAGGCAATGAACAACCGGCATTGGCCCAGGAACGCCGGGAAAAGTTTCGGACTGCCATCAAACTTATCCGGCATGGCCACTGGGCATTTCCTTCGTTGCTGCTGGGGGGGTGGGGGGTTGGCAGGAGCAGACAGCTGTGCAACTTGCGCTGTTAGCAAGGCAAGTTGCTGTGCGAAGAGAGCATTCTCCGCCTGAAGTTGCTCCATCATAGCTGAATGGAGATACGTTTGGGGTAGCAATCAATCTGTTCTGACCCCCCTTCCTCCGTTGCCCACACAGCACACACACTCCGGAACAGTACAAGGGAACAAGGTTTATTACACCAACAGACAAGAGGTTTTGTGGCAGCAAGCCACCAAGACAGAACTCACAAAGTCAGAACACACAAAAGCAGCAATCCAGCTTGCCAGGATCCCAGACTAGAGTTGCTGTCCAAAGTCCTTTGTTGATTGCTACGCAGAGCCTGTCCAGAGTCAACCCTTTTATAACCTAAAAAGGGCGTCTCCCAACAGCACATGAGGGCTCTTTACTGCCTATAATGACGCCCACGCTCCTTGCGTTTGTGGGCGCGCCGGAAATGGGCATCTCGAAACGCCCTACTAAGTCCTGAGTCACTATCCTCTCCGCTGCTCCAAGGCAGGGCATCGGGAGTCCTCCTCCTCTCGCTCTCACCGCTGCTCCATGCCTCTGGCGCCACCTGGTGGCCGACCAGACTCTCGGATTCCTGCTCAGCCTCCGAATCCTGTCCAGGATCGCACATCTCTGGAGCTGACTCGTATGGAGTATCACTCTCGGAGTCTGGTGACAGCGGCACCGGCTGGGCCACAACATATATATATGCTGGTTTTGTTGTATTCGGGTCTTTTCCCGTGTAAGGTTGTAAAGACCCGAATACAACAAAACCAGCATACCTACACCCGTGAAAATCTACGAAAACAAATATATATATATATATATATATATATATATATATATATATATATATATATATATATATATATATATATATATATATATATATATATATATATATATATATATATATATATATATATATATGTGTGTGTGTGTGTTGTAATTGTACTGATAAATAAATAAAGGGAGACTAGGATATATATATATATATATATATATATATATATATATATATATATATATATATATATATATATATATATATATATATATATATATATATATATATATATATATATATATAGTTATAGTTAGTTATAGTTATAGTTATTATAGTTATAGTTATACAAATAGTTGCTTTGCTCTGGCAAGATTCTGTCTGTAGGTGAAATATTCAGAAATAATTCCACATGTCACCTTTGGCTCTTGGGGGGTCTGTCAGTTACTATTTCTTGTGATGTTTGTTGCCCAACATGGTCTACCTCAAAAAGCTTACACTATCTTAGCCCTTCTTCGTTCCAGTAGGATAATGTAGCATGAGAGAGGACTCAGTTTTGATGTAATTCAATTATAGGGATTCTGAAACTCTTGTCATACTGCTAGACATCAATACAGCTGAAAGTTGATCCAGGTCCAGTTGTTGTCCTTTTTTTTTTTTTTTTGTAAAATCTTACATCTTATAGAATGATTGGTGCATCTTGATCTTCACTGTCAGGTCTCACTTACAAATTAACATGGCAGGTGTCTGTGTCAGGGTTCCAAGTAACACCCCTAATGAAAGAAGACTCTGAGGTTTGAGTTTCCTCAAAGTTGCATTTTATTAGAGATATCATATTGGCACGTCTGGGAAAACCCAAATCTGAAAGCTTCCAGGTTTTCCCCACCCAAATGAAAGTTCAAGTCCCTGTCCATCACATGGCCCAGTCAGGCCCTGGAGATGCCTCCCAGTCACGCCACTCCAGGTGCAGGGCAAGATGTCCTTGACTCTCTGAGAAAGGAAAGTTATTATGACTATATAGCTCCCATACTCCATAGAATCCCCTGTCCCATTTTCCCACAGACTAAATATGCTAGGCTTAAAGGCTCAATGCAAAAGATGGCTTCCAGGCCTGACAGGCTGTCCCCCACACAATCTTCATCAGAAGATTGTGTTTTATAACAAGATTAACACAGGGGGTTAAAATCAAAACCCTAACCACCTCTCCCCACCCCCACCCCAATTGAAAACCAACAGCAGGTAAACATTGAGTTCTATATATTTTGAGTAGTGCAGTTCTTTTCTTGACTCATCCATTTGCACTGCTACAGGTTACCTTTAAACGAGGGGTAGCAGAAATACCAAATGCCAAAATACTCTCTTGGGTTTTTCTTACCCATCACACAGATATAATTTTTTCCCCACAATCACCTTTTTTCCACCTGGAATCTGCACCTGGGGGATCTATCTCCCAGCCAGGAGTGGAGCAGGGAGTAGATGCACTTCTTTCAACTGAATCTGGCCCTTATTGTACCACCATTGCTCAAAGCCATCAGCTAATGGCACCAGGCTACAGAGCAGGAGAAAGAAAAGTATATTTTTTGATAATGCATTTGATAGAGTAAAGAACTCCTGGGCTTTCCCAAGGGTTGATATGAAAATAACTAAAAGCACTGATATTTCTATTCATATACAGTCATCTGCATTTAGAAAGGAAACAGAAAGATCTGAGCGTGAGAAAGCTCTTGAAAATAAAACTAAAACTGCGTTTTGAAGCTTCCTGCCAGATACATTACCTCTCAAGGTCTCTAAATGCAAGCATGCCGAATTCACATGGAGTGGCTAATGGACTCTTTTTCTAGCACACAGTTCTCGGGAATATTTGATGTGAAGTGTGCTTAAGACAATTCACCAGCTTGTTCCATCCGTGAGCTGAGACGGTTGAAACAGCAATCATTACAAAGATCAAGTGCCAAAGCTCTCGACAGCTGACTTCAGCTGAAAGCAAGACACGTCCAAATTTCCTTTAAGATATTGAAATGGAACAGGAAAAGATAGAAAAATCTTACCCAATGTAGGCTTTCATTTTATTTCTCACAACTTGTTAAGGTGCTGGCTTTTCCCTCTTTTTCCTGTCTTTCCTCTATTACTCAAGGCTTCCCCCCTGAACTAGGAAAAGTGTGTTTGCTTTCATGATATGGTTGTGGAATATTTTTGATTTCACAGTACAGTTGGCTAATATTTTTGAAGTCTGTTAAGCTCTGGGCATACTATTATATGAAGACTTCCTTCCTTGGTATAACTGGTAGTGCCATGTTATCTATGCGAAGAACTGATAAAGGCTATAATTCACAGTTAAGTCTTCTGCATTGTGCTCTCTCTCTCTCTCTCTCTCTCTCTCTCTCTCTCTCTCTCTCTCTCTCCCCTCTCTCTTGCTTCCTCTCTCTCCCTCCCTTCCTCTCTTTCTCTCTGTCTTTCTCTCCCTCCCTCTTTGAAAATTTGGGCATGCTTCCCTCACATCCAGGTGTAACCCAAGTGGAGTGGGGATTTTAAAAAAATGTTGAAATGGCACCTGCAATTAAACAGTCAAAACCACAACCATTTTTACATGCATCTTAACTTTGTTGACACCCACTGCATGATGCCTCACCAGTATTTTTAAACAATTGGTTGAAAATTCACCTCTTTATCCAAACCTTCCCAGTGTACATATTATAAGAGTGCCCATAGTGTTTCTATGTGCCCCATCACAGTAATTCTCTTTGAAAACTGAATATTCTTTACATTTTAATGCACTCTTCAATGCATTTGTTATTGTTTTAAACTGCTCTGAGATGCTTTGGTCTTAGAAAATGCCATTTGTTGTTATTGTTGCTGTTAGTCACAAAGTCATGTCTTACCCATCGCAACCCCATGGACAACATTCCTCCAGGCCTTCCTGTCCTCTACCATCCCCCGGAGTCCATTGAAGCTTACACCGACTGCTTTGGTGACTCCATCCAGCTACCTCATTCTCTGTTGTCCTTTTCTTCTTTTGCCCTCAATCTTTCGCAGCATGAGGCTCTTCTCCAGTGAGTCCTTCCTTCTCATTAGGTGGCCAAAGTACTTGAGTTTCCTCTTCAGGATCTGGCCTTCTAAAGAGCAGTCAGGGTTGATCTTCCCTAGGATTGACCGGTTTGATCGCCTTCCAGTCCAAGGGACTCGCAGGAGTCTTCTCCAGCACCAGACTTCAAAGGCCTCAATTCTTTGGTGCTCAGCCTTCCTTATGGTTGGAAAATGCCATAGCAATGTATAAATGAATAAATAATGTGAGGTGCAGTGTGCTTCAAAATGTTTTTTTTTGGGGGGGGGCGGTTCTTGATGTTTTCTGGCATAATGGTATAAAGTTAAATGGTTTCATACTGAATTAAGACAATTAAAGTCAAAATGAGCAATTGAACTGGATACTGCTGCAAATTACAGTCAAAATTAAGAAATACTTTTAAAAGGCAATTTTCCCAACTGTATCTTATTTCCCTCAAGTATGCCACAATTAGTATATTAACGTTTTCCAGCCGTTCATTTTTCTTCTTTAAGTTTTCAATAATGCAAAAGAGTCCATGTTACTCTGCTTTAAAAGAGCTGCTGCATTAGTAAGTCTTGATATGGTAACTATTTTTTTGTCTGTGAAAAAAACAACAACAGCAACAGCAGCAACAACAAAAAGTCCAGTTGCCTTTTGAAAAAAGCACCTTTGGGACAACCATGACCTGGATGACTGAGAATCTCCATGGACGTCTGCTATATCTCTTCTATAAAATGCTTCCTGTGCTGAGTGCAGTGACGTGCAGTCAGGTGAGGCAAGTGAGGCACAGCCTCACCACTCTCATCATGAAAAAAAAATTTAAAGGAAAAAGCTGAGCTAGTTGCTGCCTCACCGTGGATGACTCTGCTTAACCTCACTGGTGCTCTCCCTCCCCAAGTGTAGTGACTTCCTCCCCAGGCCCCCATTCATTTCTCTCTCTCACACACACAGCTGGATAAAACTATATAAAAATCTAGCCCAGCTTCACTGATTACAAGTTTGAAAAGGCAACATGGCTCCACCTGCAATCAAACTACACTTGGGGAGGGAGAGCACAAGCGAGCACTGAGGAGACCACAGGAGGAGGCAGGAAGCCAGGCAAAGAGCCATGCTGTAGTACACACACTTCCCCCCAGCTTATTTCTTTTGGAAGGCTCGGCTCGGCTCGGCTCCCCTCCAGCTTCTTTGCCTCTCCTCTCACCCCAGCCTGCCAGCAGGAGGTGGTGGGTGGGCTTTATTGTGTTCCAGGCATTTCCCACCCAGACAGCAAGCTGCATTTGCAATGGTGGAGGTGTTTGGGAAAGGCAGCAGGGGAATGGGGGGGGGGAATGGCAGAGGAGCTGCTTTCAAGCCACTGGAAAAGATATCCAATCCAACTTTTGTGTGTGTGGGGGTTTGTTTGAGAGTGAGTGAGAGAGGGAAGGGGTAGGAGAGATAGTCCAATCCAACTTCTGTGTGTGTGTGTGTGTGTGTGTGTGTGTGTGTGTGTTTGAGAGAGGGGGAGGAAGGGAGAGAGGGAGGAAGGAGGGGAAGGAGAAGAAAAAGAAAAAAAGAAGGAGCAAAGGAGAAAAACAAATGCTGTCGCTTTAAATCGGAACTGAGCATGCCTGGCTGTGGAATTCTGGGAGTTGAAGTCCACAAGTCTAAAAATATTTGAAACTCAGCACTGTGTCAGTGCCTCACCAGTCATAAATCTCACCGCACGTCACTGGCTGAGTGATATTTTTGGGCACAATCTGGCTTTGTATTTGTTCCATATTCATAATATGATACTTCTCACATAACAATTTTTAAAGTCCACATTAACTTTAGCTTTATCACACCACAAAAATCCATGCCAACCAAACCTCAAATCATGTTCTTCTGATTCTAGCATTCTTCTATTTCTCAGAAACAGTCACTTTTTCATCCATTCTACCTGCCCTACAGTGACACACACAGCCAGATTGGTCACCTAACCTCGGCCCAAAGAGAGCATGAAGTTCAGGTTTTTAAATCTACAATGAAAAAATAATAATATCTAAGACGATTTACCGAGTACAGGGTTGCAATATTGCTATTGCTGTTGCAAATCTCTTTCAACCTCTGAGTATGCCCCACAAATTACAAATGGAATTTATCTCTGATTTACTGTGCATGTGGCTAACATTGCAAACATACTTTTGAACGAAGTTCATCCCTAAAATAGATATAAAAAAGCACACGCTATACAATGAAAATGTGTGCCTGTTCTTTTATGGCATGCTGTACCAATCCTCTGCGAAAGCAGGGGAAATAAAACAGCTCAATTTACTTTCAGACAGTCCACAGTATCTCTTCTCTGAAAATGATAAGATAGATATATCTGGCTGAGTTATTATTTTGCATAATTCTGCGTACGATTGTCAAGGGACATGTGCATAATAACGAAATCTTATCTCTGACCATTGGAAATTTCACTCAGTCACAATGCCTGCCTTTGTAAAGATCTCTCCTTTTCTTGAACTATCACAGAAACATGGTATAAGCTTCCTTTAAAAGTCATAGAATCATACAGCTGCAAAAGGACCCTGGCAGTGGTGGGATTCAATTTTTTTTACTACCGGTTCTGTGAGTGTGGCTTGGTAGGCGTGACAGGGGAAGGATACTGTAAAATCTCCATTCCCTCCCCACTCCAGGGAAAGGTTACTGCAAAATTCCCATTTCCTCCTGATCAGCTGGGAGGCAGAGAATAGATGGGTACGGGGCCAGTCAGAGGTGGTATTTGCCGGTTCTCCGAACTGCTCAAAATTTCTGCTACCAGTTCTCCAGAACTCATCAGAACCTGCTGAATACCACGTCTGGACCCTTTTAGTCAAACCCACTTCCCAAGGCAGGAGTCCTCACTCCATCCTTGACAAATGGCTGTCCAATCACTTCTTGAAAACCTCCGCTGTTCCCACTGCCTGGAAAGTCCTCCTTCTTTCCAGTTGGATTTTCCTCTGAGGAGCTGCCACCCATTGATTCTTGTTCTGCCCTTAGGTGCTATAGAGAGTAAATCAACAACCTGTTCCCCATGACAGACCTTAAAGCAGGGGTCCTCAAACTTTTTAAACAGGGGGCCAATTCACAGTCCCTCAAACTGTTGCGGGGTGGGAGTGGACAAGCTGGCTAAGTGGTCATGTGGCTGGGTGGGCGTGGCCAATTTAGCAGTCCAAACAGTACCCACAGATTGAACTTTAATTTGTTTTGCTCCTGGGGTGGAAAGCAGGATGGGATGTGACTGTCTTGGGGTGTGTGAGAGGGACTTCTCTCTCTCTGTGTGTGTCTCTCTCTCTGTCTCTGTCTTTCTTGGTCTCGGTCTCGGTCTCTCTCTGTCTACATCTCTCTCTCTCTCTCTGCTGGGGAGGCAAAAAACGGGCCCATTTTTGTGTTCCCAAGGTCTCTGCACATCCTGTTTTTGGCCTCCCCAGCCTCCAGAAGGCGTGTGGGGGCTGGCGTGTGGGAAGGGCAGCCTTGTGCTGCTGTGCGGGTTGGATTAATGGCTTTGGCAGGCCATATCCAGCTTTGTTGGGCTAAACATACCTAGTTCCCCTAGCCATTCACCGTATGGTTGCTTGTTTGCTTGCCTGAAAGAGGGTTTACAGTTGGGAAAAAGCAACTTGTTACTGTAGGAAAAAGAACAGAAGGTGTTCTGACCTGTGCTGGGAACACTGAAGCATCATCCTAACACCCGTTCTTGCACACACGCCCATTTTCCATGAATCACATAAGGTCTAATCAACAGACCCCTTGTGGTGGGTGAACTTTTTCAAAGAACTTGGGAAAAGCAGGATGTTAATCCCACTTTTACTTTTTTTAAAAGAGATCTCCTTTTCTGATTCATTGCTGCACAATGTTTGCACAGCACTGAAGGAGGGGCTAAGGAAGAAGGAGCGCATAAGCCATGGTGCAAATTCCTGTCTATGCTTATGGCAATGCTTGGCACCCCAGGATATCTCAGCCTAGTTAGGAAGGTGGTTCACAGACTGTTCCAGAGTTAATTGTCGCACATCTATTCATTTCATGCTGTTCAACGCTCAGCAGCAGAGACAATTTCCTTCCTAAAGTTAATACCTCCAATAACGTTTTCTTCCTCCCTCCTTTGAAACCCAAACAAGAATTCATTTATTAGGCAAACGGAACAATGACAAACAGCCTCGATTACCTGCTGCCTTTTAGTTCTGCTAAAAGCTAAATCACCTTGTGAATTGTTTTCCTCTAGCTAATCACGGATTAATTATTTTCCGTGGAAATTGGGATTTAATTGGATATATATGTTCCTTGGCATTACACAGACAAGTATGCCAGCGAGTAAGAGAGTCATAGGGATGGAAGCAGTGGCAAAATCTAATTTTTTTTGCTGCCGGTTCTGTGGGCATGCCTTGGTGGGCATGGCTTGGTGGGGTCATGTGACTGGGTAGGCATGGCTATGTAGTCATGTAACTGGGGGATCAAAAGACAGAATCTCACTTTAACAATGTCCTGCTGGAGCATGGTTGGACTAGATGACCTCCAGGTCCCTTCCAGCCCTGGATTATCCTCTGAAGCTGCGTCAGGTGCCAGGTTTGAACTCCTTCCTCCCTCTCCTTTTCCCTCCCTCTCTCCCTCTCTCTCCCCCCCTCTCTCTCTTTCTTTTTTCTTTCTCAGCATCCCCCCCCCCCATTTTTGGCCCAGCAGGCCTCAGGGAAGCCTGTTGGGAACAAAAACGGACCTCCCTACACCCCTGCATTTCTGGAGAACCTGTCGTAAAGAAAATGCTTAAAAAGTAAAAAAAAAAAAAAAAGTTCTCAAGATCAGCTGTGTGACGTGCGATCATTGGAACTTTTTTAAAAACTCTTTTTAGTATTTTTTTACTACCAGTTCTGGAAACCAGTAGCATTTTTTACTACCGGTTCGGGCAAACCGGCCCGAACCGGTAGCATTTCACCCCTGGATGGAAGGGACTTTGGAGGTCTTCTAGTCCAATTCCTTGCCCAAGAAAGGAGACTTCATACCATCCTGGATAAATGGTTGCCCAATCTTCTCTTAAAAAACCCCAATGCAGTGATGGGATACAAAATTTTTTACTACCTGTTCTGTGGGCATAACTTGGTGGGCGTAGTCAGGTTGTCATGTGACTGGGTAGGCGTGGCCAATTAGCCATCCATTAAACAATACACAGCAGCCCCCTTTTCTATTCTTCTTTTTAATAGTGCATGAAGTTTTTGCTTTAGGGTTTTGGGGTTTTTTTTGCTAGAGGGGAGAGGTTGGCAATGCCTGGGGATTTCTGGGAATTTCTCCTCTGTGTTAGAGGCACCAAAACAACCAAGATGATATAAGGTCTCCTGCTGGAGCAGGGGGTTGGACTAGATGACCTCTGAGGTCCCTTCCAGCCCTGGATTACTGTGCTGTTTCAAGGTATCCTCTGAAGCTGCGCCTAATGCCAGGGTTTGTGGTCCTTCCTTCCTCACCTTTTTCTCCTGGGAGCCAAAAGGGTTGCACCCCCACCTCCCATTTTGAGCCTAGCAAGTCTTCCTGCACTTATCTGGGAGACAAAAGGGGGCACATGGGGACTCCTGGAAGGGGCGGGTCAGAAGGGGCGGGGTCAGTCAGAAGTGATATTTGCCGGTTCTCTGAACCAGTTAAAATTGCCGCTACTGGTTTGCCCAAACCGGTCAGAACCGGCTGAATACCACCTCTGCTCCAGTGATGGAGCAAGGAGCACTCTCAACTCTGAGTGGCAAGCTGTTCCAGAACTATCTACTACTATATGCTACAATTCCACCATGGTAATATAGGAAACAAGCAGGAGTAATGTTTTATTACTGCTGCTTATTTTCAGATATAATTCCACACACTTTGGAACAAATTCATTTTTAATTACAACCCCCTCATCATCCAGGCTGTTTACATGAAGCCATAATGTGAATTTGGCTTTGTATGCTGTATAAGACTAACTGGCTTGATCAACCAATCGTGATTAAAAGTGCTCTAGTTTAGTGCAATGTGTTAAACGCAGCCTTTGCGTTTTAATGAAGAAGAATATTTCTAGTTTTATTCTTTAATTACATTCATATTCATATTGCTTTTTTGGCCTTTATTTTGGCAGGTAATGGAATGATAACTTGTAAAGTCTTCCAGAAAGACATATACGTGTTCAGTTTTTCTGAACATGATCCAAGACCAAAATTCTACTTTTGAAAAGCTTTGTGAGCAATATCAGAAGAGTGAAAATGATTTGAGTCTCTTAAGCCAAAAAGAAAAGAAACACAAGAATAAAAATACAAAGAAATACAAGGAGTGACATGATAGCAGTGTCCCAATATTTGAGAGGCTGCCACAAAGAAGACAAACAACCTTATCCGAAGCACCAGAGGGCTGATAGATAGATAAGTAGATAGATAGATAGATAGATAGATAGATAGATAGATAGATAGATAGATGGGTGGGTGGGTGGGTGGGTGGGTGGGTGGGTGGGTGGGTGGGTGGGTGGGTGGATGGATGGATGGACGGACAGACAGATAGAATTCTTTATTGGCCAAGTGTGAATGGACACACAAGGAATTTGGTTCATATGCTTTCAGGGTACATAAAGATACATTCATCACGAATCATAAGGTTCATGACGACTTATCATTTAATGATAGTCATAGGGTACAAATAAGCAATTAAATCATACTAGGAAACGATCAATATAAATCATAAGGATACAAGCAACAGTTATAGTCATACAGTCCTAAATGGGAGGAGATGGGTGGTTGGAATTATGAGAAAATTAATAATAATAGTAATGCAGACTTAATAAATAGTTTGACAGTGGTGAGGGAATTATTTGTTTAGCAGAGTGATGGTGTTCAGGAAAAAAAAATGCTCTTGTGTCTAGTTGTTCTGGTGTACAGTGCTGTATAGCATCATTTTGAGGGTAGAAGTTGAAACAATTTATGTCCAGGATGTGAGGGGTCTGTAAATGTTTTCACAGCCCTCTTTTTGACTCGTGTAATATACAGGTCCTCAATAGAAGGCAAGTTGGTAGTATTTTTTTTTCTGCAGTACTAATTATCCTCTGAAGTTTGTGTCTGTCTTGTTGGGTTGGAGACCAGACAGTTATAGAGGTGCGGATGACAGACTCCATAATTCCTTTGTAGAACTGAATCAGCAGCTCCTTGGGTAGTTGGTGCAGAAAGAACATTCTTTGTTGTGCTTTTTTGATGACATTTTTGATGTTAGGTGTCCATTTTAGGTCTTGAGATATGATAGAACCTAGAAATTTGAAGGTCTCTACTGTTGATACTGTGTCGTCTAGCATTGTAAGAGGTGATATTATGGGAGCTTTAGGTTTCTCCTAAAGTTTACCACCATTTCTTTTGAGTGTGTTCAGTTCCAGATTGTTCTGGTTGCACCACGAGGCTAGTTATTCAACCTCCCATCTGTATGCACTTTCATCGTTGTCTGAATGAGACCAATCACTCTTGTATCATCTGCAAACTTCAGTAGTTTAACAGATGGATCGTTTGAGATGCAGTCATTGGTATATAATAAGCAATGGATGGAAACTAATCAAGAAGAGAAGCAATCTGGAACTAAGGAGAAACTTCCTAATACTGGAATTAGCCAGTAGAACATCTTGCCTGCAGAAATTGTGGGTGCTTCATCACTGGAGGTTTTTAAGAAGAAACTGGACAGCCACTTGCCTGAAATAATATAGGGTCTCCTGCTTGAGCTGGGGGCTGGACTAGAAGACCTCCAAGATCCCTTCCAAGTCTGTTATTCTGCTACTTATGACTTTAAAGAGCAGATAGCACAAAGTCTGCTAGTTTAGGTGTGCAAATTTCACAGAAGTCTTCAACAAGTAAAATCTAATACATTGATTGTATCATTCTGGAATACCATTATTTTCAATTAAGTATTTACAATACTTTTCACATTTCAACCTGATCTTTCCCCGCCCCGCCCCCTAAACCAATGTACTCAGCATACTAATGAGATTCTACTGTACAGAGAAATTTGGGACATGCTTAGACAGCATCAGCCACCCATTTAATTTATTGGTTTTGGTTTCCAGCCAAGCTTTGCCGAAAGAACTATGCCAAAAGGAGGCTAATGGAAAAGCATCCTGTGTGGAATGTTGCTTTTTAAACCCATCTCATGTCCTATTCCACCCTTCTACTACCTACGTTTACTTGAGTGCAATCACCAGAAGATGGAGCTGGGGAACAATCCTATCACATGACAATTACCGTATTTTTCAGAGTATAAGACGCACCAAGGTTTTGAAGAGGTAAATTTTTAAAAAAGTTTTTGAACTCTGCAGACCTCCCAAACCCTCTGCATGCCTCGTTTTTTGTGAAAAACAGGGCATGCAGAGAGTTTGAGAGGCCTGCAAAGTGCTGCGGGGAGGAGGGGGAGAGGGGCAAAAACAAGCAAAAAATGGGCCTGTTTTTTGCCCCACAAAAGGACATGCATAGCCTTTAGGAGGCTATTAGAGCGCTCCTGGGGGCTAGGAGGGGGGGCAAAAACAAGCAAAACTAGCCTATTTTTCACTCATTTCTGCCCTCACCAGTCCCCTGGAGCACTTTGCAGGCCTTTTCAACATTTTCTAGGATATTTCATTTTTCTAGGAGAGGGGTGGGTGCTCACTTCCTACAAAGGGTCCTCAAACTTTTTAAACAGGGAGCAACTTTTGAAGCTAGACTGCTTTCTGGCAAAGAGGATTCTTTTGATTGGTCATGCCCCATTGTGGTTATCATGGCATTTTATGGGAGTCATCTTGTGAATGGACTGAGGTAAGTTCCCAAAATTCTATGTTCTGTGGTTTCCAACTATGAAACTACGAAAAGCCTTCAAACTTTTATTCTGTCATTCCATTCAGCAGATAGGTGGGGTTGCTGAATTATTCAGATCTTTGCAACTTGGTCTCGTGTTGGATTTATTCGGAGTGAGATGGTACTTCCAACTCAAGCAGCAGATGTTAGATCCAGTCTGTTCCTTTCAAATACTTTATGGCTTCATGGCATGAGTAATTTGGCCACAGCTGTTCTAGGACAAGAGAGTCCCATTAAAACACTCCCATTAAAGTAAACTAAAATTATTTCCAAGACATTGAACAAGGTCTATGTCTAGAGAGCCATTAGAGAGAGCCATTTTCTTTCCATTGAAAGAAAAGTAACTCAAAATCATGATGGAAGAAGAAAGTAATGAACTCTTTCCTTTTGTCTGAAGCCAAGAAGATTTTAGACCATAATCTCTTCATTTTTTACATTAGCATCATACTTTATAGAATCATAGACGTTAAGGGATGGAAGAACCTTAGATATCAGCGCCCTGCCCAGTGCAAGAATCTACAATGCCGGCATCTCATCAGATGACCATGCTGACACTACTTAAATCCCTACAGTGAAGAAGAGGCCACCACCTCTCAGACACTCTGAACACTTCTTATCATATTGGTAATCACATCATACTGAAATCTAGGTAAAGGGAAAGGTTCCCCTCGCACATATGTGCTAGTCGTTCTTGACTCTAGGGCGAGGTGCTCATCTCTGTTTCAAAGCTGAAGAGCCAGTGCTGTCCGAAGACGTCTCCGTAGTCATGTGGCCGGTATGACTAAACACTGAAGGCAAACAGAATGCTGTTACCTTCCCACCAGAGGTGGGTTGCTACTGGTTCGCTCCAGTTTGGGTAGTGGAAGTTGTGACTAGGTCACCGAATGGGTAGCGGCAGGCTGGCCATGCCCCCGAACCAGCTCCCCACTCGCCCGTTGCCGGCATGTTTTTAAATCCTTTTTTAATGTTCTGCGCATGCACACAACAATTTAGAGGCAATTGTGCACACACGCGCAGCGCATGCAAAGCACACATGCATGCAGCGAACCGGCAGTAACGCCGGCGGCAACCCACCCCTGCTTTCCGCCAAAGTGGTTCCTATTGTTCTACTTGCATCTTTATGTGCTTTCAAACTGCTAAGTTGGCAGAAGCTGGGACAGGCAACTGGAGCTCACTCTGTTATGCGGCGCTAGGGATTCGAACTGCTGAACTGCTGACCTTTCTGATTGACAAACTCAGGAAATCTAGTAGTGCCTTTTCAACGTTATCTTCTGTAAAATTGATTTGTGTTAGATCGTTGTAATTACTTGTGGTACGACTAGGAAATATTGGGCATGAGCCATTGGTGTTTATGAAGACAGAGCTGAAGAATGTGTTAAAGAGGTTGGCTTTAACTGCTTCATCCCTATAGTCTTTGCCATTAGTTCCTTTAGGAGTGGGATGGATCTTGAGTCTTTAAGTTGGTTGTTAACAAAATTATAGAAGGCATAGTTGGATTTTGTGCGCAGAAGGTTTTCCTCTTGTTTGATGTGATAATTGGTGCATTCAGTCTTTATCTGGTGGCATAAGTTTTCATAGTTTTTGTTGTTTAAAGTAAGCAACGTAGCCAGTTTTGTTTTTTCACCAGAGAGATTTTTGGGGGATTGGAGCTTCCTTATTGTTATGGGTAATTTGTTTTTTTCTGGTTTTAGGGGTTATTAGTAGTACATATAGTTTAATGACTCTTTTGACTTCGAGCAAAAAAATGTTATAATGGTCTTCAGCAGTATGGCAGCCATTGAATAGAATGTGCCAATCAAGAGAGGAGAGGTCGGCGTTTATGAGATCGTAGTTGGCTTTTTTAAAGTTATAATTGGGTATCCCATCATTATGACAATTTTTGTAAGGACGTATATTGAGACAAAAGTCAATCATGCTGTGGTTACTATTGGAAAAGGGTTCTTTTATTTGTAGTCCATAAATTGAGTTTAAACTGTTGCAGAAGATGAGATCAAGGCAATTGTTGTTATGTTGCAAGGAACTACAAGTGAACAGAAGCACTAGCAATAGCAGTAACACTTAGACTTATAGACCATTCCAGTGGTGGGTTTCTGCCGGTTCGTCCTGGATCAGGTGAACTGGTAGTGGCAACGGCGGGAGGCTCCACCCACCTGCCCAGGTGCTTCTGTGCTGAACCGAATGAACCGGCTGTAAAATAAATTGAAATCCACCACTGGACCACTCCATATGTCTATGGAGATTCTCAGTCATCCAGTCATGGTTGTCCCAAAGGTCCTTTTTTTTCAAGAGGCAACTGGATTTTCTTTGAAGAAGTTTCGCTTCTCATTCTTGGATGAGAAGAGAAATGTCTTCGAAGAAAAAACAGAAAGTCCAGTTGCCTCTTGAAAAAAGCATACCGCTCCATAGTGCTTTATAGCACTTTCTAAGTGGTTTACAGAGTCAGCGAATTGCCCCCATATTGGAATACAGTATTCATGTATTTTGTACAATTACAGCAGTATTCAATCAGTACATGGCAGTGTTTATAAATTTGTAGTTGCATCTATGGTATACTCTATGGTACTGTATTTTTCGGAGTATAAGACGCACCCTTTCCCCTCAAAAAAGAGGCTGAAAATCTGGGCACGTCTTATACACTGAATACAGCACTTTTTTGCCTCCTGAAACTCCACCCCCTTCACCAAAATGGCCGTGCATAGCTTTTAGAAGGCTTTCAGAGAGCTCCTGGGGACTGGAGAGGGCAGAAATGAGCAAAAAACAGGACGTTTCTTGCCCCCCACCCCAGTCCCCAGAAGCACTCTATAAGCTTCCTAAAGACTATCCACGCCCTTTTTTGACAAAAAACGGGCCCGTTTTCATGAAAAACAGGCTGTTTTTTGTTCATCTCCCCCCCCCCCCCCAGGAGCACTCTACAAGCCTCCTAAGGGCTATTCATGCCATTTTTTTTAAAAAAACGGGCCCGTTTTCACAAAAAACGTGCCATTTTGGGGAGGTCTGCAGAGTGCAAAACCTTTTTTTAAAAAAATTTCCTCTTCAAAACCTTGCTGCATCTTATACTCTGGTGCGTCTTATACTTCAAAAAATATGGTATGTCTTTTCTCCAGCTTCCTTGTCGCAGTTAAGCAGAAAAGAACATGTGGACTGTGCACTGACTGTTCTGTAAGGCTATATACAGAATTTCTAACACCCAACAATCTGGATCCTCATTTTATGGACCTTGGAAGACTGAGTCAATCTTGAGCTGGTCAAGATTGAACTCCTGACTGTGGGCAATGTTTGCCTGCAACACTGCATTCTTATCTGATGCAGTATTGCCCCATGTAGACACAATTAAAACATCTCATTTTTAAATATATATCTTGTGAAATTCCTTGCAATAAACCAGCAAGTGGAAAACCTATTTTCTTTTATGTAACCACCACGGCTCCCTAAGTCACTAAACTCCTATTTCCTATAAACAAGGGCATGGATCAAAGCCCAGGAGGTGAAAATGGGGCTGAGGCTGAACCATGGACTGTGGAAAAATGCTGTGGAGTTGCAGCTCTTCAAAGTATTGCAAAATAAAAGACTAGCCTTGCAATAGTTTGGCTTATCTGCAGCTGAGCTAGAAATAAATCAGCTCTGCTATGCAGCATTGTTAACACTGTGCCATCACAGAGATTAAGAGCTGCAGAAATTGGTGCACAATCCTTATGTTTGGTACTCCTAGTGTCACGTCGAGGAAAAATTCCAGAATCTTGAAGATTAACTCATTTATTATGGCGTATAGCTTTTGTGAATGGAAGTTTATTTCCATCAAGGGAGTGGTATCAATATGGCAGATTATGCAAGGATACCTTTTTGAAACATTTCAAGAGTGAAGTTTTATGAATTGATCCCTCTTAAGTGTGAAACTGCTGTCTCAAATTGAAAAAAATGGGTTATTTTGAGCATTTTAGAAGCGCCTGGAGTGCAAAGCAAAGCTTTGAATGTTCTCCCGAGGTTTATAGGATGCACAAAGGGATGCCACTTTACATACAAGATAATAGCTTTGCACTTGGTGACACATTACAAGACATTTCACAACCGAAATGCTTCAAAACCAGATGTTTTGATTGTGTCTTAGAGCTTAGTCCTGGAAGGAGTCAGTTTCAAAAAGTCCACACCAGTTACATTATAGATTAAAAATACAGAGAACCCTTATAGGTAATCCTCAACTGTTATAAATTCTGTTTATATATAGCACCACAGAGCAAAAAAAAAAAAAGTACAGTCACCATGTGCTTTACTGCTGAACAACTTTTTAAAAACTGTAACAGGATACAGGAAACTCTACTTAGAACAAAAGAGCATATTTAGCATAGATCCAAACTTGTAAACACTGCCATCTACTGGCTGAATACTACTGCAATTGTTGCATAAAATACCTACATTCCAACAATGAATTCCAATATCAACTTATGACAGTTTATGAGAACTTATCAACAGTTTGACAACTGTTTGAAGTTATGCCTTCTTTCAGGCACTGAAAGAAGTGACTTATTACTAGTCCTTGCAATTTCGACCATTGAGTATATGTGGTCATGTGATCAAAATGTTGATATTTGGCAACAGGCTCACATCTATGACAGTTGCAAAGTCGCTGGGTCACATGATTGACATTTGCGACCTTCTCAGGGGCCTTCTGATAAGAAAAAGGGGAAGTGCAATTCACTTAGTGACCAAGCAATATCAGTCATAAAACTGAGCACAACTCAATAAGCACATCCCTTGGCAATGGAAGTTTCAGTTCCAATTGTGGTTATAAGTTGAGGGCTAGCAATACAATAATTAAGTCATCAGTGAAAGTGAAGATATCCTATATCAACTATCCCACAAATATGTCATATACTTATTAATGTTTGGAAATTCTGAAATTTCAGGAAGATTTGAAGCTTTTCCTAAATTATCTGGAATGCTATTTTGGAACAGGGTAGAAAAATCCATAATGGACACCAGGTTTCTGTTTGTGATATATCAAACTGTACAGATAGTCCTTGACTTACGACCTTAACCTAGCCCAAAATTACTGCTGTTAAGACATTTGTTAAGTGAGTTTTGCCCCATTTCGCGACCTTTCTTGCCACAGTTGTGAAGTGAACCACTGCAGTTGTTATATTAGTAACACGGTTGTTAAGTGAATCCGGCTTTCCACATTGACTTTGCTTATCAGAAGGTCACAAAAAGGGATCAAGGGACCCTGGGGACCAATGTTCCCTCTAATTTTTTTTCAGTGTGAGCAGAAAAGTGTAGTGTTTGAGCGGCACATTTTTATGCCTGAGCAGCACCTGAATTTTTTTCACAGGTGTCATCTAAGACAACAACGAAATCTGTATCATTTGAAACTCAAAAGTTATGTTTATTCAAGGTACCCGCTTAATTAAAAGTGTTATATAGTATCACTTAACAACGCTCCTGCTTAGCAACCAAAATGTTGGGTCAGAAACTCTGGCATTTGAAGCACGCAAGTCTTAAAGCTGTCAAGTTACAAGATCCTTGCATCCCTAACCCTTTAGGGAAAAAAACCCCAAGGGGTCTTCAAACCTGACAGCTTGAAGACTTGTGGACTTCAACTCTCAGAACTCCTCCTCCAGTCATGTTGGCTCAGGAACTCTGGCATTGAAGCATGTAAGTCTTAAAGTTGTCAAGTTGCAAGATCCTGGCACCACTAACCCTTTAGAAAAAAAAAAACCAGGGGTCTTCAAACCTGACAGCTTGAAGACTTGTGGACTTCAACTCCCAGAATTCCTCCTCCAGTCATGTTGGCTCAGGAACTCAGGCATTGAAGCACGTAAGTCTTAAAGCTGTCAAGTTGCAAGATCCTGGCACCACTAACCCTTTAGAAAAAAAAAAACAGGGGTCTTCAAACCTGACAGCTTGAAGACTTGTGAACTTCAACTCCCAGAATTCCTCCTCCAGTCATGTTTCGGCAACGTCATCTGCATGGATCTGCTCCATCTTCGGTTTTTTTCACAGCGGGCAGGGCTGCTGCTGAAGATGCCGATGAGCCCCTGCCGCCACCAGAATAGCAGCTGCCTCCTCCTCCTCCAACAGCACCACCACATTTGGAATGAAGCCGCCAAAGCTCCCGCTGGCGCCCCCGCCCGTGGCAGCGGCGGCGGCGCGTCCCCCTCCACTCGGAGCACCTGAGCTGGGCACCGCGTTACCCCTGCTGCCTTCTCCTTCTCCGCCGTGCTTTTGAGAAGCCATGAGGCCTTTTCCCCCCTGCTCCCGCCCCCCTGCGCCGCCTTCCTACTGGTTCCCGCGGCCTCATGGCTCCTCAAAAGCACAGCAGAGGAGGAGGGGGCAGGGGTAATGCGGGGCTCAGCTCAGGTGCTCTGAACAGAGGGGGAGGCGCTGCTGCCATGGACGGGGGTGCCGGCGGGAGCTTTGGCGGCTTTTCACCTCGGCCGCAGCGTTGGGCAGCAAATGTGGTGCTGTTAGAGGAGGAGGCAGCGGCAGCAGATATTCCGGTAGTGGCAGGGGCTTTGGGGGTTTACTTTAGCCGCAGCGCCGGGCGGAAGCAGCTAGGATTGGCCGCCCACAAAGGACCTCCCAGGGCTTGCTTTCCTGAACTCAGTCTCCCCGCGCTCATCAAAACAAGTCCGGGGAGGTCCTTTGTGGGCGGCCAGTTCTAGCCGCCTGCAAAGGACCTACCCAGCCTCCGGCGCCTGTGACAGTAGAAATCACTGCGCGGCAGTTGGAAACTGCTGCGCTGTGTTTTCTTGCCACCTGCGCGGCCGCGCAGCCGTGCACCTTAGAGGGAACAGTGCTGGGGAAAATGCAACCATCCTGGGTTGCCAAGTTCCAAGTTTTGATCACGTGACCATGGGGGTGCTGCAACAGTCGTAAGTGTGAAAAACTGTTGTAAGTCATTTTTTCCCTGTGTCCTTGTAACTTTGAATGGTCACTAAACAAACTGTTGTAAGTCAAGGACTATCTGTACACCATATGGCAGCTGTGATTCACCTCAAGTGCAGCACACCACAAGAGTGATGCAGTTTCCTTTGAGGATGGATTTCAAATTATTTCACTATCACTTCTGAAGTTTTTCCTGAGTTTGAAAAATCGGAAGGAAGCGAAGAAAGGATGGAGGAGGATGTTGCGTTAGACTTGCACTGGTTTTTACAAGCTCAGATGGAGGGTAAGAGAAATTTTAGAAAATCTGGTTCACCCTCTCTGAATCCAGTAATGATTTGGGGGCTGGAGGATTATTGTTGTTTGTCCATCATGTTCAAAGAGGACCTTGACATCTAATGGGTTGTGGGCTGTCCACCGTGTGTCCGCAGGTGGCTGGTAATCTTCTGCCACATGTCAGGCAGACATGTGTGGGCACCATTGTTGCAGCATTTGCAGCTCTGACCAGCGGAGGATTGCACATTTAATTACCATCGATTCACCACGCGTGTGTGAGCCTGCTTCACATGCATGTGTGCATGAAGCGTGTGTGTGTGTGTGTGTGTGCCTTCGGTGCATGTTCCCAGCCTCAAAAACGTGTCTAAATAGGATGGTTAGAGCTGGGGCAGGGTGGCGAAAGACCCACCTATGATTTCCATTACCAGTTTGGGCGAATTGGTCCGAACTGGCTTAATACCACCTCTGGCTTTGCGAAATGCTCACTTCTCTTGTGCTATGGTTGTTGTTCTGTCCTTAGATGTCTGGCAGCCCTGGTGGATCAACGTGTGCCGTGTCGATCAATCTTGTGCCAGGGTTTCCCAGGAGGTGGTGTCGATATCCAGGGACTTGAAGGCAGCTTTCAGCATGTCTTTGTATTGCTTCCTTCCTGTGCCCCGCGCAAACGCTTTCCTTGAGACAGCTCACCATAGAGGAGCTGTTTGGGGATGCAATGGTCTGGCATCCTTGCAACACGGCCTGCCCAGAGTTTCTGGGTTTTCAACAGCAGGGTGGGAACTGATGGCAGGCCTGCTCTGGAGAGAACTTCTGTGTCTGGCACCTTGTCCTGCCACCGAATCCTCAGAGGTCTGCGGAGGCAGGTCATGTGGAAATGATTCAGTTGCCTAGGGTGTCTCCTGTAAACTGGAGAATTAAACATATGATGAACAGTTTCAGGAACTGGGTATATCTAATCTAATGAGAAGAAAAATGGGGGGAGTGACACGATAGCAGTCTTCCAATCTTTGAGGGGCTGCCACAAAGAAGAGGGGCTTCACCTATTCTCCGAAGCATTTGAAAGCAGGACAAGAACCAATGGATGGAAGATCTTTAAAGTGAGATCTAACCTAGAACTAAGAAGAAATTTCCTGACAGTGAGAAAAATTAATCAGGATAGAGTGGATTACATCCAGAAGTTGTGGGTGCTGCATCACTGGAGGTTTTCAAGAAAAGATTGGACAGCATTTGTTTGAAATAGTATAGGGTGTCCTGCTTGAGCAGGGGGTTGGACTAGAAGACCTCCAAGGTCTCTTCCAACTCTGTTATTCTGTTAAAGTTCCTTGCAAATAGCGAAACTTGTTGAAATGAAACATAGTTTCCCTTGAAGGTTTGTACATTGTACTGTTGAAAGAAATGTCCATCTGGGTTCAGTTCCAAGTGGGGAGAAAAACACTGGAAACATGGAGGCTTACTGGAAAGACGGTTTAATGGTGAAGCAGAACCATCAAGCACATGTGATTCTGGATAGCTGACCACATGGAGTGGAGTGTAAGAGGTATTTATACCCTCTCTTGGGCTTTGAACTTGAGCTTCCTGTTCCTGTGCCAAGATTCTATTGGTTGCTGTCCAAGATTCTATTGGTTGCTGTCAGACTCCCATGGGGCCATGTGGGATCATGTTTGTCCTGAAGCCGAACTTGGTTGAACCTTGGGTTGATGTAATGGAGGAGCTTGGTTGTTCCATGTGGTGAGCTCGGTTGATAGATAATCCTATTATACCCTGGGGGGTCATGTCTTAATCCCATCACCCTGGAGCTGGAGGTCTTTTGCCTTGTAGATAGGCTGGCCTAGTCTTTATCAATGGGCACCAAATATCTGCTGGGATCAGAGAGCTGCAGGGAGCTGCTCTTTGTCTTTAAAAACATGTTTCCTTTTCTCATTCAGGGGAATATAAAATTCTGTCTTTTTAAAAAATATTGCTCAAAATATTTTATTCTTCTAGGAGGGGGGATGGGTGCTAACTTTCTACAGTAGTTTACACTTCAGCATAAGTGGTAAATGAGCAGTTTTCTATCACTTGTATAAATATATAGCTTTTTTATGAGTGAAAGCAATTGCATGCAAAGTTGCAAAAATATTTTAGATTCACATAAAAGTACTTATCCTCCATGATGGGGATGAGAAGATCCCTCCGGCTAAAACAATTAAAAGTGGGATGCTCATCAGAATTGGAATGAAAGTATAGGAAATTATCACCCAGCCCTCTCCCAGAAAAATGAAATATCCTAGGGAATATTGAAAAGGCAGAATATTTCCCTGGAAGTGAAAAGGAAGAAACATGTTTTATAAAGAGAGAATAACTCCCCGTAGCTTCCTGCCTCCTTCCACTTTGTCAATGAGCCATTAAGGTGGCCAAGCCAGTCCCTTTACATAATAAAGAGTTCTCCCCTTCAGCTCCAGAGGGCTGGGATTAAGGCATGGTAATATTGGACCTTTACCCAACTCACCACATGGCATCTGAGAACTCAACCAAACCTGGATTCAAAACACAGCCTAGAGAGTTGCCCCTGCATGGCCCCATGGGAGTCTGACAACCAATCAGAATACAAGCTGAAGATCAAAGGCCAGAGAGGGTATAAAACCAGAGACTCAGCTTCTCTTCTGCCCTTCTCTTCTTCTCCCCAGCATTGAAGCATGTGATCACCTTTTCTGTTCAGGACTCAAGCCATGTGGTCCTGTCCACCATTAAAACCATATTTCCAAGCAGCCTCCATGTCTCCAGTGTCTTTTTCCCCATTTGGAGCCGAACCCAGAAAGACATTTCTTTCAACAATTGCCACCACCCACCCGATGGGACTCCAAGCTAGCCTAACCAATGGATAAGGCCCAGGTAAGCCTTCCATGACAGCACAGACCCCATTGAGTCTGTGGGTGGACTTTATCTTGGCCATAACCATTTGGATGTAAGTTTTAAAGGGATTTTGAGTTTGAGCTCAAAGGCTGCCTGGAAATGGTGAGTACCTCTAAATTTTAATTCTCTAAAATTTAATTTTAAAGGTGGGAAATGTGTGTATCCCTGCATGTGTGTGACTAGTGTGTGTGAAAATGGATGGAAAAGTGAATGAAAATTTGTTGTTGCTGCTGCTGTTTTTGTCCTGTGAAAGCAAAAAAGCAAATGCCCATTGTGCATAAAGAAAGAGAAAAAGAGGAGGTGTGCATACCCGCTGATGACAGAACCCCTCCTGGGTAGCTGCACGGCTGGTCCTCCCGAGTCTTTCCCCAGGACTCAAAAACTGTTGGAAAGTCCCTGTGAGTAAGGGCGCGAAAGACCCCGTGTAGAGGGGCACGAAGGTTCCTGCGGTGAGGAACACAAAAAGTCCCTCCGTAGGGCGCAAAAAGTCCCTCCGTAGGGCCCCAAAAAGTTCCCTCCATAGGGCAAGAAAAAGTCCCTTTAAAAAGGGTGCAAAAAGGTCCTCTAAGGATGCGAATTTTGAAGGGAAGAATACGAAGCAGCAAGCCTGGCTAGAATGAAGTGAGCCCCACATCTGAGTGGGATCATGGGAAGCAGAAGCTCAAGGGCGGACATGGAAACCCCCCTAAGGGAGCTGTTGGGGGCCTGGGATGAAAAGCAGATGCCCGTCCTGGCTGATATGAAAAAAAGAAAAGCAAGAAATATATAAGAAATGGTGAAAGATGATACAGGAAATGTCAGGCCTGTAATTCTGTTCCTTTTAGGATCTTTGGCCTGCCACATATTTAAACCATATATATATTATGCTGTTTCATTGGTATAGTAGTTGGGAGGGGGGAATAGAAAGGAGTAGGATTGTGGAATGTATTGTTATGGATTTCTTAGAAGCTCAAGGTCGTCTTTTGTCTCCGCACCTCGACACCTGGCCGGAAGAAGAGGGGTGTACATGCCAGCGTGGAAGATGAAGATTGGACCATGTGATGAATTATGGGGTGTGGGGATAGATGATGAACTTTTAACTGGGTGAATTCACCGGATGTACGTTAGAGTTGAAATTCAACAGCATAATGCCAACATGCCTGTCTTATTAAATTGGAGTATTAAGGATCACTTTGCCTTGGACAATGATTTAATTCTGCATGATATTTGGAACGCTGACATTATTTCAACTCTCCCATAAATTTTTTTCTTTCATCGGGGTACTGAATCCCAGTTCTGACCCAACCCTGGGCAGGACGAAATTTCAGTGAAGATGGAGGAGGGAAAGAATGCAGCAGAGAAAGCTAAGGATGATGGATCGCTTATTTTTGTCGAGACTATCTATGCACCTTCTAAAGAAATAGTTCAACAGGCAGAGGCGAGGGAAAAGGAACCGAAACCAAGATTTTCCTCACAGACGGAGTTAGACCTGCGAGAGGAAGCTTCGGGATTTATTGCTTCTCAGGAATGCCTGCTGGAAGGAGGGGGGCCCCCCAAGGGAACTCTGACAGACGGCTGGAGCATGGGGAGAAGAGCAAATGAATGGAGATCTCAGTCGCTCTCACGCAGCCAGTCTTTGATGGGCCTTCAGGACCAATTCCGATGCCTAAATGTGAGTGAACAAAAACCCCTGGGGCCCCCAGAACCACCCAGGTGGAGCCTAGCAAAGCCCACATTATCCTTCCCCAGCAGAGAAACTGCTGCACAGTGGAGTGGAGACCTTGGTTATTTCCACACAGCCACCAGCGAATCAGCACACCCCCCTCCTGGAGTGAAAAAAAGTTGGGAAGTAAAACTTAACCAGCCGAAAGGGGCCTGGAACACTTTCACCTCCCCCCCTCTGCAAAGTGATGGCTCTGGACCCATCAATCAAGCCAATCCAGGTTGGTCTTTCTTCCCGGGTCATGGATGGGCTCAATGCCAGTGGACGCCTGCCCCTTCCCAACTAATGGCGCCACCCCAAATAGCTGCCCAGAGGCAGAGCCAGGGACTGGGACCACCACAGGGTCCAGCCCCCCACCAATGCCTCAGCAGGCTTTTGCCCAACCGATGGGTGTGGCCCCACAAAGAAGCTTACCACCCCAAGCAGCAGGCCGACAGGTTGCTCCGGTTCAACCACCAGCACCCCCTCCTCCTCCCACACCCCCAAGGTTCCGTGCAACCTATGATGGCATCCGACACAAACTAGCTTACTTTATGAATCGAGTATTGGCGTACGTTGACCAAGTAGGCCCACAATACCTGACGGATCGAGAACTGATCCAAGAAATAGCAGAGGGGATGAATGAAGGAGAGGCAGCACAATGGATAGCGGAACTCCATGAAGAAGCAGCTCCTGAATTAGATGACATAACGGGATTCATCCAACTGATGCGGGCCCGATTTTACGATGTGGCCCAACAGGTAGATGCTGAAGACCAGATCCAGGAATTACGACAGGGGGGTCGGCCGGTCAAAGAATTAGTTTGGGAATTCCGGAGAATAGCTGGAAGACTACGATACTGGCCAGAGAGACTATTGTTCTATACGTTCAAAAAGGCCTTAGATCCCAAACTGAAACAAGCTTGTGCCGTAAGGGGGACCCCAGATCGTATCCAAGAATGGTACACCACTGCAATCATACTGGACCATGAGATTAACACCTATCCAAAGCCGGGTACCAAAACCCCTGAAAAAAAAAACGTTAGCCCACCGAACACAGAGGCAGCAAACTGAAAAGCCCCCGCCAAGCCCTCGTTCCTGGGGCCCCAAAATAAAGTGCTACCGTTGTGGTCAGCTTGGCCACCGGGCATCTACATGCTGGGCTCCAGCCCCAGTTCCACAACCACACCAACCACCTGCCAGCACAATCAAGAAAACCCCCAAAAAACCACCAGAAAAAAGTCGTCTGGCACAACAGCCAGCAGGGGAAGAGAGCGGAGCCACTGAAATCGCCCTGGCCACCTCAGAGGAGGAAGAGGAAGGAAACCCAGAAGACGACCCAATGGTGAGCGCACCTATCCGCCCCTTCCAAATAAAAGCCAAAGTCCAAATACCGAAAACGGGGGTAGAAGGGGAAGTTGGGGTGATTATAGATACCGGCTGCACCCGATGCTTAATCAGCATGTCAATAGTGGAGCAACTAGGTATACGCACCAGACCCCTAAAACAACCCATTCCGTTTGAGCAAGTGAATGGAACCCTAATTGGGGGAGCTCCGGCTACAAAGATCACTGAGTTAGTAAAGCTGGTGATAGGCCGCCACTATGAGTTCCTCAGATTCATCGTGGCCCCTGGAATGCAGGAGTCGATTATCCTAGGGCTTGCATGGTTGGACAAGTGGGAACCGACTATAAAGTGGGAGGATGGCGTTAGAAAGGTGACTATTGGACTTGGGCCGTTACCACCGGTGGAACCAAAAGGCCACCCAGGAACATTGGAACCTAACAGCCCAACCCATCCAGAACCTGCAGCAACCGCAGCAGACACTAAACCTCCGGGAATCCAACGAGTCCCAAAGATCTATTGGGATCTGGCGGAGGTGTTCAGTGAGGAAGACGGAAACTACCTTCCACCTCACCGCGCCACAGATTGTGCCATAGAGTTCAAACCTGGGGTAACCTTACCAAAGCCCAAAATGTACTCTATGACGCCTAAAGAGATGATAGAATTGAGGAAGTACATCGACACCAATTTGAAAAGAGGGTTTATTGAACCAGCAAAATCAAAAGTAGTGGCCCCAGTGCTCTTCAGGGAAAAGAAAGATGGGGGGGGGGGTCGCCTCTGTGTGGACTTACGAGCTTTGAATGCGGTATGCGAAAAGAATACCTATCCCCTCCCTCTCATGAAAGATATGTTGAACCACTTGGCTAAGGGCAAGATCTTCACCAAGCTGGACTTGAGAGAGGCGTATTACCGTATACGAATCCGGAAAGGGGATGAGTGGAAGATCGCTTTTAATACTCCCTTAGGCAGCTTCCAATATAAAGTCATGCCTTTCGGACTACAAGGAGCACCCGCAGTATTCATGCAGTACATAAATGAAGTGCTACACGACCACCTGTACCACGGAGTACTCGTTTATTTAGATGACATCTTGATCTTCTCTGAGACCATGGAAGAACATGTGAAACTGGTACGGCAAGTCCTGAAAAAACTTCTAGCTGCCAAACTTTATGCAAAATTGTCAAAGTGTGAATTCCACAAGACCTCACTGGATTATCTGGGATATCGTATCTCCAATGAAGGAGTAGAAATGGACCCAGAAAAAGTGAAAGCGGTGTTAGATTGGAAACCTCCAAGCACTCGCAAACAATTACAAAGCTTCCTTGGATTTGCAAACTTTTATAGGCAGTTTATTCCAACCTTTGCTGAAATTGCCCTACCATTGACTGACCTATTAAGAACGGGGCCTTCCCCTACTAAACCTAAAGCAAACCAACCATTAAAATGGACAATCGACTGTCAAAAGGCTTTTGAGAAATTAAAACGGCTCTTTGCCCAAGAACCCATATTGCAACACCCCGATCCAGAGCGACCTTTCATAATCCAAACGGATGCCAGTGATGTCGCGATAGCCACGGTGCTACTACAAAAGAATAAAGAAGGCCACCTCTTACCATGCGCTTACATCTCCAAGAAACTCACCACTACGGAAAGAAGGTGGCCCATTTGGGAGAAGGAGGCATTCGCGATCAGGTGGAGCATGCTCACCTGGAGACATCTCCTGGAAGGGGGGGATATACCGTTCGAGGTGTGGACTGATCATAAAAACCTCGAAACTCTCCTTGCCCATCGAAAGTTATCCCCCAAACAGGTCCGTTGGGCCCAATATTTCCAAAGGTTCAAATTTGAAATTAAACACATCCCCGCAGGGAAGAACTTGTTAGCAGATGCACTGTCGAGAAAACCCCAGTTTGACAGTAAGAAGGAAGAAATTTTCCACTCCATCATACCTCCTTCTCACCAAAAGGCAGCTCAAGTCACCAGTCGAAGCCAAGATAAACTGAGAACCGAACTGAAAGCAGCCCTCCAGACAGACCCATGGTTCAACAACAACAAGGACATCCTAACGATTAATGATGGCGTAGCCTGGAAGGGATCCAAACTGTACGTCCCTGCAGAGATGAGATTGCAAGTGCTACAGCGGAGTCATGATGCGAAACTAGGAGGTCATTTCGGATTCCTGAAAACTCTCCACCTCGCTAGACGTCAATTTTGGTGGCCAAAGATGAGGTCGGAGGTGGAAGATTATGTAAAAAGCTGTGCTACTTGTGCAACAATGAAAACCCGTCCGGGAAAGCCCCCTGGACTACTACAACAAGTGGCCAACCCTAGCCGACCATGGGAAGAGATAGCAATGGACTTCATTGTCGAACTTCCAGATAGCAGTGGTAATAAATTAATCTGGACAGTTATTGAATTGTTTTCCAAGCAAGCACACTTTATCATTTGTTCAAGCCTACCATCCGCAAAGAAATTAGTGAAAATGTTTGTGAAACACATTTATCGCCTACATGGAGTTCCAAAAAGGATCATTTCAGATCGCGGAGTTCAATTCACCGCCAAGTTCTGGAGAGAATTCCTAAAATCGATCGGGTCCACGCAGGGACTCAGCTCAGCATTTCATCCCAGCACAAATGGGGCAGCAGAGAGGGCCAATGCGATGGTGGAACAGTACATCCGGTGTTATGTGGACTATCAGCAAGACAATTGGTCGGACTTGCTACCTTTCGCTGAAGTAGCATATAATAATGCGGTTCAGAGCAGTACAGGATTAACTCCTTTCCAGATTACCAGTGGCATGGAATTCGTTCCCATGCCTGAACTACCTAAGGAACCTCCCTCATCCATGTCCCTGAATGAATGGCTGGAGGCACTAAAGAAGGGATGGGAGAATACCAAAAAGGCGCTAACAGATGCGGCAGAAGCCTACAAGAAGCAAGCTGATAAACATCGTTCCCTACAACCCCCCTTTCGAGTGGGGGACAAAGTTTTTTTGTCTACTAAATACATAAGATTAAAGATGCCTAGTAAGAAATTAGGTCCAAAATTTCTAGGTCCTTTCCCAATAGAAAAGATAATTAACCCAGTTACAGTTCGACTCAGCCTACCCAGACTCTTAGGGAAAATTTACCCGGTATTCCATTGTAGCTTATTGAAGCCGGTAAGGGAGTCTAGCACGAGACCATCCACCCAAACTCCACCTCCTCCCGTAGTGGTAGAAGGGGAAACACATTATGAAGTGAAAAAAATATTAGATTCCAGGCTGTATAGGGGTCGCTTACAATATTTAGTGCATTGGAAGGGATACCCTTTGTCAGAAGCTACGTGGGTGAAAAGTTGGGATCTGAAAGCAGATAAATTAGTGAAGCAATTCCATGAGAAGTTCCCTGATAAGCCAAAGGATCCCCCTGGGGGAGGAAGAGGTGGTTAAATTTTGATAGGTTAACATTTATGTTATTCTCTTTTCAGGAAACGTTTTCTCTTGAGGAGAGGCCGCCTGTCAGGCCTGTAATTCTGTTCCTTTTAGGATCTTTGGCCTGCCACATATTTAAACCATATATATATTATGCTGTTTCATTGGTATAGTAGTTGGGAGGGGGGAATAGAAAGGAGTAGGATTGTGGAATGTATTGTTATGGATTTCTTAGAAGCTCAAGGTCGTCTTTTGTCTCCGCACCTCGACACCTGGCCGGAAGAAGAGGGGTGTACATGCCAGCGTGGAAGATGAAGATTGGACCATGTGATGAATTATGGGGTGTGGGGATAGATGATGAACTTTTAACTGGGTGAATTCACCGGATGTACGTTAGAGTTGAAATTCAACAGCATAATGCCAACATGCCTGTCTTATTAAATTGGAGTTTTAAGGATCACTTTGCCTTGGACAATGATTTAATTCTGCATGATATTTGGAACGCTGACATGAAAACTAATTTGGCTTCATAGAGGTACTTAAAAGAAAAGGAAAAATGTTGGGGTTTCTTTTTTTCTCTTGTCAGTTTGTCTCTTTCTCTGTCTTCTATGCAACCACGTGGTTTGTCTGTTAAGATTTGTGCCTTCCCTAATTTAACAGATTTGTGCTGGGAATGACTAGGATGTGTAAACCTGAAAGTTCTCTTTTTTTCCTCCTCTTATTTTCTCCTTGTCCTTGTGTATATATGTGTCTAGGTCTTTGTGCACCCTCAAGGTAATTGTAACTAAGATGTCTCCAATCCAAAAAGACAAGAATTTTAAATTGTTCAATGAAAGAAAAGAGTAAACTGGCAGAAATTGCCTTTGCTCAGTTTGCCAGGCCCAGAAAACTGAGTGAAGGGGGAGGGGAGTCTTTACTTTGTGTTTGTTTGGCCAACAAGAACAGAGTGAAGAGAAGCATTCTTTCTTCCTTCCTTCCCTATACCTTAAAGTAACAACCCAGGAAATGTTTTAAGTTCATTTACAAGAAAAGTTCCATCCTTGCAGTTATAGTGTTTAAATGATTTTACCTGTTCATCTCTTCCTGAAGCATGTGAATCCAGACCACATTTCTCATCTGTGATATCCTCATAATGTTACCAGTTTATCTGTTTAGTAACTGATGGTTTTATTTTTCAAACTCTTACTGCAAGTTATCTACCCCCCCTTTACCTCTAATCCTCCAACAAAGCCTTTTCTGTGGGGGAGGGGACCTTGTTCTCATGTCTTTCAGCCCTGGAAGATTGTACTCTTCAAGGTGAGTATAGATTTTTTTTTCTTTTTGGGGGGAGGAAGAGAGTGTTGCCTTGTATGTCCATGTATGAGACGAAGGAAATTCCTACTAGAGGTTTACCTTCGACCTGAGCAAAGAAACCATCTGCACATCTATCTGGCCAACCTACTCTATTGGTCCTAAAGTAGAAACCTGGCCTCCAGAAGGCAGTTTTGATTTAGATTTTGTCAACAAATTTGCTGATTTCTGGCCACCATCAGATGAACTGAAGAGAAGCTCTACCTGAGTTTCTTCTCCAATCTCCTTTGTTGCCCAGACATTCAGAAAGCGTGTGGGCTAACTCCCAGACCCTCTTCTAAAATTTGTCTCATTTTTTTTTTAAAAAGGGAAAAAGCTTCCCAAAGTGACTGAGGAGTCCACAGGGATATGTTAAAAAACTGTTGCAGCAGTAATAGTTGTCTTTAAAAAGAAAAGTGTGTCTGCCTTCTCGCTGCCTCGGTGGGCTCCCCTGGATTCTAGGGGAGCACAGGGTGCCTTGGAGTGGCGCCCTGCCATAGGGGCGGCTTGCTGGGACCCCCTGGAACGGCGGCGGCCGTGGGGAAGTCTCCAGCTTTGGCCCAGGAGCCGTGGAGCGCAGGGAGCACGTGGAATGCCAACGCACGCTTCGCTGAGCGCAGCCAGGAAGGAAATGACTAATTTGAATGCAGCAGCTGAAGCGCGGTGAGGTAGGGGCTTTCCCTGGGTCTTATACAGTTTAAAACCTTATTGACTGTCTTGCAGTTTTTTCCTGGACTTTGTTTCAACCAGTGAAGGAGTTAAAAGTGGAGGGGGGGGAGGGAATTTCCACCCCCCTCGGAAAAGCGGCACTTGGAAAATCTCTCCCTTGCAAGGGAGAGAAAGAAAGTTCAAAAAAGTTTAAAATACTTTCACTTCCCTTAATGGGGAAAAAAGGAAAAGAAAACCCTTTTTTTCTTTTTTTTCTCTTTTGACTACAACTGTGAGAGAAAGGATGGTTGAACTGATTCTTCTCTAAGCTATCTATGGGAATTCTAATTTTGCTGTTTCCTGACCACCGGTGCTGGCTGAGCCAAGATGGCTCACTTCCTCTTTCTTCTTTGTCTGTGAGCATGAGACTCCTCCGTTGAAAGACTTTGTTTGCCTTGATTTAATTTCCACCCCAGAGATCTCCAGGAGCCTCTTCAAACAAACTTTTTCCCTGGATTTGGAATGTTTTGATCCACCCATCTGCTTTGGTCTTGAATTAAACAACTTATTCTCCTTTGGACTTGCCTGTTTGGTGGCCTCTACCGGCTGTGCTTTCCTACGGACACCATTCCCTGTATAGAACAATAACTATCTCCGAGCTTCATGATGGGTCCAAAAAAATTATTACCTGGAAAGGCCTCATCGGCCCCAACATCTTCTATGTCCAGCCCCATTGCCCACCAGTCACAGTTGGGATCTTTTCTACAACCTAAAGCCCCTGAAGAGAGTTCAAAGGATTTCTCTATTAAGCAGATGCTTCAGGCCCTCTTAAAGGGACAGGATGAAATGAAAAAACAGTTGCAGGACTTAAATGATCAGCTCAGAGAGACACAACAAAAAACTACACAGAACGAGCAGCGGATAGGTGTACTGGAGGAGGGTGCGGTTGGGATGAGGAGCGGCCTGGAGGCAATCCAAAGGGGGAATATAGAATTTGCGAATCATATGATAAAAACGGAATTGGAAAGGATGTCTTTTTTTCTTAGGTTTCAAAATCTACCAGAAGTTGAGAACGAAGATCTTAAAGAGATTATGACCACAATGTTAGCAGAATATATTAACAGAGATAAACAACAGCTTGGGTGGGATATTGGCTTGATTTATAGGATTAACTCAGCCTAGGCAAGAACACATAATGTCCCAAGGGAAGTTCATGTTAAATTTCTTAGAAAAACCACAAGAGATGAGGTTCTAGGAGCTCAAAGGGGAGGACCATTAAAATATAAGGATAAAGAAATAGCCATTCTTAAGCAGATCCCAAAGAAAGTAAGAGATAAGAGAAGGAAATATACCTTCTTAGCAAAAAAAAAAAATATATATAATAATGGGATCTGGTTCAGGTGGCTGTTACCAGAAGGCATGTTGATTTTTTGGGAGGGCAGTAGAATTAGAATGAACACAGTTGTGGAAGCAGAGGCTTTCATGAAAAAACATACTGCTCTATTAGGTGATGTGGGGGATCCTACACAAGATACAAAGCAGGGAGGGGCTGAGGCTCTGCCAGTGGACGGGGGGGGGGAAGGAGACAACAAGAAAACTCAGATCACAAAAGTGAATTGAAACACTATTCCAAATGCTGTTACAATGTATTTTTAAGGAAGTGACAAAAGTAAAATGATTGAAACATACTGATGATTTGGTGTTAAACTTAAAACTGCTAGTATCTATGTAAATGTTCATAGTTTTCTATCTTTCCTTTTTGTAAAAGTTGCGAGAGCCGGGGGGGCTTCCCCCCGCACGATGTAGCTGTCAAAATGTTCCATAACCTTTTACCCTTTTTCCTTTGTAAAACTTTTTAAAACCAATAAAAATTTTAAGAACAAAAAGAAAAGTAAAGCTCAAGAGCCCCACCCAGATGCAAACAATGTGTTAATGAAAGTCTCCATACATCTTGGTCTTTAAAAATATGCCAGTGATTGCTGGGAGATCAGATCTAAGATCTAAGAGTTCAGATCTTTAAAATTCAGCCAGCACCTGCTGGGAGATCCAACCTAGAACCCTGGCTGAATGCAAACAATGTGTGAACAAATCACTCTATACATCTTGAGCTTTAAAAATATGCCAGTGCTTGCTGGGAGATCAAGATAGAAGAGTTTGGATCTTTAAAAATTAGCCAGTGACCGCTGGCAAGTCAAAATTAGGAAGAGGACACGGAACACCCCAGGGCAGAGACAGTATTAACAATCTAGTGCTTAAGGAGGTAGAACAATGGGTGTAACTCCGAGCAAAAGTAAGACATTTAGCAGGTAATAAGGTAAAGCCTGTCTGAATGGGAAGACCTAGGTAACTGGATTTGATTAATTTGATGTAATGTTGTTAAAAATTCTTAGGTGTGCATCTATACTAATAACATGTAGAATTGAATGGCATTGAATTGATTGTGATATGTTTGACCAGCTGGCAAAATAGGTAAGCTTCTCAACTTGGGCTTGAAGTTATGGGGAAAGGGAGTGTAGTTAGGATTTAAACTGCTCTCTGAGTTTTCCCATTCTTGGAGAATGAGCCACATGTTTCCCAAGGAAAGAAAATTGAAGATTTAAAGGGACAGCACCTCCCCCAGGCCTGAAAGTGTTGTTCCATGGTATTTGTGCATGTATGTGTGTGTTTGTAATCATTTCCAGACATGGAGGGAAGTTGAGATCCTTTAATAATAGAAAATAGAGCTCATTGGCTTATGTACAGCTCCCTGAAATAATTATAATAACTGTTTTGCATGAAGAAAGAATGAAATGGGATTTTTGTATGTGAAATTAATTTACACAAGCAGTCTGATTGCAGTGCAAATGTGAGTATGTTGATGGTAAAAGTTGGTATGAATGTAATTTGATTCCCTTTCATATAAAGAAACAGTAAGTTGCAAGGTTGTTTAATGGTATGTGTGTGTATGCATGTGTGTTATCATTTCCACACCTGAAGGGAGGGTGATATCCTCTAATAAAAGAAAACGAAGTTTGGTGGCTTGTGAAAAAAGCTTCCTGAAATACTTATTATGATTGGTTGGCATGTGCAAGCATGAAGGTCTGATTGCAATATGAATGTGAGTATGTGTCCCCAAATGCCCCGGGAGTGATAAGTGAAGGGATCCAGAGACCTGTGATTGCCTGCATGAATTCCCCCCCCTCTTCCTTCTGGGTCATTCTTTGGAGGGAAGCAGGAAAGGGGGGAGTGTGAGTGTCTGCTCATTTTTACCATGAGTGTGTGTATGAAATGACCCCAGTGATACCTGTGAATGCCTCTGTGCATCCCACCTCCTTCTTTCCCTCCTTCCTTCTGAGTCATTAAAGGGGACTGAAGTTTTTCTGCTCACTTTAACTACTTTTTTTTCCTCTCTCTTCTGGGAAATTTGGAGTAAATGGGTAACCTGCTCCTGCACCTTTACGTTTCACTGTTGTGATCTTTTCATCTGCATATAAAAGTTATGCGGTTACATTTCCTTTTCTGCTCTGAATACAATTTTGATTTTTTCTTCTGGAAATTTTTGAAGTTTAAAATGCTTAATTAAACCCATAAAAAGAAATGATTTTGAGATATTTTGCTTACATTTGTAAATGTTTTAACATATTTAATGAGAATTTGCTTCCAATGGAATGGAATCTGATATTTTGGAGTGTGACTCAAAGTACCTCTTTTTATTGCAATTTTTTGAAGCTGTTCTTCTTCCATCCCTCTTTTATGCCTGAGTGCATTTTTAAATGCTTATGAATCAAGGTGCTCTACTCTATGATATTTTGTTTGTTTGTTTGCAACACAAGTTGTTGTCCCTTTTGGAAATTTACACATTTTACTGCAAAAGTGTTTTAATCATAGAGGCAATGGGAATGTCATGTTCTGTGAAATTTACATCTGAAATAATGTTTGGATTTCCACACTTGGACAGAATGGGTGAAATTCCACAACATGAGACTAAAGATATGTCTGTAAAGAACTATATACTTGGCCTCTCCTCTTTTTTTTTTAACCTCAGAAACAAAGGACTGCTAGCTCAAACCATAACTCTCGAATTGGCTGCTGGTGATTGCATCCTGATAAAACCTGACATGAAGAAAAAACTTAGCCAAGCCTGGGGCAGACTCTACCAAGCCTGACTGACCACTCTTACCAGCAAGCCAAGCCTAATGCCATCCAGCAAATATGAAAGAATGGACCCTGAGATGGAGAAATAAAAACCTAAAGACTCTCTTCTATCCCCAGAAGACAGCTGTAAAGACTATGGGGGAGGGTGAAAATTGATTGTAAGGTTTTCTTTCTTTGCTTCCTTCAGAGAAATTCATTGTAAGGTTTTCTTTCTTGTCTCATTTATATTGCAATCAGTTTAATGTATTCATGTAAGAATTGTATTTGAGAATGGCTAGCACAGCAAGTTCTGAACACCTTAGATTTCTGTCTAGTGGGAGGGAAATTTTGTCCAAAATGTCTGTATTTTCTGTATTGTAGAAGCAGCTGCATGCACACATGCATGCACATGCACACACGCACGCACGCATGCACACACACACACACACACACAGAGAAAACCTATTCAGAATTAGACTGAAACTATCTCCTTGATTTATCTCCACACAAAGCTTCTCCTAGGTTGATTTTTGCCCTGGCACAAAAGCCTAAGCAGTGATATCTCCCTTTTAATCCCATGGGGGAGGGTCAATTCCCCTCAGGCAATTCCCCCACTTGAAGAGTAGCAGAAAGAATCTTCAAAACCTGAACCCCGACTGATACAAAAATGATGCTGCCCCGTTGCCCAGTAAAGCAGGATATGTTGCACTGGTGGTCTCATGTGTAGGAGTTCCCGGGCTCATTGTGTGTAATTTTAAAAATACTAAATAGCCTGGATTGCACACTAGCTAAACTAAATTTGGCCTCACTAAAATAAGAGCTAGGGCAGGTTCAAGAACCATCCCTTTGAAATGGGTAGCCTGTAACTTAAAGGAAAAGCATGGCTGTGAAGAATTTTGGGACTTCTGCTTGCTTGAAACCTGTCTGGAAGCTCACAATAAGTGATATCTGATATTAATTGGCATGGAAAATTGGATACTGTAAATTTCTTTCCAGAAATTGTGCCCTGTTTGCTAGACCTTCATGGTTGAAAGCTCTCTGGGAGCCACTGAAGGGATCCTTCTGCTGTCTCTCTCAATGCCTTTCCATCAGAAAAATTAAGTCTCCCTGATCTGACCAATTTTATTCTTTTGTCAAGAACATGTGCGTCCCACTCACATGTTTTGAAAAAAAAAAAGGAGGGATTGTAGGAAGTTATCTCCCAGCCCTCTCCCAGAAAAATGAAATATCCTAGGAAATATTGAAAAGGCAGAATATTTCTCTGGAGGTAAAAAGGAAGAAACATGTTTTATAAAGAGAGAATAACTCCCTGTAGCTTCCTGCCTCCATCCACTTTGTCAATGGCCATTAAGGTGGCTAAGCCAGTCCCTTTACATAATAAAAGAGTTCTCCCCTTCACCTCCAGGGGGCTGGGATTAAGGCATGGTAATATTGGACCTTTACCCAACTCACCACATGGCATCTGAGAACTCAACCAAACCTGGATTCAAAACACAGCCTAGAGAGTTGCCCCTGCATGGCCCCATGGGAGTCTGACAACCAATCAGAACACAAGCTCAAGATCAAAGGCCAGAGAAGGTATAAAACCAGGGACTCAGCTTCTCTTCCACCCTTCTCTTCTTCTCCCCAACATTGAAGCATGTGATCACCTTTTCTGTTCAGGACTCAAGCCATGTGGTCCTGTCCACCATTAAATCCATCTTTCCAAGCAGCCTCCATGTCTCCAGTATCTTTTTCCCCACTTGGAGCCAAACCCAGAAGGACATTTCTTTCAACAAAAGTATTTATCAAGTTATGATCCATAGTAATGCAATCTTACTTTACTACTATAGGGCAGATTGATGTTGTCAGCTGAAATAACATACGGTTGTTTGCTTTGGAGAAAACAGCCCCAGGATCATAATTCTTGGTTGGAAAAGCAAGTTCTAAGTAATCAATTGTGCTCTTCTGAAATTAGCTTTCTGTCTGTTACCAAAACAGCAGTAAAATGCAAGTATCAGCTCTGTCAGCTTTCTTAGATAACCCCTAAGTGCCTTCTATAATTCTATAATCTCCTTTTTGCAGAAAAATGGCTGCCTTAAATCAATGGTGGGGTTTAAAAAAAATTACTACCAGTTCTGTGGGTGTGGTGTGACTTGGTGGGCGTAGCAGGGAAAGGATACTGCAAAATCTCCATTTCCTCCCCACTCTGGGGAAAGGATACTGTAAAATCCCCATTTCCTCCCCACTCCGGGGGAAGGATACTGTAAAAATCTCCATTTCCACCCCACTCCAGAGGAAGGATACTGTAAAATCTCCATTTCCTTCCCACTCCAGGGGAAGGGTACTGTAAAATCTCCATTTCCTCCCCATTCTGGGGGGAGAATACTGTAAAATCTCCATTTCCACCCCACTCTGGGGGGAGAATACTGTAAAATCTCCATTTCCTCCCCACTCTGGGGAAGGATATTTAAAAATTCCATTTCCTCCCCACTCCAGGGGAAGGAAACTGTAAAATCCCCATTTCCTCCCTCTCCGGGGAAAGGATACTGTAAAATCCTCATTTCCACCCCATTCCAGGGGAAGGATACTGTAAAATCCCCATTTCATTCCCACTTCCTCCCCACTCCACTCCAGGGCAAGGATACTGTAAAATCCCCATTCCCTTCCCACCCCATTAACCTGCTTTCCAGCTCTGTTCTCCTGTGCAGAGCAACAGAAGAAGACCTAGCCGGTCAGCTGGGAGGCTGATCAGTTGGGACTCAGGAAGCAGCAAATAGATGGGGGCGGAGCCAGCCAGAGATGTTGTTTGATGGTTCTCCAGACTACTCAACTTTTTTTCTACTAATTAGTCAGAACCAGTCAGAAATGGCTGAATGCCACCTCTGATGCACGTGGATTTTCTTTGCAGAATGTAGGTGGTCCTTGTTCTTTTTCCCAAACGTCATACTCTTTTTCTTCTAAGAGAAAAAAAAAGTCTCTTTAATTATTTCTCTTTTTGGCAATGGAAAGCCTGCAGCTTTATCACTTCAACACAGATATTAATTTGATTCTCTTAAAATATGAGACATTTTAATTTAATTTCTGATTCTACACTATAACAACCTAGGCTTAACATGTATCTTATGGGATGGGAGCCATTTGAAAACGTGAAGCAAAGAATGTACTAATTTGCTTTCTGGTTTTGACATTTTATGGAAGTTACAAACAAGAAAAGAGTCATAAAAAACTTCAGTAAAGGCTTTCTTTCCTACTTTAAAACTGAACTCTGTAATAAGCTTATGGAACAAACCTGATGGAATTTAATGGGATTTCTAAATAAAAAAAATGCTGTGACAATGTTTTAAGAATTAATTTTGCAAGTTTTTGAATTCTAGTCCTTTGGCTACAACCTATCTGTGGGGTCCTTGGTGCTCTCTGGGTTTGATTATTTTCTTGCAGATGTTTTATTACCCAACTAGATAACATCATCAGTGCTAGAAGGGAGTGGGACTTGTCCTGTCAGTGTTGGTAGGGGTGGTCTGGATTACGTTATTGTTTACTCTTCAGCTTGTTTGTCTAAGTTCATTGATTAGGATATTGCTTGTTTCTTGATTAGGATATTGCTTGATTGTTGGTCTAATGTTAAACTTGGGGTCAATCTCTGCTCATCTGGGTGTTGATTGCTTTGTTTCCTTTTTGGCTTTTGAATTGTCTCTTTTGAATGGTATGTAGATGTTGCTTATCTCTATGTTGATGGCCAATTTGTCTGACTGCCAATCTTCCTTCCAGGATATTTAGTGACCACTTTGGATTTTCTATCTCATTCCAAAATAGTATTCCAGATATATTTAGGAAAGTTATCCCTGAAATATAAAACATGGCAACAGAATAACAGAGTTGGAAGGGACCTTGGAGGTCTTCTAGTCCAACCCCCTGCTCAGGCAGGAGATCCTATACAATTTGAGACAAATGGTTGTCCAATCTCTTCTTAAAAAATCCAATGTTGGAGCACCCACATTTTCTGAAGGCAAGTTGTTCCACTGGTTAATTGTTCTCACTGTTAGGAAATTTCTCCTTCGTTCCAGGTTGCCTCTGTCCTTTGTTAGTTTCCATCCATTGCTTCCTATCCTGTTTGCAGGTGCTTTGGAGAATAGATTGACCCTTTTCTTTGTGGCAGCCCCTGAGATATTGGGAGGGAACACTGCTATCATGAAACCTCTAGCCCTTATTTTCGTGCTGGCAGAATCCCAATTTGTATTTAACCAAGGCAAACCAAAGATAGCATGATTTTCTCTCCGTCTAGCTACAATGCCACTCTTATCTTGTCCGCAGACCCTGAATGAACCACCCTCAAGTCTTTTTTAGACATACCTGTGCAAATATAGCATTTCCTCACCCATCCTTTTTTCTGACACCACCCAAGGTGACCAGGATTAGGCAGACAAACCAATTTGGAGGAAACACATCAAGGGTTGAGATACACCTGTCAGCCTCTATCTCACTTGCTTGCTATTGGCTGTCATAGTAACGGAGTGAGTGGGGGCTCATGGTATTTGGGAGGGGAAAAGTGCTGGTGGAGACATCTCGAAAAAGGGAGCTTTGTTCTCACCATCTTCTGCACATGCTGAAGGTTCGTGTTTGGGTTTGGTCAGGCCAACCGTCTCGGCATACCAGTTGAATGAGACCATCTGAAGATGCACCCCACATGACACCCTTGAGGGTTGGAGATTGGACATTGGGATGGGGTAACTGGGGGGAGGGATTTGGGTGAACATTTGATATGTACAAGTTCGAACTTTTTTGCCTCAGATCTTGCTTCACTTTCGCTGTTTTCATTTTATATCCAGTAAAAGTACCTTTTCTCTAACTAATTGGAGTTGGGGGTTTCCTTTCTTGGATGCTGAATGAGGCTGCCTGACACCACCCCATTCCTGTTGCACTGTTCTGATTGGTGGATGGCAGCTAAGCTAGCCCAATCAATCAATCAATCAATCAATCAGAATACAGCTGGAGGGGACCTTGGTTGTCTTCTAGTCCAACCTCCTGCTCAACAGGGGGACCCTATCCCATTCCAGACAAGTGGCTGTCTAGTCTTTTCTTAAAAACCTCCAGTGATGAAAGCACCCAAAACGTCTGGTGGCAAGCTGTTCCACTGGTTGATTGTCCTCACTGTTGGGAAGTTTCCACTTAATTCCAGGTTGTATGGCCTTAGTTTCCAGTAAGGGCAAAGCAATTGGGAGGCAATTAGGCAAATAGGCTGATAGGATGGCAACAGAGACAGCGATTGTTATGTGGACGTTGCTATGCAATCACTCACAGACAGATGGATAGCACCAATTCATAGTGGATGAAAGCTATGTGGTATGATGGTAAATGTGTACTAAAGCACGCTTAGTTTATTGCATTGGCAGACTGCTCTATATGCTGATCCAGAGACATGTCTAAATATTTAGCCCGTTGTGATAGAATTAGAACCATGAAAGGCAGGGCTGAAATAGTGAGGTACTCGCATACACTCTAAAATAAGTATTGCAAATTGAAAGACAAAGTTTACAAGAATCAAATGTTTTCAAGGGGCTTAGCACTCTGTTTAATGGTGATAAAGTCAATAGAAGACATTCTGGCACCTTTTTTGGAGGTATTATTTAGAGGCTACGGAGAGGCAGAGCAGAAGAAATCCATATTCTATTTTTATTTTAATTTCTGAACATGCAATTTTTATAGAGTGTTTGTCAGAACTAGGACAAGCTATAAAATGCCTTCTTTCAGATCAACGGCAGCGTCTCTCTCTCTCTCCCTCCCTCCCTCCCTCTCATCTATCAATTGAGCATCAAACTGAAACTTACAAATAGAACCAACCACAATTGGTTTAATTTATTCATCTATTTTTAAAGTTTTGAGGCCATCTCAGTCCATCAAATGTCTGGGCAACTTATAGTAAAAAAAAATTAAAACTAAAGTAATCTATATCTATATCTGTGTGTGTGTGTGTGTGTGTGTGTGTGTGTGTGTGTGTTCCAGTATAACTCTGGAACGCCTTGAGCAATTTAAACCAAACTTGATAGACAGATGACTTACTCTCTGGAGAAAAATACTGTGGGGATAAGAAACCCTTAACACCCTTCAGGGTGTGTGTTCTGTTAAGATACAGCCTGTACTGCAATAAAATGGCTTCTACTGTACAGCGCAGTGGAGCGGCCATGGTAACGGCTTCACAGTACTCCACAAGGGGGCTCCCTCTGGTAAGGGGGAAAATGCAACATTAGAAATTACGTTTGGCCTGGACATTTCCCCCCTAAAAATAAATACCCGGGCAATGCCGGGTTATCACCTAGTATTAGATGTTAACAAAGTTATGCATGCAAAAAAAAAAATCCTATGAATAGAGGAAAAGAATAATTATGCAATTTAAAAAAAATCTCTTTCCCATCATACAATGCTTCTCATGTAGCCACTCCTTCCAAAAGACAAACATGTAACTCTTTCATAGTGCATTTCCCTTCATTTCTGTTCTTTTAAAAAATAGAACAGAACATAGAATCATAGCCCTAGAAGGGACCTTGGAGGTCTTCTAGTCCAGCTCCCTGCTCTGGTAGAAGACCCTATGCCATTCCAGGCAAATGGCTGTCCAATCTCTTCTTAAAAGTCACTAGTGATGGAGCGTCCACACCTTCTAGAGGCAAGCTCTTCCACTAGTTAATTGTCCTCACTGTTAGGAAGTTTCTCCTTAATTCCCGGTTGCTTCTCTCTTTGATCAGTTTCCATCCATTGTTATTTGTCTTGACTTCTCATGCTTTGGAGAATAGATTGACTCTGTTGTCTATGTGGCATCCAGTGACGTGCGGTGAGGGTTATGGCTGGGGAGGCTGGTGACGTCATCAGGAAGGCGGGGAATGGGACCACGTGTGCAGACCACGTGTGCAGACCATGTGGTCTCGTTCTCCGCCTTCCTGAGTGAACATTAAGGGGACCGCGGCGTAGCATTACTTCCTCCACCGGCACCAGTCCCTTTCACCCTGCTCAAGCCTTGCCGCCTGCAGCCACCGCCCGCCCTCGCTGCTCCTTTCGTTGCTTGCCCGCACGCCTCTAAGGCACGCCAAAGCCTCCTTCGTCCCCCCCCCCAGCGCGCGCCCTTTTTATTTCCCGCGACACCCCCCCATTTCGGGAAAGCTTTCCCCATTGCCTGGGGGTTGAGGGGGGCGGCTCCTCTCCCCCCACTCCCTCCGTCCCTGCCTCTCTCCTCAGCCCCAAAGCTCCGTCCGCGCGACTCACTTCCAAGGCGATGGCTGCTCCATCCCGCTCCGGCTCTGGAAGCAACCGAAGATCAGGCTGCGTCGTTCGCTCGCTCGCCGGACTGCTTCGGTGCCATTCTGGCTACCTTCGTCCATCCACACCCGGGAGATGCGGAAGCAGTCCGGTGGACGAGTGACCGAAGATCTCGCTGCCTCGCTCGCTGCCTCGCTCGCTCGCTCGCCGGACTGCTTCGGCGCCATTCTGGCTCCCTTCGTCCATCCGCGCCCGGGAGACGCGGAGGGAGAAATGTTGTCGGCACCTCCAGATGACGAACCAGTCGCTTGCTTTCGTCATCGGGAGGCCGATAACATTTCTGCCTCCATGTCTCCCGGGCGCGGATGGACGAAGGTAGCCAGAATGGCGCCGAAGCAGTCCGGCGAGCGAGCGAGCAAGGCAGCGAGATCTTCGGTCACTCGTCCACCGGACTGCTTCCGCATCTCCCGGGCGCGGATGGACGAAGGTAGCCAGAATGGTGCCAAGACAGTCCGGTGGACGAGTGACCGAAGATCTCGCTGCCTCACTCGCCGGACTGCTTCGGCGCCATTCTGGCTACCTTCGTCCATCCGCGCCCGGGAGATGCGGAAGCAGTCCGGTGGACGAGTGACCGAAGATCTCGCTGCCTCGCTCGCTCGCTCGCCGGACTGCTTCGGCGCCCGGGAGACGTGGAGGCAGAAATGTTGTCGGCCTCCCGATGACGAAAGCAAGCGACTGGTTCGTCATCCGGAGGCGCCGACAACATTGCTCCCTCCGCGTCTCCCGGGCGCGGCCGGACGGATGTATATAATATTATATATAGTATATAATATTATATACTATTATTCCATGAAGAGAGGTGAGGCCCTGCCTCCCCTGCCTCTACTGACCACACGTCACTGGTGGCATCCCTTCAAATATTGGAATACTGCTATCATGTCACCCTCTAGTCCTTCTTTTCACTATACTGGGCATACCCAATTCTTGCAACCCTTCTTCGTATGTTTTAGCCCCTGTTTCCTTCTTCCTGATTAATTTATTCTTAGATCTAGGTTGGATTTCTCTTTGATGATCTTCTATCCATCAGTTCTTCTCATGTGTTCAGGAGAATAAATCGAACCCCTTTTCTCTGTGACAGCCCTACAGGTATTGGAAGTCTGCTATCATATCACCTCTAGTCATCATTATTCAGGCTGGCCGAGCCCCTGCTCATCTCCCTTTTTGGAGGTGGGGGGAATGAAAGTTTTAAATGGGAAAAACTGCCCCAATAGTTGGAGGAAGTAGAATGGATACCTTTAGCTCTGTAAACCTTATGATACCATTTTTGTCTCTTAGGGTCCCTAGAAAATTGTTGGCTGAATCTCTTCCAGTCAAGACCTCTGGGACATGAGAGGGATGTTGTAGGATGCTGGGGTCTACAAGTTATAGGTTGTATAGGTTCTATTTTACAGGGGGGCGGGCATGTTGTGGCCTGCCAATGGCCAGCGGAGCTGGCAGCAGATTCAGCCATTGAGGAGGTTGAGGAAGAACTTGGGCCAGTCCTGGAGTCTGGGGAAGGCTCTGATGAGGGCTCTGCATCGGAGGTAGAGGTGGGGCCAGGGTCATCTGACAGTTATCAGCTACATTCAGAGTCAGACATCAGTGAGGCAGACAAACAGCTGGAGCCTGTTCCCAGTGTGCACATGCACAGAGTTGCCAAATGAAGGGAACAGCTAAAGAACAAGGGTCGATTTGGGAATAAGGCCACAGGTGGACGATAAATGCCCCCTCCCAGAGAAAATAAAAGAGGAGCGAAAGGGGAGTGGAGTTTGCAGGAGACAATTAGTTTGCTTAATTGGTTTGTTCGACCAAACAGAGTTCGACCCGGAGGTCACTCACATGTGGAGTGCCACAGGGATCGGTGCTCTCGCCTCTCCTGTTCAACACATACATGAAACCGCTGGGCGAGATCATCCGTGGTTTTGGGGTGGGATATCATCTGTATGCTGATGATACTCAGCTATACATTTCCACCCCGAACCACCCCAATGAGGCCGTCGAAATGATGTCCCGGTGTTTGGAGGCCGTACGGGTCTGGATGGATGGCAACCGACTAAAACTCAACCCTTCCAAGACGGAGTGGCTGTGGCTTCCGGCCCCCCGGTTCAACCAGGTGCTTCCATCTCTGGCCATTGGGGGCGTGCAACTAGCCCCCATGGAACAGGTGCGCAATTTGGGCGTCCTCCTAGATGCCCGGCTGTCCATGGATGACCATGTAACAGCCGTGGCAAGGGGGGCGTTCCATCAGGTCCGCCTGATGTGCCAATTGCGCCCCTTATTGGACCGGGATGCCCTACGCACAGTCACCCATGCGCTAGTGACGTCTCGCCTGGACTACTGCAATGCTCTCTACATGGGGCTTCCCTTGAGATGCACTCAGAGACTACAGTTGGTCCAGAACGCGGCCGCGCGGGTGATTATGGGGAGGACTAGATACTCCCCTGTAACACCTCTCCTGCGCGAGCTGCACTGGCTTCCTGTGGTCTACCGAGTGCGTTTCAAGGTTTTGATTATGATCTTTAAAGCGCTTCATGGCACAGGACCTAGTTACATGCAGGATCGCATCCTGCCCCACACATCCCTACGACCAATTCGCTCACACAGAGAGGGACTTCTCCGGGTGCCGTCCGCCAAACAGTGTCGGGGGGCGACACCCAGGAGCAGAGCCTTCTCTGTGATGGGCCCAGCCCTGTGGAATGACCTCCCCCGTGACATCAGGATTATTTCCGATCTCCGCTCCTTCCGTGTACAGTTGAAGACCCACCTCTTTCAATTATCTGGCCTGGCTCAACCGTAATTTTTTCATATTCCTCCTGACTGTCTTTTTTAAATTTTAAATTTTTATTGTATATTGGGTTTTTATTAAACGGGGTATGTTAATGGTTTTAATTGTCTAAATGTTGTAATCTATTACCTCCTCCGTGCATGTATGTCTTTGTATATATGTATGTTTATATATGTCCTAGTGTACGCCGCCCCGAGTCCTGCCTGGAAAGGGAGCGGCTAATAAATTCAAATTTTTTATTATTATTATTATTATTATTATTATTATTATTATTATTATTATTATTATTATTATTATTATTGTGACTCTCCAAGACTCCTTGCCACGTTTTGCAGATATTGGCCTGGCAGCTCTCCAAGCCAGATAAGGTCTGTGACTGTAAATCCTCCCTTGAAAGACTTTGCTGGATGTGAATGAGAGAATTCACATAAATTAATAAAAGGGGTTTTTGTCGGGACAAGGAATTTGCTTCATGCTCTTGGGAAGCCTCAGTCAGAACAGCGGGGAAGGCCCTGTGGGCTGTTGGATGAAACCCTTCATCCCATTCCATTGCAGTGAAATAATTGCAAATGTATTTCCATGCCTCAAGTGGACTTATTGTACCCCCATCTTGGCTATGTTTTCTCCGGATACCTGCTGAGAATTGGAAGCTCCCAGGCGTACATTGTGGAATGATGACTTTGTTAGAGATGTCAATAATTTCGAATGCTGCTGCCAAATGGAAGGAAGGGATGACTGACAACTTGTCAATCCAACAATCAACCACATCTTCTGCCAAGGAAGCTCAAGATGGACTGACACCAACTCTGATGTACACGTTGTTGATATGACCTTTGGCATAGGACAGTGATGGCGAACCTGAATGGAAGCCCCCAAAACGGTCTTGAGAGAGAACTGGCTCGAGTTTTCTCTGACTTGCTCAAGTCAGAGCAAGTGGCTGAATGAATGAAAGTAATTTTTTTAAAAAATGCTATTCTTATACTTCAATAAGGATAGGTATGAAATTGCCCAGCTGAGCAGCAAGAGGTTATTAAATGAAAGCTAGCAGACTGTTATGCAGAACAAAACTAATGCCACTAAATCTGATTCTATGCATATAGCAATAGCAGTAATGCTTAGATTTATATACCTCTTCACAGTGCTTTCCAGCCCTCTCTATGCAGTTTACAATGTCAGGCTATTGTTCCCAACAATCTGTGTCCTCATTTTACCGACCTCGGAAGGATGGAAGGATGAGTCAACTTTAGTCAGGATTGAACTGCTGGCAGTTGGCAGAATTAGCCTGCAATACTGCAGTCTAACTGCTGTACCAAGATAGATAGATAGATAGATAGGTAGGTAGGTAGGTAGGTAGGTAGGTAGGTAGGTAGGTAGGTAGATAGATAGATAGATAGATAGATAGATAGATAGATAGATAGATAGATAGATAGATAGATAGATGATGGATGGACAGACAGATATGTATGGATGGATGGATAATGGATGATTGATAGCTGTTGTGGCCCAGCAGGATCCGGTTGAGCTGCTGATGGACTCGGATAGCGAGGAACCATATCAGTCTGCCCTGGATGATGTGGAGGACCCTGTGCAGGGTTCAGACTCAGAGTAGGGACCAGAGAGGCTGTTTGGCCACCAGGAGGCGCCTGAGGCATGGAGCAGTGGGGAGGATCAAAGGCAGTTTGTCCCTGAGGCTAGATTGAGAACGCTGAGAAAGGGAAGCAGCAACTCCGTAGGCAGACTCACAGAAGATGATTAAGCACAGGTGGTTGTAGATTGGCCCCTCCCAAGAGAGATTATAGGTGAGGCGTTGGGAGGGGACATTTCCAGGAAATGATCATTCGAATTAGTAGTTAAGAAAATCTATGTATTCTAGCCGTGTCTGCTCGTTTGGACTATCTGTGTGGCTTCATTTGAATTATCTGGGTTGTTTTATTGAACGTGAGTTGTCTGGGCCCTCAGCCAAAGGATTTGTTATCTCAGTAATTAAACAGTGGCAAACAGCCAAGCCTGTGTTCTGGTTTATTCACAGGCGTGGAGAGGGAGGACAGAACAGATAGCAATAGCACTTAGACTTATATACGCTTCAAAGTGCTTTACAGCCCTCTCTGAACAGTTTACAGAATCAGCCTCTTGCCTCCAACAATCAGGGTCCTCATTTTACCCACCTCAAAAGGATGGAAGGCTGAGGTAACCTTGAGCCAGTCAGGATCGAACTGCTGGCAGTTGGCAGAATTAGCCTGCAATACTGCATTCTAACTGCTGTGCCACGATAGATAGATAGATAGATAGATAGATAGATAGATAGATAGATAGATAGATAGATAGATAGATAGATAGATAGATAGATGATGGATGGATGGATGGATGGATGGATAATGGATGATTGATCATTGATACATGATAGATAGCAATAGCACTTAAACTTATATACCACTTCACAGTACTTTACAGCCCTCTCTAAGCAGCTTACAGTGTCAGCTTATTGTCCCCAACAATTTTACCAACCTCAGTAGGATGGAAGGCTGAGTCAACCTTAGCTGGTCAGGATTGAACTGCTGACAGTTGGCAGAATTAGCCTGCAATAATGCATTCTAGCCATGATAGATAGGTAGGTAGGTAGGTAGGTAGGTTGATAGATAGATAGATAGATAGATAGATAGATAGATAGATAGATAGATAGATAGAAGATGAACAGACAGATATGGATGCATGCATGGATGGATGGATAATGGATCATTGATCATTGGAAGAAACGGAAGCTGAGGGGATTTTTAGCCAAATGTTTTACACTGTTTTTAGGGGGTTCCAGGGAGGGGGGGTGGATTAACCAGGCCGGGAGGGAAGCCAGCGCCAGACGAACAGGTGAGTCCAGGAGGGAAGTGAGCGGGGTGGGGGGGGGAGAGGGAACAAATTATTCCGGTAGAGGGTTGTTTTATTACATCGGTCGCGGGGAGGGGGGGATGCGAGGACAAGAGAAGATCACAAGGTCGGTTGGGAGACCGTGGCTTTTGGCTACGCCCGGTCGTTTGTACCAACCCCCGCAGCCTAGGTGGTCAGGAACTACAGAGCCAGGGCCTGCGGCTGATGCTTTGCAATGCAAGGTCCATAACCAACAAGGCCCCCCTCATTAGCGAGTTGATCTCCGAGGGGGAGCTGGACCTTGCAGGGATAATGGAGACCTGGTTGGGCCACGAGGGTGGTTTACCCCTCGTGGAAATGTGCCCACCGGGTTTCCGTGCATTCCATCAGTCTCGGGCCCTGGGTAAGGGTGGTGGGGTGGCGGTAGTTATACGGGATGGTCTGGAACCGAGAGAGTTCACTGTTCCTCAGATACCCGGTTGTGAATCCCTAGGTGTGAAATGGGGCCCAGGGAGGCAGTTGGGCCTGCTGATTGTATACTTGGCTCCTCGCTATACATCAGCGGCCCTGCCCGAGCTCCTCGAGCTGATCTCAGAGACGGCGGTTGAGATCCCCAGGCTCTTGGTCATGGGGGACTTCAACATGCCGTCGACGGGAGCAGCATCTGAGGTGGCTCGGGAGTTCATGGCTTCCATGACAGCCATGGGCCTGACCCAATTAATTCATGGCCCCACACACGAGGGCGGTCACACACTGGACCTTATTTTTGTATCTGAACAGTGGACGAGTGATCTGGGTATAGGGGACTTAGTTATTACTCCCCTGTCATGGTCAGATCACTCATGTCTCCGGCTCGACTTCCCTGCCGCTACCCCCCACCGCGAGGAGGCGGAGCCAGCCTGTCCAAGCTGGTACCGCCCCAAGCACCTGATGGAACCGGATAGGTTCCAGACGGAACTTGGGCCACTACCTGTAGCCCTGACCCGCGCTCGGTCGGAGGACCTAGTGGCCGCCTGGAATACGGCGGTGGCTGGGGCCTTGGACCGGGTTGCGCCTTTGCGACCTCTCCTGTGGCAGCGATCCACCCGAGCTCCTTGGTATACCGAGGAGCTGAGGGTGATGAAGCGCCATAGGAGACGTCTAGAGAGCAGGTGGAGATCCTCTCGCTCCGAGTCTGATCGAACACAGGTAAGAGCCTATTTACGGACCTACCTTGTGGCATTAAGGGCGGCCAAACGTAGACATTGTGCCGCTCTTATTGCGTCCGCGGATAACCGCCCTGCCGCCCTGTTTAGGGTGACCCGCTCTCTCCTGTCACAGGGGATGCGGGGGGCACCCTTGCAGGGTAGAGCAGAGGAGTTTGAGGAATATCTGCAGGACAAAGTCACTCAGATCCGGAGCGGATGGGCCCCCTCCAGTGGGCCGGACGAGCCGTCAACAGTGAGTCTTGTGAGACCATTCTGGGAGGAGTTTGACTCTGTTGCCCCCAAGGATTTGGACAGGTTGCGTGGACGGCTGCGACCCACCACATGTTTAATGGACCCGTGTCCCTCCTGGCTGGTACTGGCATCCTGGGAGGTGACACGAGGCTGGCTTCTGGGCCTGGTGAACGCCTCATTGGGTGAGGGCTTCTTACCAACTACCTTGAAAGAGGCGGTGGTGAGGCCCTTACTCAAGAGGCCTTCACTGGACCCAATGGAGCTGGCTAATTATCGTCCAGTCTCCAACTTTCCCTTTTTAGCGAAGGTTGTTGAGAATGTGGTGGCACAGCAGTTTCCACGACACCTTGACGAATCCGAATATCTAGACCCACGCCAGTCCGGCTTCCGACCCGGGCACAGCACAGAGACAGCCTTGGTCGCGCTGGTTGATGATCTCTGGAGGGCCAGAGATAGAGGTTGTTCCTCTATCCTGGTCCTATTAGACCTCTCAGCGGCTTTTGATACCATCGACCATGGTATCCTATTGCGCCGGCTGGAGGGGATGGGAGTCGGAGGCACCGTTTTACGGTGGTTCGGCTCCTACCTCTCCGACCGGTCGCAATATGTGTTGACAGGGGGGCAGAGGTCGACCCTGAGGTCACTCACTTGTGGGGTGCCGCAGGGGTCGGTCCTCTCGCCCCTCCTGTTCAACACATATGTGAAGCCGCTGGGGGAGATCATCCGTGGTTTTGGGGTTGAATACCATCTGTACGCTGATGATACTCAGCTGTACGTTTCAACCCCAAATCACCCCAGCGAGTCTGTCGAAGTGATGTCCCGGTGTTTGGAAGCCGTCGGGGTCTGGATGGGGGACAACAGACTCAAACTCAACCCCTCCAAGACTGAGTGGCTGTGGCTACTGGCACCTCGGTTCAGTCAGCTGACTCCAACGCTGGCCATAGGGGGCGAACAACTGCCCCCTGTGGAACAGGCGCGCAATTTGGGCGTCCTCCTAGATGCCTGGCTGTCAATGGACGACCATGTGGCAGCCGTGGCAAGGGGGGCGTTCCACCAGGTTCGCCTGGTGCGCCAATTGCGCCCCCTTCTGGACCGGGATGCCCTACGCACGGTCACTCATGCACTGGTGACGTCTCGCCTGGACTACTGTAATGCTCTCTACATGGGGCTTCCCTTGGGACGCGCACGAAGACTGCAGCTAGTCCAGAACGCAGCCGCGCGGGCAGTCATGGGGAGTACTAGGTACTCCCACGTAACACCGCTCCTGCGCGAGCTGCACTGGCTACCTGTGGTCTTTCGGGTGCGTTTCAAGGTTTTGACCACCATCTTCAAAGCGCTCCATGGCATAGGGCCTAGTTACCTGTGGGATCGCATCCTCCCACTCACATCCCTGCGGCCAATTCGATCTCACAGGGAGGGGCTTCTCCTGGTGCCGTCCACTAGGCAATGCCAACGGGCGACACCAAGGAGTAGGGCCTTCTCTCTGATGGGCCCAACCCTCTGGAATGACCTCCACCCGACATTAGAACCACCACTGACTTCCGCTCCTTCCGGCAGAAACTGAAGACACACCTGTTCCGACTGGCTGGCCTGGCATAATTTTTAACGTCTACCTCCTGGCATATATATTTCCTACTGGTTTTTTAGGGGACTTAATTTTATAGGACACTGGGGTTTTAAATTCTGTATATTTTAAATTATTCATTTAGCAATTACAGTTCTGTCTATTTTTATCCTCCTCTTATTTATGTATTTATCCATTTAATAATTTTAATTGTTTAAATTTTATTTATGATGTTTTTGATATGGACTGTACACCGCCCCGAGTCCCTTTTGGGAGAGGGGGCGGTCTAGAAGTGCTAATTAAATTAAATTAAATTAAAATGATACGAAGGATGAAAGGCTGAGTCAACCTTAAGCCGCTCAGGGTCAAACTGCTGGCAGTTGGCAGAATTAGCCTGCAATGCTGCACTCTAACCACTACGCCACCACGACTTCTAAATAAACATATACACACAATCCATGTAATTATACACAAAATATCTACAAGGGTATGGCAGTGGCTTCTTCTTCGAAGGAGGAGGAACTTAAAGAAAAGCTTTGGGGTAAGGAAACAAGTCAAAAATATTGAGCACTGGATGAATCTCACTGGTGTATCATGCAGAGAATCTCAGCCTTGATGGTTTTGCTTGTGTTTTAACTCCTGTGCAGAAAAGAAAATATTGGATTCCCTTTAATGGAAACACTTAGATTTTAGACACGACATTTTTTACATCCACCGGGTAATTTCCAATTTGTTGGTTTATTTTTATTGAGCCAACTATGGCAACATTTTGATTAGCTAACTCAATTTAAGAAAAAGCAATATAGATTTGTTTGTGCAACGTGAAAAAGCAGTATGGTTGGGAAGGCTGCCTTTCGCATCCGTTGCTCGATTTCACAGCAAATGCCCTAACAATGTTGAATATTGTTTTTCAGTGCCGTACGATTGAAAAGAAGTTACAATGCCTTGTAGCCTCTTTTCACAAAGCGATTAATCAGTCGATTGGAAATAAATTAATGAGTTTTGCCTTCCAATACGAATATAATGGATAATGGGATTATTCCTGATACGTATTTGGTATAAAGCCTTTTGTACTCTATTTGAAATAAACAAATATCAAGGGGACCATGTAAGGATGACATTTGCGCTTCCCCTCCTTCTGTCTTTCAAATGCTCATCTTTTCCTTTTCATCTCTTTTCCCCTTCCAGTGCCTGTCAGAGGTGGGCTGCACATAAGTTAACAACCGGTTTGCCTAGTGCAGAACCGAAAATGTGAGCGCGTGCCTTCTGTGTTTGCACATGGTTTCAAACACACACACCTTCTCAGGCAGCCACGGTGAGTAGAGCGGGTAAGGCATGGAAATCAAATGGGCTGCGTGGGCGGAGCGACCGAACCAGAGAATGAGATATATAGGACGGGATAGCACTGGGGTGTATGGGTGGGCCCAGCCAGTGGTTGGAATTACAGGCACGGGCGAATCAGTCCGAACAGGTAGGAGAATACCTCTGGTTCCCATCTCTCAATTTCTAAGATATCACTGATCTCACAACAAATATTCTTGTTCTTTCCGATCACAATCTTAGTATTTCAGTACTTAGCACATCTCATTGTAGCTATTAAAAAGCAATGCAGGTAGTCCTCACTTATGACCGCAATGGAGTCCAAAATTTCTGTTGTTCAGTGAGGCATTTGTTAAGTGGGCTTTGCTCCATTTCATGACCTTTCTTGCCCCAGTTGTTAAGTGAATCACTGACGTTGTTAAGTTAGTAACCCGGTTGTAAAGTGAATCTGCCTTCCCCATTGACTTTGCTCATCAGAAGGTTGCAAAAGGGGATCATGTGATCCCGGGACATTGCAACGGTCATAAATACGAGTCATTGGCCAAGCATCTGAATTCTGATCACGTGACCATGAGGGGGCTACAAAGGTTGTAACTGTGAAACATGGTCTTAAGTCACTTTATTCAGTACTGTTGTAAATTTGAACGGTCATTAAATGAACTGTTCTAAGTCAAGGACGACCTATATATTGGCCAATATAATGAAAATTGTATTGACCTTTCAAGAGAGTATCCATATATCGCTATTTATTATTGTTGGATCCTGAGTTCAGTTCCAAGTGGGGAAAAAGACACTGGAAACGGGGAGACTGCTTGGAAAGATGATTTTAATGGTGGACATAGTTTGACCACATGGTTTGAGATCCTAGGAGAAAAGATGTTGAGTGAAGAAGAAAAAGAAAAACAAGGCACTTGCTGAGAGTTCCTGATTAACTTTATATTCTCTGTTCAGCCCCACCTCTCTGTTTCCTGTTCCTGTGCAATAAATGTATTCTGATTGGTTGTCATACTCCCATGGGGCCATGCAGAAGCAACTCACTAGGCTGTGTTTTGAGTCCAGGTTTGGTTGAGCATTGCTTCTTCCCAGGTGCCCTGTGGTAAGATGGGTAAAGGGCCAATACTATCATGCCTTAATCCCATCACCCTGGAGCTGAAGGGGGGATGTCTTTGTTATGTAGAATAGACTGGCTCAGGCCTTTTAATGGCCCATTGACAAAGGTAGGGGCTATTAAGAATGCATCTGTTTCCTGCCTAAAAGCATGTTTCTCCATTTCTTATCCAGGGAAATATAATATTCTGCCTTTTCAATATTTCCTAGGATATTTCATTCTTCTAGGAGAGGGGTGGGTGCTAACTTCCTATATTATAAACCAGCCATTAGTGCAGATCATACTTCAAGGCATAACAGCAGGAAAACCCCATCCTGCACAATTTACATCTAAAACTGGAGCAGGATGAGGCAGAGGAGAAGAAGAGGGGAAAATAGAAGCAAATAAGCAAGAATATGCGTTCGGCTCAGCCACACAGACTTAGGTTTAATTTTAGCAAAGGATGAAGTTTTTGAACGTCTGTGCCAAGAGTCAGCATCATGTAGGTGTCTTTGGACTAAATTCCAGATATATGAGGCAGTAGGCAACTCACTACCCCCCCCCCCCCGCCCAAGAACTCTAAAAGAGTAGATGGCATTCAGATGTACCCACACAAATATGAAGAGCAGATGTGAGTGGGTTGTGGTCTATCTGTACCTCTCCCTTCAATTATCCCATGAGTTTACGTGGTATGGAGGTGTGCCATGAAGGGTGACATTAGCCTTTTTTTCAGAGGGCTGCGTTTGAAGATGGATCATCACTGCTGGTGGTGTCGAGCACCGAGAATGAAGAGTACGAATTGTTTTCTCAGCTGCTGCAAATGTTAGCAAAACAGATTTTCCTTACAGTCAACCGCCATTCTCATGGGGCTGCCCTGACTTCATGCTTGAAAAGTAGTAGTAGTAGTAGTAGTAGTAGTAGTAGTAGTAGTAGTAGTAGTAGTAGTAATTCTCCCAGAGTAGTTTGTTTATTTAAAAGAAATATTTATGGCTAGGGACCTTAAAAAAAAGAGTTAGGTATGTCTAGCTTATCAAAGAAAAGGATTTATGAGCCATGGTGGCACAGTGATTAGAGTGCAGCACTGCAGGCTACTTCTGATGACTGCCGACTGCCAGCAGTTCGATCCTGACCGGCTCAAAATTGACTCCGTCTTCCATCCTTCCGAGGTCAGTAAAATGAGGACCTAGATTGTTGCAGGCAATAGGCTGACTCTGTAAACCGCTTAGACATGGCTGTAAAAGCACTGTAAAGTGGTATATAAGTCTAAGGGCTATTGCCATTCGGGGTGACAATATGGCATTTTTCCAATATCTGAGGGGCTGCCACAAAGAAAAGGGGGTCAACTTATTCTCCAAAGTACCAGAGGGCAGGAGAAGAAATAATGGATGGAAATTAATCAAGTACCAGCATATCCAATTGCACCTGGAAAAAAAAACAGAGAGCTTGTGCAGATCATGTAACATCAGAGGTGTTATTCAGCAGGTTCTGACCAGTTCTGGAGAACCGGTAGCGGAAATTTTGAGTAGTTTGGAGAACTGGTAAGTACCACCACTGACTGGCCCCGCCCCCATCTATTCTCTGCCTCCCAAGTCCCAGCTGATTGGGAGGAAATGGAGATTTTACAGTATCCTTCCCCTGCCATGCCCACCAAGCCACACCCACCAAGCTATGCCATGCCCACCAAACCACACCCACAGAACCAGTAGTAAAAAAAATCCCTAGGATGACCAGTACTCCATGCACCAACACATTCTGGACCAGTAGTAATTCCAGGATGGACTTCAATTAATGCAATCAAGAAGCAACCAAAGCATGAATGACTGCGAGCAAGAGTGTCAACCCGGAAGCCATTTTGGAGCATCTTCAGGCCTGCCACGGCTATGCTGGTTGGGGAGTTGTGGGAACGGGAGGGGGGAGTTGTAGCCAAAATAAAATTCTTTATCCTGGGAACCAAGGACGTTCTCACCTGGGGCTGCAGAGGCGTGGATTGAAACCAACTGGGGTTGGGGCTGTGACCGGATTGGACCATGTGATGGACATGTGGATGGGGGAAAGAACTTTGACTTTTAATTTGGGTGGGGAAAACCACAGGATCTTCAGAGTCGGGTTTTCACCAGATGTGCCACTAAGACATAGTATAGTCTTTATTGTCATTGTACAAAATAAATACAACAAAATTGGTTTTAGCCTCACTGGTGCAAAATTATAGCGGAAACGAAAAAAGAAAGAAAAAAAAGCAGTCAAACATTTCCCCGTGTGCATGCAGTGATTGTGGTTGTATTTAAAAGTCTGACAGCCCAAGGATAGAAACTACCTTTAAACCTGTTTGTTCAGCTAGCTATACTTTGATGACTTCTGCCCAATGGTAGAAGTGCAAAGAGACACTGACCAGGGTGTGAACCATCTCTGAGTATCTTCTTTACTCTGCTAAAGCAGCGAGACCTGCCGATGTCATCCATTGGTGTCAGAGAGCAACCAATGGTTTCTTGTGCTGAATTGATCACTCTCTGTAGTGCCTTCCTGTCCGCAGCTGTTAAACCAGCATACCATACTATAATGCAATATGTGAGGACTCTTTATATGATGGACCGATAGAAAGAGGTCATCAGCCGTGGTTCCACTGATCTTTTCACAGAACTCTAAGGAAATGAAGTCTCTGTTGGGTCCTTCCAATCACCAGAGACGTGTTGTTTTTCCAGGTGAGATCTTGACTAATAAGCACTCCCAAGAATTTAAAAGAGGAAACCCTCTCCACACAGCCCCCCTCGATATACAGTGGGGCAGGTTCCTCTCTATGCTTCTGGAAATCTAGCACCCCTCCTTTGTCTTACTAGTATTTAGATGTAAGTTGTTTCTTGAGCACCATGCGGATACCTTCTGGACTTCTTCCCTGACATGCCTAATAAATCTGTACTTTGAGGAACACCTAGGCCTCAGAGGTTTGATTGTGTTGGGTCTATTACTTGGAACCTCCTGGAATAGGTAGTCTCCCACATAGCCATGGCTGCCTCCTGCTACTCAAGCAGAAGGTATGAGCCTTGGAGAACCACCCAACATATGGTTGCTATGCAGGGCCTAGTTACCTGCGGGATCGCATTCTACCACATACATCCCTGCGACCAATTCGCTCACACAGGGAGGGACTCCTCCGGGTGCCGTCCACCAAGCAATGTCAACGGGCGGCGCCTAGGAGTAGAGCCTTCTCTGTGATGGGCCCAGCCCTCTGGAATGACCTCCCCCCCGATATTAGAACTACTACCGACTTCCGCTCCTTCCGACAAAAACTTAAGACTCACCTGTTCCGACTAGCCGGCCTGGCCCACTTATAGTTCTACTCTTACATCCTGGCGGATATTTTATTTGGGATAGCTTTTAAGGTTAATGTTTTTAACTTTTTTAAAAAAATTTAAATTTTTTAATCTAACTTAACTAAATTGTACAGGGAACTTTTACTACCTCCTCCAGGCCTATGTTTAATTTATTTATTGTATACTTATAACATGTATATTTACTGTTTAACTATTTTAATATGACTGTACACCGCCCTGAGTCTCTTTTGAGAGAGGGGCGGTCTAGAAATCCAATAAAGTTAAGTTAAGTTAAGTTGAAAAATGTTAGCAACTTTTTCACAGCCTGGTTGCTGGGTGGGTGTGGCCATGGTGGGCATGGCCTATTCGGCCTCCTGCACCATAGGGGGGAGGTGTTTTCACCCTCCCCAGGTTCCAGAGCTTTTCCCCCGAGCCTCCAGCCTCCCCCAGGTTCTGGAGGCCCTCTGGAGGTCCTCCAGAGGCCCGAAACAGGCCTGTTTCCAGACTTTTGGAACTTCCAGGAGGCCCATTTTCCCCCTCCAAGAGCCTCTGCATGGGCCCTCCACAAGCTGTGTGAAGACTCCTGGGAGTCTTGTTTGGCAAAACAGATGTAAAATTAACATCTGGTTCTCCCTAACCTGTTCGAACCAATTGAATCCCATCTCTGTTGTTATGCACTGAAGGCTACAGGCAGAAAGTCACCTTTATAAGATACCTGCTGAAGAAGTGAATCTCAAGACGTGATACAAAACAAATGATTGAAACATACTGATGATTTTGTGTTAAACTCAAAACTGCTAATACTTATGTAAATGTTGATATTTTTCTATTTTTGTTTGTAAAAGTTGTGAGACCTGGGGGGGCTTCCCCCCCCCCCGCACGATGTAGCTGTCAAAATGTTCTATAACCCTATAATTCCTTTTCCTTGTAAAACTTTTAAAATCAATAAAATTTGAACAATAAGAACTGGGATGAGCCAAGAGCTCCTGTGAATGGGTACACAAGCTGCCCAAAGACCCAGTAGAGTTGCTGTGTTATTGAGAAGACACTAGTTTCCCTCTGCTTTGCATCAACTATGGCAGTCTCAGGACAAAATCTGCACATTTCAGATCTCACAACTAGTTAGAGACGAATGGTTGTTTAATCTCTTCCTAGACACCTCCAGTGTTGGAGCATGAAGGGGAGGAAATCACTCAAGATTTTGACTGTCAGCTGCCAAAATACAGAGTGCACTAGCTGGCAGGAAAGATTTCTGTATCTCTTTATTATAACCTCCTGGTTTTGGGTTTTTTGCAACTGTGCCTGCTCAGTAGTTCTATCTGCAATGAATGGATGGATGGACAAATGGACGGATGAATGAACGGATGAACAAATGAATGAGAAGGGAAGGAAGGTAAGTAGGAAGGAAGGGAGGAAGAAAGGGAAAGAGAGCAAGAAATCAAGAGAAAGAAAGAAGAGAGGAAGGAAGGAAAGAAGGAAAAGGAAAAGTAAGAAAGAAAGAAAGAGAGAAGAGAAATAAATAAAGGAAGGAAGTGAAAAAGAGAAAGAAAGAAAGAAAAAAGAATAGAAAGAAATTGGGAAAGGAAAAGAAGGGAGGGGGGGAGGAAGGAAGAAGGGGAAAAAGAGAGAAAGATTATTCATTCAAGACTCTGATTGTATGCTTGTTTTGCCTGAGCTAAGCTACTGTATATGTGTTGATATAAACTATATTGCATAAAGCAACATCAGCATCCCCTGATTTTGTGCTGGGCATTGCAACTTTTCCTTGATTACGTGCATAATTTACATCTTCCCACTCATGCATATAATAAAGGACATCAGCCTCAAGGCCAAATATGGCACTAGGGCGTCTCTAGTTGAAGTTTAGATTCTCTTTGGCTCTTTGTCATCTTCTTCTAACCTTAAGTTGCCCCTGTATTTAATCAACCTAAATCTGGTCGATATGGTTGGTTTGCTTGTAAAGTAGCTGCAGGTCAGCTGATTAGCTCACGTCAAATAACCAGCTAAGACAAGGGTGTCAAACACAATTTCATTGAGGGCCACATCAGGGTTGTGTTTGATCTTGGGGGGAGGGGAGCATAGCCAGGGAGGTTTGGCCTGATTGACGTCACTCATGTTGGCACCTGTGGTGCCTTCCCTCTGCCAGGGAAATCAAGTCCCCAAGCTCCAGTTTCAGCTGCAACAACCTCTTGCAACTCTTTGCCAGCGAAAATGGAGTTTGGGAGTTTCCAGGACAGTCCCACAGGTCAGATCTAAGCACCCTGTGGATCGGATCCAGCCTATGGTTCTTAAATCTGACACCCCTAAGCTAAGATAAGATGTCCTGGAAGCCAGAGAGTTACGTGATTCTTTTTTTTTCTCTTCAATTTAATTATGCTAATGATATGAAATAATTTCAGTACTAAAAACACAGATAGTGACTGGAAAAGAAAGCTTGGAAAGTATAAACTGAATAACTCAGGCAATTTGGACTACCGTATTTTTCGGAGTATAAGACACACCTTTTTCCCTCAAAAAAGAGGCTGAAAATCTGGGTGCATCTTATACACTGAATATAGTATTTTTTTTGCCTCCTGAAACCCTGCCCCCTTCACCAAAATGATCGTGCATAGCTTGTAGGAGGCTTTCAGAGAGCTCCTGGGGGCTGGGAGGGCAGAAATGAGCGAAAAACAGGCCTTTTTAAAACTCACCCCCCCCCCCCCGGAACACTCTACAAGCCTCCTAAGGGCTATTCATGCCCTTTTTTAAGAAAAAAAATGGGCCAGTTTTTGCAAAAAACGGGGCGTTTTGGGGAGGTTTGCAAAAAACTTTTTTTAATTTGCCTCTTCAAAACCTTGGTGCGTCTTATACTCCAAAAATATGGTATATTCTTGGAAATTTCATTCTTTTTTCAACACCGCCCTCAAAAAATAAAAATAAAATGAAATAAATAATAATGAAATAATAAAATAATAAAATAATAAAATAATAAAATAATAAAATAAATAATAAAATAATGAAATAATGAAATAATGAAATAAATAATAAAATAATAAAATAATAAAATAATAAAATAATAAAATAATAAAATAATAAAATAATAAAATAATAAAATAATAAAATAATAAAATAATAAAATAATAAAATAATAAAATAATGAAATAATGAAATAATGAAATAATGAAATAATGAAATAATGAAATAATGAAATAATGAAATAATGAAATAATGAAATAATGAAATAATAAAATAATAAAATAATAAAATGAAATAATGAAATAATGAAATAATGAAATAATGAAATAATGAAATAATGAAATAATAAAATAATAAAACAATAAAATAATAAAATAATAAAATAATAATAAAATAATAAAATAATAAAATAATAAAATAATAAAATAATAAAATAAAATAAAATGTATCAGCAATCCATGGTTGAAAAAACAGGTGTGTGGATTCTCCAGGGTTACATTATGGTACGATGCTGCGGTGGTTACAATGTGGTACTCCGGGCTACTTCTGTTGTCTGCCGGCTGCCAGCAGTTTAGCAGTTCAGATCTCACCAGGCTCAAGGTTGACTCAGCTTTCCATCCTTCCGAGGTTGTTAAAATGAGGACCCAGATTGTTGGAGACAATATGATGACTCTGTCAACCGCTTAGAGAGGACTGTGAAGCACTGTGAAGCGGTATGTAAGTCTAAATGCTATTGCTATCACCATTCCTTTACCAGCCTCCATCCTTCAAAAATTAACAATTCTTGATATCGTCGTAGATTCCAAAATGGGGGATATTGCCAAGAACATTTGCATCTTTAACACAAAGCCATTGTTCCAAAATCATATTCATACACCTGTTGTTTTCAGCTGAAAATACTCTGTTTCCCCAAAAATAAGACCTCCCAGGATAATAAACCCAATCAGGCTTTTGAGCACATGCACTAAAATAAGCCCTTCCCCCAAAATAAGTCTTCCCCGAAAATATTGCAACACAGCAGCAGCCATGAGGTCGCCACCTCCTGCACCTAAAAAATAATAAGGCCTCCCCCAAAATAAGGCCAAGTGCTTATTTTGGGGGGTGGGGTATCCAAAAAATAAGACCCTGTCTTATTTTGGGGGAAAAACACTATGGCTCTAATTGAAGAAGTCCAAGCCATAGGTTAATACCCTGACATCTCCAACAGCAATGGCACTGCAATAATTAGGGAAGAAGTAATTTTTCTGTCATATTAACTTTGTAAAATCATAGGAAACAAATTTTGCATTAAAGTAATCCTCTCCCAATTTATCAGAATGGGACATTTAATCTTAATATGCCATGATATGCAGATATTGATCATAACAGTCCAAGAGAAAAGGGACGGTTTTTCAGACTTTGGCATGTTTCTGAGGACTTGGGTCATATGGATGAAAAACACTCCGCTTATGCTAATCCAATCCATTTATTGATCATCATCCATTCAATTATGTAACTTATGAAATACGTTTACTTGAAGTTGTAAGAAAAATACATTTACCTTTACCAAAGTGACATGGTAGCAGTATTCCAGTATTTGAGGGGTTAACAGAAAGAAAAGGGGGGCAAATTATTGTCCAAAGCACCAGAAGGCAAGACAAGAAACCATGGATGGAAACTAACCAAGGAGTTCTCCTCCATGCCTCTTAGCTACCAAGTTCTCGTCTGGTGGTCCTCTTCCAAGACCACCAGACAGAAATTCCTAGTGGAAACCCTACAGCTTCAACTACATCCAAAATTAATTCCTGGTTCAAAGCTCATTCCTTCCCAGTCAACAATCTATCTCTTCTGTCTTCCTCCATCTATCTCTATTACTTCCTCTCCTTCCAATTCCCCATTTGGGGGTCTGGGTTAGAGGGATTTAGAAGCAGAACCCATCCTTCTTCTGTCTCCAACATTTGGAATCCAACTGTGGCACAGTTCACAGTTTAGATGGCACAACATTCAGTTTAGATTGCATAACATTACTCTACTCTTCACTCTATCTCCCTATCTTGCTTTCCTCTTCAATTTTCCTTCAAAAAAAATTTTTTTTTCTAATGCGAAAGGTCGGAAGACTCTCCATTAATGTGTAATGTTGCTTGGAGTGATTCTCGTTGATTGTACTTTTCCACAACTAGAGTGGAAAATTTCAAGAGTTGTTTTCCATAGGACCTTCTCCACTGGCTGCTTGTGGCTTATCAAAATGCAACCCAATCTTTTGCTGAATGTCACTTACCTTCTGGTGACAGTGTAACATAAGCTAGCTGCTTCCATCTTTAATCTTATATGGGTGTTTAGGCTGTCCTGGAAAAGCGAACAGCCAGTGAGCATTTTAAATGATCCAGTAGCAAAGGGACTATCATTAAGCAGCTGTTTACTTGAGTGAAGTGTGTAGAATTTCAGCAATGCATAAATAGATCTGATGTTTGTCCTGTTGTAGTGACAGCAGAATTTAGAAACAAACATAGCCTGTCCTGTTTCTTCTGATGCAAAGATAATTCAACCCTAGTAGATCATCCTAGTCACTAAATGATCTGAAACTCTATTAGGAGATCCTTTCCAGAAGATAGTTGAGTGTTTAGGGAACTTATATGATAACCGATTGTGTTTATCAGGTTGACGTGAAATGTTAGCAATCACAAAAACAGATCTGCAAGATCATCTGGTATAGGGTTTCCTGCTGGAGCAGGAGTTGGACTAGATGACCTTCAAGATCCCTTCCAATTCTGTTATTCTACATTCTGTGCAGCTGGCTATGCAGCTTTGTGTGGGGGGACACAAATGGCTGATAAAATCGTTGGGCTGGCTGGACTTGTGAGAACCCCTCCTCACCCCCTATATTGACAACTACTCTTCTTCCCATCAATTTGGAGTTCTTCATCTTTTGAAATGTTTGCATTGTTGTTTTTATACATTTAAAACTTTTAAACCTTAAATTAATTCTGATTTTAATGTCATTTTTTTCTTGATTACATTGCACATTGCCCAGAGACCCTTTCTGAGGGAGATGGGTGATTAAATATAAATATTTACATGTCTGTATAAATATGAAATATAAGTCTATAACTACACATTTATATGAAATATAAACAAATAAATAAAAGTGTTTAGCTGTTGGCTTCCTGGATATTTTCCTATTAAGCAGTATAATGGAAAATCCTGTTATGCTCTCCCTTCCCACCCAAATTCTAACCAGCATGACTCTGCCTGGATTTTGAGCCTAAACTAAGCCATTATTGCCACCTGGAGAAACAAAAAAGAAGCTGATAGCAATAGCACTTAGACTTATATACCACTTCATAGTGCTTTTACAGCCCTCTCTAAGCGGTTTACAGAGTCAGCCTATGGCCCCCAACAATCTGGACCCTCATTCTACCAATCTCAGAAGGATGGAAAGCTGAGTCAACCTTGAGCCTGGTGAGATCTGAACTGCGAAATTGTAGGCACCCGGCAGTCAGCAGAGGTAGCCTGCAGTACTGCACTCTAGCCACTGCACCACCGCAACTCATAATGTCCCTGATTCTCTCTTTTTCTATTGATTTGGCTTTCTCCTGAGTTTACTAATTTAAAAATTCAGGAGAGGAGCCAAGAGTGGAAAGTTCTGCCATGCAGATGTGGTGCCAATGAGATTGGTAGCTGTCTGACCACAGCAGAGGCACCAGACCTGAAGGGTCAAACCTGATTCCTGAGATTAGAATCCTAGTCCTTGCCTGAAACTTAATAGCAATAGCAATAGCACTTAGACTTACATACTGCTTTACAGTGCTTTACAGCCCTCTAAGCGGTTTACAGAGTCAGCCTATTGCCTCCAACAATCTGGGTCCTCATTTTACCGACTTCAGAAGGATGGAAGGCTGAATCGACCTTTAGCTAGTGAGATTTGAACGGCCGCTAGCAAATATTTATTTGGCTTCAGTTTAGTGAGAGACGGACTTATTACCAAACCCATTTGGGATGAAAAACATATATTTGGAATGTATTTTAATCATTTTGCCACTGAACTGTTTTCCCATGCAGATTTGTATGTGGCAAACAAAATATTATGACTGCTTTCGATGAAACCACATCAATGGGGGGTGTGGGATTCTCTGTAACCTTAGACCTGTGTTTGAAAGAGGTTAATGAAATACTGAATGGTTGAAAGTCACAGTAATTGCTTTCCATTTTTTTATTTTTGGTATTAGAAACATTTCAGTGCAATGGTTCATGCAGTCCATTTTTAAGAGCAGTTTGGCAAAAATGAAGTTTCTGGATGGAAGTTTTGACCTTGCAACCTAAGTGGCTCTCAAAAACTGGGAGGAAAAATTGAGAAAGTCATCAGAAGTGCTTAAAGAAATGGCAAATTGGAAAGCTTGAATGGTTGACAACGTGTTCTATTCCACACCTTAAATGCTTTTAAAACACAATCTAAGGTTAGCCTACAAATGCACTCGGAGACTTCAGTTGGTCCAGAATGCGGCCGCGCGGGTGATTATGGGGAGTACGAGGTACTCCCATGTGACACCTCTCCTGCGCGAGCTGCACTGGCTTCCTGTGGTCTATCGGGTGCATTTCAAGGTTCTGATAACGATCTTCAAAGCGCTCCATGGCTCAGGACCTAGTTACTTGCGGGATCGTATCCTGCCCCATACATCCCTGCGACCAATTCGCTCGCACAGAGAGGGACTTCTCCAGGTGCCGTCTACCAGACAGTGTCGGGGGGCGACGCCTAGGAGCAGAGCCTTCTCTGTGACGGGCCCAGCCCTGTGGAATGACCTCCCCCCTGATATCAGGACTACCTCTGACCTCCGCTCCTTCCACGCAAAGCTCAAGACCCACCTCTTCCAAGTAGCTGGCCTGGCTCAACCATAGTTTTACCATATCGCTCCTGACGGTTTTTTTTTTAATTGTGTATTTTGTATTTTAATTGAGGGGATTTTAAATTGAAATTTTAATTCTATTTTATTCATCTGTTTACCTCCTCCATGCATATGTATATGTATATGTACTGTTTATATTTGTATATTTTATGTGTTTTTATTGTACGCCGCCCCGAGTCCGTCTGGAGAGGGTGCGGCTAACAAATAAAATTTATTATTATTATTATTATTATTATTATTATTATTATTATTATTATTATTATTATTATTATTATTATTATTACAAATAATCATTTAAAAATCAAGGAATTTTTTTTCTTAGTATGGACTCTAAGTCTGGGGTGAAATGAATCTGTGGCTCCATCTAGAACGTAAAATCTTGAAGAAACGCTATATGTACTGTACCTGCTTGCTTTTGTTTTATAAATAACACATTATTAAAACCAAACCAGCCAGCAGCCTGCCTTGGTTACAGTTGATATGAAAAGAAGGATTCCAATTAGAAAATAACTAACAAGCTGTTGATAATGCTGGATATTTTCCAGTCATGGTTGAAAAGTGCAGATCTGGAGGCGGAAGAAAGAACTGTCCCTTCTGTTGGGTGGAGCCCCTGCATGAAGAAGACTTGGAGATGAAGTCAAGGGGAGAAGATTTGGAAGATAAATGGCCAAGGGGTCTTTAGTGCTGAAGTCACAAGTGTAGATGGAGCTCTGCAGGTTGTCAGGCGACAAGAGTTGAGCTGAATATTTTACAGTTGAGAAAGTGCACAATTGATCTTATGAAGGTAACTGTAAAGATTCCCCTGCGCGCGCGTGCTAGTCGTTCCTGACTCTAGGAGGTGGTGCTCATCTCTGTTTCAAAGCCGAAGAGCAGCAATCCATGGTCATGTGGCTGGCATGACTAAACACCGAAGGCACACGGAGCGCTGTTACCTTCCCACCAACTGATCCCTATTTTTCTACTTGCATTTTCATGTGCTTTTGAACTGCTAGGTTGGCAGAAGCTGGGACAAGTAACAGGAGCTCACTCCGTTATGCAGCACTAGGAATTTGAAACGCTGAACTGTTGACCTTTCTGATTGACAAGCTCAACGTCTTAGGTCCTATGCCTAAATTGCATTAACAGAGGGATACAATCAAGATCAAGTGTAATACCATTCTATAAAGCCTTAGTAAGACCACACCTAGAATAATGCATCCAGTTTTGGTCACCACAATGTAAAAAAGATGTTGAGATTATCCCAAGTAAGTGGTGCATAGTGACACTACTGCCACTAGTAAGTCGCAGAGAAGAGCAACCAAGATGATTAGGGGACTGGAGACAAAAACATATGATGAAGGGTTGCAGGAACTGGGCATGGCTAGTCTAGTGAAGAGAAGGACCAGAGGAGACAGGATAGCAGCGTTCCAGTATTTGAGGGGCTGTCACAGAGAGGAGGGAGGGGTCAATCTATCTTCCAAATCACCTGAAGGCCAGACAAGGAGTAATGGATGGAAAGTGAACAAGGAGAGATTCAACCTAGAAATAAAGAGAAATTTTCTGACCATGAGAACAATCAACCAATGGAACAGAAGTTGCCTTCAGAAGTTGTGAGAACTTTGTCAATGGAAGCTTTCAAGAAGAGGCTGGGCTGCTATCTATCAGAAATGGTGTAGGGTCTCCTGCTTGGGCAGCGGGTTGCATTAGAAGACCTACAAGGTCCCTTCCAACTGTAATATCTTGCTTGGGTAAAACGAGGATGCTTCAGTGATGGTACCCTGCCAGTTAGAAATAGCAGCCACCCAGCAAGTGGTGGTTGATATAAGAAGTTGTGTGCCATTTCAAATTTGCAATTTAAGCCACACAGACCATGGTAGAACTATCATTGAAAGCTGTCATCAAGCTTCATTCTAAGTTTGTTGTTATTGTTGTTCAGTCACAGCACATGTCCCCTGCTGTCCCCTTCTCCCCTTCTCCTTCTGCCTTCAACATCCAGGATCTTTTCCCTAGAGTCCACTTCTTCTCATTTGGTGGCCAAAGTATTTGAGCTTCAGCTTCAGTATCTGCCCTTTCTCAGTCTATGTAATCATCTCCATTTCCTTCCTTCACCTCTCGGCTCCACCTCTATTTTCTCTGTAAGGGACCATCTTGAAATGATAACAATCCCTAAAGGCACCACCATAATTTGGACCCTAACAATGCACTTGCTACAGGGCAGTTACAGCCGTGGTGGCACAGTGGTTAGAATGCAGCACTGCAGGCTAATTCTGCTGATTGCCAGCAGTTTGGCAGTTCGATTCTCACCGGCTCAAAGTGGACTCAGCCTTCCATCATTTCTGAGTTCATAAAACAAGGACCCAGATTGTTGGGGGCAATAGGTTGACTCTGTAAACTATTTAGAGAGGGCTGTAAAGCAGTGTGAAGCAGTATATAAGTCTAAGTGCTATTGCCTCAGCCTTCCATCCTTCCGAGGTGGGTAAAATGAGGACCCAGATTGTTGGGGGCAAGAGCTGACTCTGTAAACCTCTTAGAGAGGGCTATAAAGCAGTGTGAAGGGGTATATAAGTGTAGGTGCTATTGCTATGGCTACAGCCCTAAGAACATTTGAAAGAGGAGATGAGAACAATACTTGCTAGAAAAAGCACACTTCCTGGCAATGCAATCAAGCCACGTTCACAAATTCTGCAAGGTGGTGAATTATCGAAGAGTTTTAAAGTTGTTAAACTTCGCTTGTTCCCCTATTGTGTCCATTTGGAATTTCAGCAGGCAGCGAAACGGTGGTTGGCACCGTCTTTACAAAAATAGCTTCTTGCTACAAGGACCGTTGGAAAAGATGGTGAGACAGAAAGGGAAACAGGAGAAATAGTAGAGGTAGTAATTTTAGTGGACAAGTGGAACTGGTTGGTTGGGTCTATTGTGTAACGCAGTGAAATGTGATTCCTTGCCGGGATTTTAGAATATAAAATGCAAGAACAAAAAACGCCACAATTTATCTGAATCAGCTGTCAACCCCACAGAGCTTAAGGCCTCTCTATAGCACTCTTCATAAATAGTACATTAAGGCAGTGTATCGCATAGTACCGCAAATATTTTGCAACTCCCAAATTAAAACTATGCCATTATGATATTCCCTAGCTGCATTCAACTCTGGATATTTTGTTTGTTTCGATAGCTCTACCACCTGGATAGGCTTAATTCGTCATGCTGGAAATATCATAAGCACCACAGATAGTCCTCAACTTACGACCACAACTGAGCCCAAATTTTTTGGTGCCAAGTGAGAAATTTGTTAAGTGAATTTCACTTTTGCAGGGATGCGAATCCAGAAATCGTGATATGTAATCCAAGCTTCTTGGTTCAGCACAGGCAGGGAGGAAATGCTACCGGTTCTGACCAGTACACCCGAACCGGTAATAAAAAATGCTACCAGTTCAGGCAAACAGGTATTTCCAACGATCAGCTGTGATGCACAATTTATATTAGCTAGAATCATTGGATTTCCTGCGTGACACAGTGGAGTCCCCCCCACCTCGCTGTTCTATTAACTTTTGTAGACATGCTCAGTAGCAGGCTCTGCCCACCTTCCCGGATATCATTGATGCTCTGCGCATGCGTGGAAAGTCCTTGCACATGTGCAAAAACAGGCGCACACTCACATTTGCGAACCGGTAGCGAAGGCAAGTTGATTTCACCCCTGAGCACAGGGTATACAATTGTGTCATCTTCAATCAATCACTTCAATTCAAAATCACAGTGTAGCATGATCGGGGATGTCAGATGTATTCATACCTGAAGATATATCGCAAAGCCAGAGTATCATACGATGGATCTGCATGTCCTTGCAAGGAAAACATACACTGTATCCAATAAAGGTGTTTGAGAGCAGTTGGGTGCTAAATAGTTTTAACTTCACGTGACACTTCCTACTAAATATAGAATGCCCGCAGGGCTGAAGAGGGAAGTAAGGAAAATGGGACAGGAAGGAATGTAATAGGGCCAATTTTAGTCATTCAATTTTTTTATTGGTTTATCAAAAGATAAAACCAGAGACCTTTTTTTAAAAAAAAAATGTTTAAAGGACAAAAAAACCTGAAAATAATTTTGGAACTTTGATGATATATTTGCTTGCAGCAACAAGAATATGCACACTGATGGAAAGCTACTTAAATTCTCACAATGGATGATTGGTTGCAAAAGCTGATGGAGTTAGCAGAGATGCTGAATTGACTGCTTTAATTACAGAAAAGAATATAACCAACAGTTTTTTTTTACTTGAAAACCGCTTCTAGACTTCATGCTTGAGGTGGAAAAAAAATGAAATTCTGATTTTGGGTTTTGCTGATTAGTTCAGTTTGTTGTTGGAGAAATGGCTAGTGTACAGTATCATGCAAAAGTTAAAAAAAATGAGGCTATATGCTATTATCTTATTCTACTGTGTTAAAAAGAGTTAGAAGTCAGTGTTTTTTTCTTTCCCTTTTATCCTGCACTTTTTTCTTTCTCCCTTTTCCTCCCCTACTTTCCAATCGTTTCCCTTTTTCTTTTATATTTTGATATACTAGTAATAGGGGGAAATTTTATGTGCCAGTGTATTTATTTTATTCACGTCTCAGCACTCTCCATCTTGATTTTCCTCTGAGCAGTATGTTTCCAGCTGTGGAATTCTGGGAGTTGAAGTCCACACATCTTAAATTTTGCTATGTTTGAAAAGTATTGGGTCTAAGTCCCAAAGGTGCTTTTTTCAAGAGGCAGCTGGACTTTCTGGTTTTTTTTTTTGAAGATGTTTTGCTTCTCATTCAAGAAGCTTCTTCAGCTCTTATGCCTCTTGAAAAAAGCACCTTTGGGACAACCATGGCATGGACGACTGAGAAACTCCACAAACATTATGTCTCAAGGAATTAAATTCAGGACATGTGGATCTCCCCATTCCATGCCACCTCCATATTTTATCCTGTTGAAGAGTCTTGAAGACCAATTTGTCTGAAGAGGTTAGAGATTTGAAATCAGCAGGAGCCTTTGTGTGCTTCTGACCATAAGCAGAGGGCCAAGAGAATATTGCCATGTTCGGGGAATGGAATGTCCCATGAGCAAGAACAAAACACTCATGAAAAGTTATCTTGGATGAAGAATATAGATTTAGCCCAACTATCGGTGAAAGCTATACATGTTCATTATATTTGAAATAATATCTCAAGAACCACATAGGATAGAGACCCCCCCCCCCCATATACAATGTACTTTCCTTCTAAAGTACTTTGTATATCTCAGAAGAAAAATGGTGGGAGCTTCAACACTGGAAGTTTTCAAGAAGAGACTGGACTGCCAGCTGTCAGAAATGGTGTATGGCATGGATGTCAAAGTCAATTTCATTGAGGGCCGCATCAGGGTTGTGTTTGACCTCGGGGGAGGGGCGTAGCTGGGATGGGTGTGGCCAGGATGGGAGTGACCAGAATGGGTATAGGCCAGCACAACATGACTCATCAGTGTCTGTTTTCGGCCATGACAGCCTCCTGCAGCGCCCTGCCAGTGAAAACGGAGCCTCCCTGACCTCTGTTTTTGCTGGCAGAGGCAGTGCAGGCCAGTCCTTCACTGTTTCCAGGGTTGCCCCATGTGCCAGATCTAAGCACCCTATGGGCCAGATCTGGACCGGGCCTTGAGTTTGACACCCCTGGTATAGTGTCTCCTACTTGGGCGGGGGGTTGGAATAGATGACCTACAAGATCATTCCAACCCTGTTAATCTGGGTGAGGGCAATTCCAACCCTCCATTTCTTAAATATGGAACCTTATTTACTAGCAATAGGTGAGGTGCGAGGCAGAATCAGACATGACATATGAAGATCCTTCTCCTCATGAATTTTTGACCCCTTGCCTTAGTGGTCTAAAAGCTTAAAGATTTTACACTTTGCATCAGAAGAATATTGTGGCCCAAGTGGACCTATTTTCCAGTTCTTTATCTGAAAGATTTTTATTTGAAGAATCCCTGGTTCAAACCTATAGTAGCAAAGAAGTACTGACGCCCTGAAGTAGCCTATCAGGGATGGCAAGAAAGTTGGAGTATCCCAATTTCCCCATATTTACACATTTCTATTTAAATGTTGTGAAGTGTGTCTAAAGGCTAAAGATTGATGAAGAAAAAAATGGCATGGTGTTTGGCAGTGGGGTATAATGTATAATGTCACCAGGTAAGGAAAATGGGCGATCTCCAAATTAGATAGAACTGGAAGCCGTATTATTCAATATTGTTTCCAAACCGGTAATTCAAATTCCTCTGAGAAGCTGTGAAGATCCTGGCCCTCCTTAGAAAATGAATTTTTATAGGCACAGGTAATCCTTGAATTATGACCACTCATTTCTCGACCATTCAAAGTTATGACTTCACTGAACAAATAGCAATTATGATGGGTCCTTGTAGTTCTGGCCATTGAGATATCTCAATAGTCACATGATCATGATTTCCGATGTTCCCTGCTGGCTTCCCACAAGAATAGCCAATGGGGAAGCCAGCAGGAAGTCAAAATTCACAGTCACATCCTTGGTTAATGACCACGTGGTCTTCACTTAACAATGGTAACTGATGGAATTGCCACTGCCATTGCTAAGTGACAGTCATATGGTTTAGGTTTAGGTTTATTTGGATTTATATGCCGCCCTTCTCCAAAAGGACTCAGGGCGGCGTACAACATTAAAAACACACATCACAAAAGTTAAAAAATGATTAAACCCATTTCCAAAAAGACCAAACCGATTTTTTTTAAAAAAAGAAACAATACATTAAAAATAAATTAACATTAACATTAACAGGCCAGGCCGGCTTCCTGGAAAAGCCAACTTTTTAGGGTGCGTCGGAAGGACCGGAGGTCAGGGATTATGCAGAGCTCCGGGGGCAGCTCATTCCAGAGGGAAGGCGCTCCCACAGAGAAGGCTCTCCCCCTGGGGGTCACCAGCCAACACTGCTTGGCTGACGGCACCCTGAGGAGGCCAACTCTGTGGGATCGTACTGGACGGTGGGAGGCTACTGGTGGCAGTAGGTGGTCTCGCAGGTACCCTGGGCCTAAGCCATGGAGCGCTTTAAAGGTCATAATTAATACCTTGAATCGCACCCGGAAAACAACCGGCAACCAGTGCAGGCTGTCTAAAAGGGGTGTGACATGGGAGCACCTAGGTACCCCCATGACAACCCGTGCGGCCGCATTCTGGACCAGATGAAGCCTCCGGGTGCTCTTCAAGGGCAGCCCCATGTAGAGAGCATTGCAGTAGTCCAGGTGAGAAAGGACGAGGGCAGGAGTGACTGTGCACAGAGCATCCCGATCCAGGAAGGGGCGCAACTGGCGTACCAGGCGAACCTGGTAAGAGGCCCCCCTGGTCACGGCCATCAGATGTTCTTCTAAACTAAGCCCCGTATCCAGGAGGACTCCCAGATTGCGAGCCTTCTCTGAGGGGGCTAAAATTTCTCCCCCTATCGTCAAAGATGGAACAAGATGTACAAATCGGGATGATGGGAACCACAGCCACTCAGTCTTGGAGGGATTGAGCTTGAGTTTGTTCCTCCCCATCCAGATCCGCAGAGCCTCCAGGCATCGGGACATCATGTCGAGGGCATCGTTTGGGTGGTTTGGGGTAGAGATGAAAAGTTGGGTATCATCAGCATATTGATTATACCGTACCCCAAAACCACGGATGATCTCGCCCAGAGGTTTCATGTATATGTTGAACAGGAGAGTTCAGAGAACCGACCCCTGGGGCACCCCACAAGTGACGCGCCTGGGGGTCGATCTCTGCCCTCTAGTCAACACAAACTGCAACCGATCCGACAGGTAGGAGGAGAACCACCGTAAAATGGTGCCCCCCACTCCCAACCCCCCGAGTCGTCGCAGTAGGATACCATGGTCGATGGTATCGAAAGCCGCTGAGAGGTCTAATAGGACCAGGGCAGAGGAACAGCCCCTGTCCCGGGCCCACCAGAGATCATCGACCAACACGACCAATGCCGTCTCTGTGCTGTACCCGGGCCTGAAACCCGACTGAAACGGATCCAGGTAGACAGCTTTATCCAGGTACTGGGGAAGCTGATGTGCTACCACACTCTCGACAACTTCGCTACAAAGCGAAGGTTGGAGACCGGACGATAGTTGGCTAAAGAAGCTGGGTCCAGGGAAGGCTTCTTGAGGAAGGGCCTCACCACCGCCTTCTTCAAGGCGGTGGGAAAGAACCCCTCTCTCAATGAAGCGTTGGTAATCGCCTGGAGCCAGTCTCGTGTCACCTCCCGGGAAGCCGAAACTAACCAAGAGGGACACGGGTCCAGCACACAAGTGGCAGCACTGAGTCTCCCCATAATCCTGTCCATTATAACATTGTACTTCATGACCTTGTGACTTAGTGATGGATTCTGGTTACAAATCCTGTCATAACCCAAGGGCATTGCCTTTGCTCATTAAATTTCTATTCAGTTACAATGACTAATAGTTGGTGATACCTGTTGGCAATCACAGTGTTATTATAGTTACTATTTACTTATTGAAATTTCTTTTTCTGCCAGCCAAACTCCAGTGGGCTCCTTAAATTGGTAGCTTCCTATTTTGTAGGGATAAAGAAATGCTTCTTCGTCCACCTGAATGCATAGGATATAGATATGTGTTTAATGTCACAGAGACTAAAATCTCAAACTCTAAAATTTACGGACTAAAAACTTTGCGCAATCTGTGATTGTGTCCTTGCAAAATAGTCATAACAGTGAATGTCAAGAGGTGCACATAGTTTTAGATATTTCGCTGAATATGCTTGTATAAAACTAAGTCACAATTATTCAATTTCATGCCAAACTTATTCTAGGTGAAACAGGGAAATTTCCAGTTATTTTACTGGTTCCAGCAATGCTGAATGCTTTTGTACCAATTTAATGTTATGACCGAACAGCCAGCCTGGAATGGTAGTTTAAATATAATCTTATTGTCATATAAAGTAATATTTTTATATTTGAATTCTGAGGCTCACACAAGAACAGTTGTGTTCCTCAATTGCTGGAGAAAATATGTATAACATTAACGCAAATTCTGCTGGGCTTTAAAATAATCACAGGGAAATGATTTTACTGTTCGTTGGGCATTTTGTTGAAACTGATTGTATTGCTTCACGGTGAAAGATTTTATGCGTCCATAAACTTCATATGGGAAAACATTTGCTTGTTATCAAGTATATTTGCCTCTTCTGTGTGTTTACAACAGATTTCATAGGGGTTTTCACCTGTATACTCCTGTAGTAATTTAAATGGCTGTTAATACCATATTTCCCCAAAATAGACAAGGTCTTATTTTCTTTTGACCCCCAAAATAAGTGCTTGACCTTATTTTCAGGGAGGTCTTATTATTTTGAGGTGCAGCAAGCGGTGGGAGTGGTCACTTCATGTCTGCTGCTGTGTTGCAATATTTTCGGGGATGGCTTATTTTCAGGGGAGGGCTTATTTTAGCGCATGCACTCAAAAGCCTGATTGGGCTTATTATCTGGGGAGGTCTTATTTTCAGGGAAACAGGGTAATTATTTGGTTAGAGCTCAATTCAGTGACTTCTGAGTTTTTTGAAAGCCACAAAGTAGTCATCTGTCTTCTTCTGAGGAGAAGCTCCACATAATCAGGGGTGGGATTCAGCCGGTTCATGCCAGTTTGCGCGAACCAGATGTTAATTTTACGCCTACTTCTGCGAAGTGGTAGTTTTGATGACTGGCTGGTCTCACCCCACCCTGCCCCCCAGGAGTCCCCACACACCCTGTTCTGGCTCCCAGGAGGCTGCAGGGAGGCCTACTAGGTCCAAAACGGGATATGGGGATGCACCCCCTGTGGCCCGTTTTCACTCCCATGGGAGTGCAGGAGGCCAAGTGCTGCCTGTCAAAGCCCCTGGCCATGCCCACCATGGCCACACACCCCAGCCAGTTATTAAGGCAGAGAACCAGTTGCTAAATTAGTTGAATCCCACCACTGCATATAATGCTGCTAGATATATATTTCTGAGAGAACAGATTTATTGGGGAAAAATTTTGGGCCATGTCTAACTCTTTCACTAGAATCAAGGAAGAAACCTCAGCTGATCTTTCCAGACCAGCATGAATCCAATGAGATTCTGACCCACTGGGTTATTTTATCCAGCCCACCAGGTTTCAGGCCACGTTATCACCAATTATAAGTTTTCTGTGCATGACACTGGTATATAACAAGTTAGGCTAATAACATATATATGTTATATATGTGCATGTGTGTGTGTGTGTGTGTGTAACACCTTTTTCTCCTTGTTTGTGCACCAATTTATTTTTTCTCTTTTTTGTGCAGTATGTAGCTGTTGTTTATAGCTATGTGTCTGCTATTTATAGCTATGTGCCAAAAAGCCTAGTTTTTTGCAGTTATAGTCATCCCTGTTAAAAGGGTCTTTTAATAATATTTTGCTTTAGAAGATGACAAAGAATAATTTAATTTAATTACATAACAATTAAAATATTTGCATTTATTTGCTCTATGAAGCCAAACTGAAGAGTAAGAAAACAAAAAATTAAATTTATAAAGGCTAAAAACATCTTTCAGAAATAAAGCACTGTCCTTTATAATAAAGGAAAAATGGTCACTGAAGTCAAGGTAGATATGATGGTTGTTATTAAACTTGTACAATTGATTGCCACTACAACATATCCTATTTTCGGCCTTTCTGAAGGAAAATAAAAGCTACTACTTAAAAAGAAAAACACAAATCTAACACAGGGGCAGGTTCAGAGGTGGTATTCAGCAGGTTCTGACCAGTCCTGGAGAACTGGTAGTGGAAATTTTGAGTAGTTCGCAGAAGCGGTAAATACCACCTCTGACTGGCCCTGCCCCCATCTCTTCTCTGCCTCCCGAGTCCCAGCTGATCAGGAGGAAATGGGGATTTTGCAGTAACCTTCCCCTGGAGTGTGGTGGGAATTGAGGTTTTACAGTACTCTTCCCCTGGAGTGGGGAGGGAATGGGGATTTTATAGTATCCTTCCCCTGCCACGCCCACCAAGCCATGCTATGCCCACCAAGCCACACCCACAAAACCAGTAGTAAATTTTTTTGAATCCCACCACTGGGCAGGTTCTACACCTCCACAATGCACACCCAAAACTATTATTTTGGGCATGTGCTAAGCATGTCCTGCAGGGTAATATTGGTTAATGTTTTAAAGTATGTAGTTGTTTTAGTCATGTTATGCAAAGCATCCTCTGTAAATATAGCCTGTTGCTTAGTAAAATGAGATGTTTTGGCACATCTGGGACAGAACTGGGGATCTCTTTTTTCAAGTAGGCTGGTTGAAGTTGGTTTGTTGTAAAATGGACCCCTGACTCCACTGCGAAGGGCTAGGAAAAAAAAGAGACTCCACACTCCTAAATAAGGCATTCTGTTTGAGCTACAGATGGAGCAGATGGAGCTTTACTCCTTGTTGCTATGGGTTTTGCAATCCAATAAATGATGTGTGTAAAGATAAAAGAAAATTGTTCTTCTGTTTAGTTCTAATGCCCCCACCTCAAAATTTATTTTTATTTTCTCTCCCCCCGCGAAAAACAGTGAAGTTCTCATAATGTTATCATGAAGCCGATTCTGAAAGCTGGTGTCCTAAAAGGTTCTTGGATGGAGAATCCCTCCCTCCCTCTCTCATCTATAGGTAAAGGTCCCCTCGCATATATGTGTTAGTCATTCCTCTAGGGGGTGGTGCTCATCACCGTTTCAAAGCTGAGGAGCCAGCGCTGTCTGAAGATGTCTCCGTGGTCATGTGACCGGCATGACTAAACTCTGAAGGCACACGGGAAGCTGTTACCTTCCCATCAAAGTGATCCCTATTTTTCTACTTGCATTTTTACGTCCTTTTGAACTGCTAGGTTGGCAGAAGTATATCTATATCTCTCTGTCTGTCTGTCTGTCCATCTACCTACCTACCTACCTCTATCGATCTATCTCCGTCTGTCTGTCTATCATCTGTCTATCATTTATCTATATCTATCTCTGTCCGCCCGTCCGTCCATCTATCTATCTATCTATCTATCTATCTATCTATCTATCTATCTATCATCTATCTATCTATCTATCTATCTATCTATCTATCTATCATCTATTTATCATCTATCTAATCTCTCTCTATTTCTATCTATCTCTAGATCTACCTATCTACCTATCTCTCTCTCTCTATCGATCTATCGCTGTCTGTCTGTCTGTCTATCATCTGTCTATAATTTATCTATCTATATCTCTGTCCATCCATCCATCTCTATCTCTCTAGGGTCTGTCTGTCTGTCTGTCTATCTATCTATCTATCTATCTATCTATCTATCTATCTATCTATCTATCTATCATCTATCATCTATCATCTCTCTATATATATTTCTATCTATCTCTAGATCTACCTACCTACTTATCTCTATATCTACCTACCTATCTACTTACTCTATGTCTATCATCCATCCATCCATATCTATATCTATGTCTGTCTTGTCTGCCTGCCTATCAATCATCTATCTATCTATCTATCTATCTATCTATCTATCTATCTATCTATCTATCATCTACCTACCTACCTATCTATCTATCTATCTATCTATCTATCTATCTATCTATCTATCTATCTATCTATCTATCTATCTACAGTATCTATCATCTATCCATCCACCCACCATCCATCCATCCATCCATCCATCCATCTCTGACCTGAAGCATAGTTCAGTAAAACCTTTTACTGTAGACTTTCTAGACCCGAAGCCCTTTGGATCATCATAAATATTTTCACAAGACTGGATTAATTTTTATTTCATGAAGACACTTTTGTTGAACTGCTAACCTTTACACAACTTGCACTGAGGCGATCATTAATGTCAAACACTTGGGTCAAATAATCCATTAGTCTGAAAAAAATGGCACATCAAAGCATTATCCTTATCATTTAACAAGAAAAGGTTAACATACCTGCACTCACATTCATAATAAAAATATTTAGATGGATACTTTTAAGATACTTTTTCATTTATTTGGCAAACTTGGTTTAAAAATAAAATAAACCAAGTAAAATAAAACCTCACTGAGGTTTTCTTTATTGTTGAAGTCAGAGTTTGCTCTTTGATAATCTTTGCCCTAGATTATTAGAAGTCAGTGCAATCAGGTGGAGGGTGACATTAATCATTAATGTTAGGACTGGTAAGCAACCTTCCCAGTGGCATCAGGTAACCATCATATCTGGTAGGGAATCCATGACCTGCAGACATCTTTCCTGATGGCATTAGGTAACATCTAATATTCAACAGAGTTCATGATCAGTTGATGTCTACATTATTTAGGTTTTGACTGTTTACTCTGATGGCACAACTAATTAAAATTACTTATCTCATTTTTAGCTAGCATACACTATAACTACAAATATCACAAAAGATCCCACAGGACATCTAACTTGCTTTCCCAGAACCTTACATTCAAATAGTTCATTCCAAATCTTGATGGCGTAGAAGCCATATTACTAGTAGATGACAAATGCCTATTAATTATGGCCATATATTTGGTTTGGGAATAGCATAGCCTTTTATTGTTGTTGTTGCTGTTGTTATCATCATCATCAATATCATCATCATCATCATCATCATCAATAGTACCTAGGTTTATATACCTCTTCATAGTGTTCGCTAGCCTTCTCTGGGAAGTTTACCTACTGCCCCCCAACAATCTGGGTCTTCATTTTACCAACCTTGGAAGGATGGAAAGCTGAGTCAACTTTGAGCTGGTCAGGATTGAACTGCTGGTAGTCAGTTAGCCTGCAATAATGCATTCTAACCACTGGGAAATGTTGGAAGGAATGTCCTTCTGGGTTCAGTTCCAAGTGGGGAAAAAGACACTGGATTCATGGAAGTTGTTTGGAAAGATGGTTTATTGATAAACAGGATCACATGTCTTGAAGATCATGGGCGAAGAAAAAAAAGGGAGGAGATGCTGAGAATGCCCTTGTTTTATGCCCTATCTGGCTTTTGAATTTGAGCCTGTATTCTGATTGGTTGTCAGACTCCCATGGAGCCATGCAGGGGCAACTCTGTAGACTGTCCTGAGTCCCAAGCTTAGTTGACTCTTGCTGGATGATGATGTAATGAAGGGGCTTTGGGCTTTAGGAAGGAAGCAAGGAAGGAAGACTGAGTCAACTCTAAGCTGGTTAGGATCGAACTCCAGACTATGTGCAGAGTTTGTCTGTAATTCTGCAATTCTACCCACTGCGCCACCATGGCTCCTAAATATTAAATTTATATGCCACCCATCTCACCAACTCTTATGGCAAACACCTTTTATTTTGTTCATTTTTCATAAAGCAATCACTTCTCATCAAGGGTTCAGAAAAGAGCAAGGGATGTTGAGCTGTGCTTTTTCTTTTGCTTATTTGTCAGTTTCAGGGTATTTGTCAACTTCAATATGGCTTTCCCAAGTTCTAAACAGTGAGTTTCAGGTTTTTAGGCCCAGCTTGTTGCACAATCAAGGCAGGGTCTGCTTCCTTCTCTCTGCTTCTTGATATTTTCCTGGTCAGTTCTTGTTAGTTCAGGCACCAACAGCATAAACAAAGGTCCAGTTAGGATTATAAAGGTAAAGGCAAACATTTCCCTCACACGTATGTGCTTGTCCCAACTCTAGGGGGCAGTGCTCATCTCCATTTCAAAGCCGAAGAACCAGAGCTGTCTGAAGACGTCTCTGTGGTCATGTGGCCGGCATAACTAAATGCCGAAGATGCACAGAGCACTGTTACTGTCCCACCAAAGATGGTCCCTATTTTTCTACTTGCATTTTTTACGTGCTTTTGAACTGCTAGGTTGGCAGAAGCTGAGACAAGTAACAGCACTAGGGATTCGAACCGCCGAACTGCCAACCTTTCTGATCAACAAGCTACTTAGGAATATTGTGCCCCAATAGCATCAATTATTCCATTCCTACCAACAACCGTAATGACCATTAAAAAAAAAATTAAACTATTTCCACTCTATTTATCTAGCTTATTTTCCCCCCACTTTGAAGGTATGTTTCTGAAGTTCTTCAATGCCATATTTTGTCTATCTGCTGGTACTAAATTGCTGGCACCAAGCAACATGGTTCTTTTATGGTGCATCTCTTTTCTATTTTTTTAAAAAAACTAAAATCTCTGTGCTGCTCTCATTTAAAGCAATTTACAACCTATGAGTAATTTACAATCTGCTTGAGTAACATTATACCAGCCAAAAGGAAGAGTAAACACCCCAGGAAACTGTTCCTACTATATATAACATTCTGCTACCACTTTTACCTCTTCACCAAATGCATTCTCAACATTCTAAAACTTTTACAATTAATTTTTTTTTTTTTGTGGCAGTAAGGATTCTTGGAGAATATTATAGTATAATAATATACTAGAGGTATATTATAGGTGCCCCTCGCACATATGTGCTAGTCGTTCCCGCCTCTAGGGGGTGGTGCTCATCTCCATTTCAAAGTTGAAGAGCTAGCGCTGTCGGAAGACGTCTCTGTGTGGTCATGTGGCCAGCAAAGAGGTGGGTTGCTACCGGTTCGCACTGGTTCGGGTGAACCAGTAGTGGAAATTGCAATCAGTAGGGACAGCAGGCTCACCACGCCTCCGAACCGGTTCCCTGCCGCAGCATGGTTTTTTGGCATTTTTAATGTTCTTCTTCACATGCACAGACCTATTTACAGGCAACTGTGCATGTGCATAGAGCATGCGTCAAATGCATGCACAAGCACCGAACCAGCAGTAACGCCGTCAGCAACCCACCCCTAGGCTGGTATGACTAAACACCCAAGGCGCAAGGAATGCTGTTACCTTCCCACCAAAGGTGATCCCTATTTTTCCACTTGCATTTTTACATGCTTTCGAACTGCTAGGTTGGCTGAAGCTGGGACAAGTAGTGGGAGCTCACTCCGTTACGTGGCACTAGGGATTTGAATTGCCAAACTGCCAACCTTTCTGATCAACAAGCTCAGCATCTTAGACAATGAGCCACCGTGTCCCTAATAGACTATAAATAATAAACTATAGGTATATTATTTACCTCCAGTTCCTTCTCCCAGCCCCAGATTAAGTAGGGATGACTCCTATTATCCAATATCTCATGACCACATTGAGTGCAATCGTTATTAAATGGGGCTAGAATTATTAAAATGCCAAAGTACAATTGAGGGATAGCTTAAACTGAAAGCCCAATACATATATTAAACTATAAAGCCATATTTTCTTGCTCAGTGGCTAACTGCTGCAATTTAGAGCTGAAAGTAGCTATTGTAGAGAGAACCAATTTTGCTGATAAGTTATTAGTTCATACTTTATTTCCCTGCATTCCTCTTTTATTGACTCTTGCTTCTAATAAAGTAGGCCATTAACTGGGACAATGAATGGAGACCATTACAGAAATCCTGAACTGTTTGACTGGTTTTCCTTGTCTCAGTGTTGGGTAGTGGGTAATTAGTTGGAATCTTATGGGTATTTAAAAGATTGTTAGGAGATAGATAGATAGATAGATAGATAGATAGATGATAGATAGATATCCTAACAATGTTTTAAATAACCATAAGATTCCAACTTATGGGTGAGCGCACGCGCGCGCACACACACACACACACAAATAAATTTATATATATATAAATTTAGGGTTAGGGTTAGGGTTAGGGTTTAGGGTTAGGGTTAGGGTTTTACATTCGGACCCTCACCGGTGTATGTCGACAATCACCTAACCCTAACCCTAACCCTAACCAGTTCGTAATTTGTAAAGAAAAGTTACTTCCCATAAATGAGATTTCGGTTCAAGAAATTTCGCTGAGAGAAGCAGCTGCAGCTCCTCTCGCAAAGAGAGGCGAAAACGTTACGTCACCGAAATACAGAGAAAAAAATATAAATCTCCGACATGTCCAACATTCACTATTAGTACTTGGTAAATGTCGACATTGGCCGGTGTAAGTCAGAAATAAGCAAATATTTCGGACATACACCAAGCAACTATGTGAATGTCGACATTCACCGGTGAATGTCGACATTCACCAATTTCGGTCTTTCACCGTATATATATATATATATATATATGTTTTCTGAGGTTTTCGCGGGTGTTTGTATGTAGGTCTTTGGTTGTTCGGGTTTTCTCCCGCGTAGAATTGGAAGTATCTTCACGACGTTTCAATGAAGTCTCATTCATCATCTTCAGGCTGGTGCTTCCGGCTTGGTGCTTCCAGGAGCAATGTGAGATCTCAGCCGGTTCCTCTTTTTAACTGCCAGTGGTGGTGTGAGCTGATTGGGTGGGGGCTTGGCTGCATTCTGATTGGGTGGAGGTGTATTCTGATTGGTAGGGGGCTTGGCTGTGCTCTGATTGGATGGGAGTTTGGCTGTGCTCTGATTGGATGGGGGCGTGTTCTGTTTGGGTGGGGGCCTGGTTGTGCTTGTGTTAGTCTGAGCTGCAGAGGGATTTGAGCTGGTGAGCTGCATTACTGTTGTTTGGCTTCGCGTTTGTGGTCATGCCACATCTCCATGGTGGGCATCAGTTTGCTTCATGTATGGATTGGAGGGGTTTAAAGTGGCTAATAATGCAGCTGTGGTCTGGCTTCTGGTTTGTGGTCGGGCTTCTGGTTTGTGGTCATCATCGGTGTGGGTTTGGGCTTGCTTTTTGCGTGGATGTGTGATAGTGACATCCTGTGTGGTTTTCGTGAGTATGGGTCTGGTATCATTCTTGGTGTTAGGGACTTGTTTGTCAGTGAGGGCGGGTTTCCAAATGGCTGGTAGGCGGGAGGTATCATCTCGTTTGTTCATGCTGTGTGGCCGTTTTTCTATCTCAATAGCTTCTCTGATTATTCTGTTGTTAAAGTGTTCAATTTTGGCAATAGTTCTGGTCTTTTTAAAGTCTATATCATGTCCTGTGGCTTTGAGGTGTTGGACCAGGGAAGAAGTTGGTTCCTCCTTTCTGACTGAGTTTTTGTGTTCTTCAATGCGTGCCTTTATTCTTCTGTTGGTTTGTCCGATGTATGTGGTGGGGCAGGTGGTGCATGGGATTTCATACACACACACACACACACACACCAGATTAGAACGTGGGAAATGGTGAGTTCTAGTCCCACTTTAGCCATAAAAGCCAACTGGGCAACCTTGGGTCAATCACTAAGAGAGGGAGAGTTCTCATCCCACCTAAGCTCTACAACCAACTGGGTAACCTTGGGCCAATCACCAGGAAAGGGAGAGTTCCAGTCCCGCCTTAGCCATGAAAGCCAACTGGGCAATTCTGGGCCAATCACTAGGAAAGGGAGAGTTCTAGTCTCTCCTTAGCCATGAAAGCCAACTGGGTGACTTTGGGCCAGTCCCTCTCTCTCTCAGCCCAACCCACCTCACAGGGTTGTTCTTTAGGGGAAAATAGGAGAAGGAAGATGTGTTGGATATGTTCGCTGCCTTGTATTATCTGTAAAAAGAATAATAAAGCGGAATACAAATAAACAAATTAAAAAAAACAAGTCCCAAAGTTTGAAAACGCTATAATCCACATTGAGCCTCTGGAATAAATCAGGTTATAGTAAAATGAAGCACTTGGTGTTTTTTTTTAAGGTGAAAAAAAAAAGAAATTCAGATATCTCAATGGTTGAGAAACTTGTTAGTTTGTCATAAGACTTTTAAGATTTGAGTTGTTCTGGCAAGCATTGAAGTTGGATCAAATGGGTGGAATGTTTTCTTATTATCATAGTAATTGAAGGCCAAGTTTTTCCCCCATCTCCATGCAGGTGGTACCGTTTGCTCAAATTTTAAAATAATTTTACAGTTTCTGATTTATTTATTTATTTTGCTTTAGACTATTTACAGTAGTTAAGGTCACCTTGGTGGGATAGAGCAGGAGTCCGCAATGTCAGAGTGCCTGCCACTTGCGCAAATGGAGCTGCACACATGAACTTGTGCACCTGCCACTCACACAGAACCATTTCTCTCCTCCCTCTCACCCCTCTTTCCTCGCCGGTCTCCAAAGACGGGCCACTTGAGGACCCCCATGATAGAGTCAGAACAATTCTTTAAAAAACAACTAAAATCTAGACAGCATGCCAAAAAACAGAGGCATCACCCTGTCAACAAAAGTGTGTCTAGTCAAGGCAATGGTTTTCCCAGTTGCAATGGATGGCTGTGAAAGTTGGACCATAAGAAAGGCTGAGCGCCAAAGAATTGAGGCCTTTGAACTATGGTGCTGGAGAAGACACCTGCGAGTCCCTTGGATTGCAAGGTGATCCAACCGGTCAGTTCTAGAGGAGATCAACCCTGGCTGTTCTTTAGAAGGCCAGATCCTGAAGATGAAACTCAAATACTTTAGCCACCTAATGAGAAGGAAGGACTCACTGGAGAAGAGCCTAATGCTGGGAAAGATTGAGGGCAAAAGAAGGGCATGGCAGAGAAAAGAAACACTCACTTTGTGTTTGAGCATCAAGGCTTGTGGTGGGGGGGAAGAGAGGGGGATGGAATTAGAGCTCACCTGTCTGTAGCCACAGGCTTATTATGCTTTGGATGTGGTTGCTCCTAAAATGTCCCAGTAGTGTTGAATGGTAAATACTAAAGGTTTTGTTTGTCTTTCACAACTACTCCATGCTGCTCTCAGGGGCTGCGACAAAAAAAGAGGGAGTCAAGCTATTTTCCAAAGCACCCTAGGGCAGGACAAGAAGCAATGGATGGAAACTAATCAAGAAGAGAAGCAACCTAGATTTAAGGAGAAATTTCTTGACAGTTAGAACAATTAATCAGTGGAGCAACTTGCCTCCAGAAGTCATGAATGCTCCAACACTGTAATTTTTTAAGATGTTGGATAACCATTTGTATAAAATGGTAGATGGTTCCCTGCCTAAGCAGGGGGTTGGACTAGAAGACCTCCAAAGTCCCTTCCAACTATTCTATTCTATTCTTCTATGCTATGCTATGCTATGCTGTGCTATGCTATTCTTTCACAGGCTGCTTGCCTCCCTTTGCTGTTTTTAAGTCTTCCTGGGAATGATTTCAGAGCCAAGCTTGACTGAGTGATTTCATAAAACACGTCCTCATCCCTGTCCTTTTCCTGGCAAAATGAGGCAGATGTTGCCCTCCAGATGTCCCCTCCAGCTGCCCTTCCCTTCCTGCTCACAACTACAAAGTCAACCAAACGTTGTGTTCAGCAGTCCTCGAGTAAATGTTGCCTGTTTCACTCCAAAGAAGCATAACCAAAATTAAGAAACGATGCTGGAAAAATGGATTAGGCTTACCCCTAGGAATGAATTTCTGGGTTTGGAGGTTTTGGGGTTGCTTGTGGACACGGTGTGAGTGTGAATGGGGTCTTTCAGCAACAGACTGCTCAATGCTTGGAATGCACTGCCTGACTGTTGTTACATCCTTGAACCCCCATAATGTTAACCTTAAACTGTTAACCTTAAACTGTCTACCGTTGACCTCGCCCCATTCCTAAGAGATCCGTAAAGGGGGCATGCATAAGTGCACCAGCGTGCCTACTGTCCCTGTCCTACTGTCCCCTTTCTTCCATACTCATTTTTTATGTATATACGTATACCTGATTATACTTATACGTTTATACACTATATTGCCAAAAGTATTCACTCATCTGCCTTATGAAGTCACTGTACGTGACATCCCATTCCTAATCCATAGGGTTCAATATGATGTTGATCCACGCTTTGCAGCTATAACAGCTTCAACTCCTCTGGGAAGGCTGTCCACATGGTTCAGGAGTGTGTTTATGGGAATTTGGGGCGACTAATAAGTTCAAGTAATAAATAAATAAATAAATAAATAAATAAGCACATTTGTGAGGTCCCACACTGATGTTGGACGAGAAGGCCTGCCTCTCAGTCTCCACTCTAATTCATCCCAAAGGTGTTCTATCAGGTTGAAGTTAGGACTCTGTGCAGGCCAATCAAATTCATCCACACCAGACTCTGTCATCCATGTCTTTATGGACCTTGCTTTGTGCACTGGTGCACAGTCATGTTGGAAGAGGAAGGGGCCAGTTCTAAACTGTTCCCACAAAGTTGGGAGCATGGAATTGTCCAAAATGTCTTGGTATGCTGAAGCATTCAGAGTTCCTTTCACTGGAACTAAGGGGCCAAGCCCAGCTCCCGAAAAACAACCCTACACCATAATCCCCCCCCCCACCAAACTTTACACTTGGCACAATGCAGCCAGACAAGTACTGTTCTCCTGGCAACTGCCAAACCCAGACTCGTCCATCAGATTGCCAGATGGAGAAGCATGATTCGTCACTCCAGAGAACGCGTCTCCACTGCTCTAGAGTCCAGTGGTGGCATACTTTACACCACTGCATCTGACGTTTTGCATTGCACTTGGTGATCTATGGCTTGGATGCAGCTGCTCGGCCATGGAAACCCATTCCATGAAGCTCTCTGCGCACTGTTCTTGAGCTAATCTGAAGGCCACATGACGTTTGGAGGTCTGTAACGATCGACTCTGCAGAAAGTTGGTGACCTCTTCGCACTATGCGCCTCAGCTTCCGCTGACCCCGCTCCGTCAGTTTATGTGGCCTACCACTTCGTGGCTGAGTTGCTGTCGTTCCAAACATCTCCACATTCTTATAATACAGTTGACAGTTGACTGTGGAATATTTAGGAGCGAGGAAAGTTCATGACTGGATTTGTTGCACAGGTGGCATCCTATTACAGTTCCACACTGGAATTCACTGAGCTCCTGAGAGCGACCCATTCTTTCACAAATGTTTGTAAAAACAGTCTGCATGCCTAGGTACTTGATTTTATACACCTGTGGCCATGGAAGTGATTGGAACACCTGATTCTGATTATTTGGATGGGTGAGCAAATACTTTTGGCAATATAGTGTATGTTATATTCATATTTATACTTGTTTTCTCATACATGTTTGACAAATCTAAATAAATTCTAAATAAATAGTTTCTAAAATTCTTCTTTTGTTTTTTTTTGTCTCCAGTTGTTGGATGTTTTTTTTATTTAATGAAAAACTTTCAGAAACGGTGGTGACAGACAGCACAACTGGGGTTTTCCTTGTGTTGGGGATTAAGCTTGAAAAAAAAATCAGGACGAACTGAAAAAAACCCGACAAGGAGATTCAGCGCCGACTTTTGGCATCCAGCCGCCTCTTTGGTGACGGAGCAAATTTATCTCGGGATAAATGTGGGCTTCCCTAAATTATGGGGCTGAAACTCCCAGGCGCTTTCATCTGCTTTCTCTTCCTCCCCTCCCCTCCCGCCTTTCTGTTTCATTCGCAATCAGCGCCAGGGAGAGGATTAAGGGATCCCCCCCACGCCTTCTTCCAATTCGGTGCCAATTCTGGAGCCAGGCGACCCACTCATCCGAACCGTTTCCTGGTGGGCGATGATCCGCTGGAAAAGGGAAAAAGCACCGCCGCCAGTCCTGACCGCCGCCTGCCTGCCTTCTCCTCGCCCCGCGAAGCACCTGTTTCTGCAACTCAGCGCTGCCAATCGCTGGCTCGCTTTTGCTCTCGCTCTCTTTTGCCCGAACAACAACAACAACAACAAACACGACCGTGGGCTCTGCATGGAGACTTCAAGATGGGTCAGAACGAGGTGGAGGGCGAGGAGGAAGAGGAGAAGGAAGTAGAGGAGGAAGAGGAGAAGAAGAGGAAAAGCAGTAGGAGGAGGAGGAAGAGTAGTAAAAATAGTAGTAGTAGTAAGAAGGAGGACGAGGAAGAAGAGGAGGCAGAGCAGTATGAGGAGGAGGAGAAAAAAGAAGAGGAGGAAAAGGAAAGAGAAGGCTCAGCCGAGCGCAAAAACGCCCAAGCGCTCGGCCCGCGTCTGTTTATCGCCGTGTCTCTGGGCTCGCCACTCCAACCCCGAGGGGAGGAGGGAAGAGGCTGGCAAGGAACAGCAAAAGGCGAGGCTGCGGGCGCGAGTGGCCGCGTGGGCACAAGCCGCCGGCTTCCCCCTCCCCTCCACCCCACCGGACCTCGGGCCCTCCGATTAGGCATGCAAGTCAACGAGCGCCGCCGAGCGCAACAGAGACGCTGCGAAAAACACCGCGGGAGCCGGATCCGAAGCCGATTCGCGGCGGCGGCGGGGGAACCACACACGCACATATAAACACACACAGACACACACGCGCGCGCCAGGAGTGACTGACAGCCCGTGCGTCACGCCGTCCGCCAACCGGTAGACCCGCGCGGGGTTCTGAGCCCTCCCCCTTGCTGCTGCGCGTCCCCCCCTTGGCCCGCCGCTCCCCCCACCCCCCACGGAGTCTCGTCAGGCGGGCAAGACGCGCAAGCCGTCGCGAGCCGCGTCCGGAGCCGCGTCCTCCCCCCCTCCGTTTTCCTCCGCCCAGAGGACGGACCTAGCCGGCTTTTCGCTGCTGCTGCTGCTGCTGCTGCTGCTGCTTCTTCTTCTTCCTCCTCCTCCCGCCGCCTGGGGCCACCTGCGAAAGCCGGCGCCGCGCGCGTGCGGCTGGGACGCCCCCCCCCCTCCTCTATCAGCCGCGCGTCTTCTCAGCCGCCTCCGTCAGGAAAGCCGAGCCGAGGCGCAGCAAAGCCGGGGAGCGGCTCGGCGGGGAGAAGCGCGGGTGCCCCCTCAGAGGCGGCGGCTTTGAGCAAGCGGCCAAGTTCGCCCACTGACGGACGGACTGACTGACGGGAAAGCGGGGGAGATATGCGGGCCGGCTGAGGCGGCGGGCGCGCTTTTTTTTTTTTGGCCCCTCCCCGTTTCATTCGGGTGGGAGGGGCCGCGCGCGGGGAGGGGAGGGGGGCATAGAGAGAGAAGGCAGGACGCCCCGGCGGCGGCGGCTGCATTGGGCTGAGCGGCATCATGGCCGGGGATGGGCTTCGTGGCCGGAGCCGGCGACGGCATCGGTCTCGGCGTCGGCCAGAGCAGCTTCCCGGAGCGCCCTCGGCGCGCCCTGCTCGGTGCTAGCCATGGCAAATGGCAGCGGCGGCGGCGGCGGCGGCGGCTCCAGCAGCTACTACTCGGGCGGCGGCGGCGGCGGTGGTAGCGGCAACATTAGGATGAGCAGCCCCGTCGGCGGCCCCCTGAACACGGCCTCGTCGTCGGCGCCCGCCCGGGCGTCCAACGCTCTCATCATCCCTGTCACCATGGAAATCGGTTGCGACAGCGGGCAGCGCATGTGGTGGGCCTTCCTGGCTTCCTCCATGGTCACCTTCTTCGGGGGTCTCTTTATCATCCTGCTCTGGAGGACCCTCAAGTACCTGTGGACCGTCTGCTGCCACTGCGGGGGAAAAGAGAAGGTAAGACCCCACCACCACTACACACACAGAGTCCCTGCAGCCCTTCCGAGCCGGCGAAACGGCGCCTTGGGCTGCTGGAAATCCTTTACGCCTGAAAACTGCTAAACGGAGGGGGGGTATTTTGGAAGCTCGGGGTTGACAGGAGGTGGGGGTCTTTCTGCAGCTCTCTGAGCTGGCTGGTTCTCTGGCAGACGTCTCGTGACCCAGCTAGGTAACGCTGTCAGGGCTACTGATGCTACTGACTAGCCCTGATGGTGTGTTGCCTAGTTTGGGTAAGGAAATTTCTTGCAGGGAAACAAGCAAGTGTGGAGAGCGAGGTGAAGGACCCCTCTGTGGACAAACTGTTGGAGAATAATCTGTCCCAGAGGTGCTTATTTTTCTTTTTTTCAAGAGGCAACTGGATTCCATTGTTTTTCTTTTGAGGCATTTGGCTCCTCATCCAAGAAGCTTCTTCAGCTCTGACAGGATAGTGGGGAATAGAAGGATTTATACCCCTTGCAGACAGATGGTCATTTGCATCTTTTTAGAGGGTCCTTGAAGCATTTGGAGGTTTATCTGTGTCCTGAGTGTCACCTGAGTAGCTCAAATGGTTCCTGTAGTCTGCATTTTTTTCCTCTGGGAATCCATTCCTACTCCCACACCATTCAAAGGGTGTTCATCCCAAATTGTATAGCTAAAAATCTGTAAAGATTCTCAGTCATCCAGGTCATGGTTGTCCCAAAGGTTTTTTTTTTTTTTTTTAAAAGGCACTTTCTGGTTTTTCTTTGAAGATGTTTCACTTCTCATCCAAGAAGCTTCTTCAGCTCTTCTGACTGGATGGTGGGGAAGAGCTGAGGAAGCTTCTTGGATGAGAAGGGAAAGTTCAAGGAAACACCAGAAAGTAGCACCTTTGGGACAACCATGATTGAGAATCTCTATAGACATATTGGAGAATAATCAATCAGAGTTAGGAATGGACTGATATCCATTAGTTAAATCAACTAATACAGGTAGTCCTTGATTTACAACAGTTCATTTAGTGGCCGTTCAGAGTTACGGCGGCACTGAATGGATTTATGACCATTTTTCACACTTACAACCTTTGCAGCATCCGCATGGTCAGGTGTTCAAAATTTGGATGCTTGTCAAATGGTTCATATTTATGACGGTCTCAGTGTTCCAGGGTCATGGGATCACTTTTTGGGACCTTCTGACATGCACAATCAACGGGGAAGCCAGATTCACTTAACAATCCTGTTACCCACTGAATAACTACAGTGATTCACTTAAAAACTGCAGCAAGAAAGGTTGCAAAGTGGGGCAAAATTCCCTTAACAAATGTCTCACTTAACAACAGAAATGTTGGGCTCAATTGTGGTTGTAAATCAAGGACCACCTGTACACTTACATTTTTCTATAACATTTCCTGTTATAAAAAAATAGAAGAATTTTTAAGCATCTAGAAGTAGTTCAGTTTAGTTCCCAGATATCTATTTAGTAAGAATGTAACATTCTTCCAAGGGAAACAAAGGCATGTTACAGATAATTCTGTACAGCAATCACAATTGCTGTAAACCTTTAATTGCAACATACTATCCAGAAAAGTAGAGAGAAGTTTTAGACCGTTAAGGTGGTTTGGTTCCCAAGCCAGACTTTCAGTTCCTGAGTTGCTTTTAGTGCTTTTTATATTTTCTTCGGTTTTAGCTCAGGCCGCCTTCCTCAGGGATTCTCTCCCCTCTTTGCATGCACAGGGTATTGTCCTATGAGCTAGATTGGATTGAGTGCTTAGTAATTCTGGGCTCCCTAGTGGAGAAGGATGAGGCAGCATTTGGAAGTGGGGTCACCAAACAGCAAGGCTGAGCTTGCTTACTTTTTGGCAGACAGCTGAGAAACTTGGAGGTGTGAAACATACCCCATATTCTCCCTTGTGTGGCACTGAACGCTGTTCAACTTGTAAGTGGCAACTGTGTTGCTGATTCTGGACAGGCTAATGTTTGCTCATAAATAATAAGCTAGACTGAGTCAGAGGCTTGGGTCATCTCCACGTATATTTGGGAGTTGATCGTTTGAAGGATTCAACATGCCATGTCATCTAAAGTCCAAATCCCATGACTTTGTGGTGTTTAGAGTTACAACCTTAGTCCCAACTAAAATCCACTTTTCTTCTTGCTGGTAATTTTTCAGCTTTTTCTAAAACTGCTGTGGTTCATCTCTTTCTCCTGTGTCTCCATGAGATGCTGTTCTTCTTTGACTAGAAAAAAGTTTAAGCATTTTTTTGTATTAAGGAACAAATTTGTCTATCTGAATTAAGCTGACTGTAGGTGGGTCCCTGAATGATGCCTTACAACCATCTGTTCAGCAACTCCTTTCCCTTCCTTGTTTACCGATGCCAATTTGAGGACACTGTGGTCCTGAAAATCCAGATTCCAAGGGAAGTTGTGTAAAATGGCAGTTGTGTAAGGACGTACATAGAGGCTTCCTTCGAATGAAATGTTGGGGGTGGGGTGGGGTGAAGAATACATGATTGCGAGGAAATCTTCTGTCTTGTCCATCACCTACTGAAAATCCACAAACGGAAAGAAATACAGGTTCTAATAAATAACAGGACTCCACAATTAGTTTGTTCTAGCTTTTACCCTGTCTAATCTGTTTTATCCCGCAACAGATTTATAACCTGCAACAGATGAATGAATAATAAACAAATAGCACAACAAATACATTGATACACTCAGCAGTACCCCCCTCCCCAATTAATACAGACTCCAAATAAGGATCTTCTCGTTCACTCAGATCAGCATAGAATTAAAAATGTTGACTATAATTCGGAAGGGAAAAGAGAAGTGCAAATGTTACCATTTGCAACAGTTTCTATGTATGAAAGAGATACTTGAAAGATACAAAACATACAAAAACAATCCCAGCTAGTATTTCAAACATGGTATGGGACACTTCTCCCTTAATATTTGAATGCCCTTCAGGGGTAAAATTAAGTGAACTTAAGTTCACTTTCCACTTGATTTCTTCAATTAATACGTTTTCTCCTCTGCCTCATTCTGACCCAGTTCCTTTTTTCATTCCAAAGAAAGATTTGAATAAAACCTTCCTTCGGTTGATTAGACTTCAGATTGAAGCATTCAGGGAGATCTCTCTTTCCTGCCTGTAATCAGCTCTAGCTGAGACTGTAATTGTGGAAAGTTTTCAGAAGTGCTGGAAAAGCAAGCAAAATTTAGGTTGACAAAGGTGTTGTGTTGATAACTCTTGTCCAGATGCCTACTGAAAAATGACAGGGAAAGGAAAAGAGAAAACCAAAAAGATCACCTACAACTGTTGAGGCCAACATTTTGAGCTTTCAAGCCTCTCTCCATGTTTCATTCAATCAATCTGGAATTGTAATGTTCTGAAAAGATTTCCTGGGCAGAATTCACGTGAGGTGGCCTTCCAAATAGAGAAGAAGCCCCATGGAAATAAACAAGAATGGTGTCAACGACTTCATTGGGGTTTGGAGTTTAAGTGTGCTATTGATTGACTTAAGTTGGAGATGCTGAGTCCTTGCATGCTTAATTTATAAGCTTCATCATCTTCAATGGTGGTTATTATGGTGCATTTTATATCTGGAATACTGTCTTGTTCTTCTTGTTCTTGTTCTTGTTCTTGTTCTTCTTCTTCTTCTTCTTCTTCTTCTTCTTCTTCTTCTTCTTCTTCTTCTTCTTCTTCTTCTCCTCCTCCTCCTCCTCCTCCTCCTCCTCCTCCTCCTTCCTTTTCTTCTTCTATTTCTCCTCCCTCCTTCCTTCTTTCCTTCCTTCCTTCCTCCTCCTCCTCCTCCTCCTCCTCCTCTTCGCAATACTTTTAAAAGGAGCTAGTAGAAATAGGGAAGGATCAAGAAAATTCAGCTAGAATGATGAAGGGGTTGAAGTCATTCCAATGGGAAAAGGCTGGAATGCTGCAGACTCTTTCATTTTGAGAGGATGATTGAGAAGAGGACATGATTAATATCTATAAAATCATGCCTGTGATATGGAGAAAGTGATTGGGGATCAAGTGTTTTTGAAGACTAGGATCCTAGGAAGCTGGCTGGAAGGAGCTTTAAAGTTGCAGGGAAGAAAAAGGAAGTGCTTATTTATGTGGCACATAAATCACTACCTTAATGAATAAGTATTACATTGGATAGTTTTATATTGGTATTAAATAAAAGATAAAGGTAAAGGTTCCCCTTGCACATATGTGCTATAATCATTCCTGATTCTAGGGGGCAGTGCTCGTCTCCATTTCAAAGCCGAAGAGCCGGCGCTGTCCAAAGACGTCTCCGTGGTCATGTGGCCAGCATGACTAAATGCCAAAGGCGCACAGAATGCTGTTACCTTCCCACCAAAGTGGTTCCTATTTTTCTACTTGCATTTTTACATATTTCCGAAGTGCTAGGTTGGCAGAAGCTGGGAAAAAGTAACGGGAGCTCACTCCGTTATGTGGTGCTAGGGATTCTAACTGTTGACCTGCCAACCTTTCTGATTGACAAGCTCAGTGTTTTTGCCATTGAGCCATTGCCTCCCTTGGGATTAAATATGTTCATGTAAATCAGGCCTTTCTAGAGTTGTTAGTTTTGAGAATTAGTGTTGGCTCTTGGTTAGAGTTACCATGTTCCAAGGTGGCAGCTGCTGGCAAACAGAGGCAAGACACGGTATATTTCCTTCTCCTGCTTTTGAGCATTCCATAAACTTCTAGTTGGCCACTGTGAGAAACAAAGTATTTGACGAAGGAGAGTCTTGCACTTTGGTTTACTTAGTGCTGATCTGGACAGTTGTGCTTATGAAAACAGAATGTCATTCTTGAGTCATTAAATGAATAACTCTAATCAACATGTTTAGTAAATTTCCATGAAACTGAAGGATAGCAAGGGATGTAGCACAAAATGTCCTTACCTGAGAGTATATGTTACTGAAAACACTGTGGGGCACGGTGGATAAAAATAGATGAATTAAAATAATAATAATAAAAAGTGGATTTTTAAAATTTTAAATTGGATTTTTTAAAAATCAAATTTATTTTAATAAAATGCTTTTGGAGTAAAAAAATCTATCTAATTTTCTATTTAAGATACATTAATAATTTATTTATTCAGCATGAAATGGAGCTTAGTTATGTAGCATGAGGCTGTATATTCTGCAATATTGGGACAGTCGGTGAGTCAACAGCTGGTCGGAGGAGGAGCTGTGGGACAGAGATGACAGTTGCTCTCAAATTATTTTTAAATTGAAATTATGATTTAAATCAAGTTGATTTAAATCAAGCTTTTTAATAGTGATTTAAATCGACTTGCTTTAAATCAAATCCACCCTGCTGTGGGACTTACTTCCAAATAGACATTCAGAAGTCAGTTGATTTTTCCTAGATCAGAGTATATGTCCACCGGCCTTTGTACGATCATTATTGTAATCCCGTTGATTTTGATAGGATTGAAGTGATCTCCTCCTGTGAAAAATGGGAGTGTCTATTTCTTCCACAATACATAAAGACTTTAGATCTCTTATTTCAATAAGGCAGACCCATATTCTCCAATTGTGTTTAGGTTAAGTCAAGTTGAACTTGATTCCAGAGGTTTTTTGGATATGATGTGGAAGTGTTGACTTCTGGGTCATTATTTTGACTTCCTAGTCCAGCTTCAACTTTAGAGTTCCCTTACTGAAGTACCTAACCTTATCTTGTTTCCTACCCAGGCAAGGTCACCCAGAGCTGCCATTCACTTTCTTGCATGTGTGTGTGTGTGTAGAAGCAAAACATTTCTGAACTGTGAACCAGTGAGTCTGCTACGTAGTTGATGCCCCATACTTCTCTTTTCCACTAGTTTTGGATTTCTGCTTCTCAGTATAGAGGCAAAAAACTCACCACTAATTATATAAAACCACCTCACATCAGTTGGGGGGAGGGTACGATGGCTCAGCAGTTAAAGACGATGGAGAGCTGATAGCCCTGGTTGGAGACCTGAGCACTGTGCAATGGGATGAGCTCCCATTCCTTGCACCAGCTCCGGCCAACCTAGCACTTCAAAAGCATGCAGATGCGAATAGATAAATAGGTACCATTTTTGGTGGGAAGGTATCAGCATTCCGTGAGCCATGTTGGCCACAAAAGAAGGACTAGGGGTGACATGATAGCAGCCTTCCAATATCTGAGGTGCTGCCACAAAGAAGAGGGTGTCACCTTATTTTCCAACCTGAAGGCAGGATAAGAAACAATGGATGGAAACTAATCAAGGAGAGAAGCAACCTGGAATTCAGGAAAAACTTCCTAACAGTGAGAACAATTAATCAGTGGAACAACTTTTCTCCAGAAGTTGTGAATGTGCTAACGCTGGAAGTTTTTAAGAAGATGTTGGATAACCATTTGTCTGAAATGGTATAGGGTTTCCCTGCCTTAGCTGGGGGTTGGTCTAGAAGACCTCCAAGGTCCCTTCCAACTCAGTTATTCTAAGACCAGTTTTATTCTACATGGCCATGGAAATTGTCTTCCAACAATGCTGGCTCCCTTGGCCAAGAAATCAAAATGAGCCTTAAAACCAGCCATGACTAGATAGGTAAGCCTTTACCTTTACCTAGTTCAATAAACTTATAAATAGTTGAAGTAGATCACATCTGGTTAATTAAAAAAAAACAGTATGCAAACAAATGCTTGGGCTATAGTATGTTTCTTGTTTTCCGAGTAAGATTTAGCTGGGATGATGACCCTTGAAAAATAAAATATTACTTGTTTCCTAAGATACTCAGTTGCTAGGTTTCTGTTGGTTTTGCTGATCGTGTTCCTTATGTGTTGACTATACTCTCCTAATTGGTCCTGAATTCTGGCATTATTTTACTTGGAGAGCAGGTACACGTGTGAGATCACGGTTGGGGGGGGGGGGAGTTTGAAATGAACCTTTTGTTCGTGACTGCCTGTTAAGGAGGAACCTGGGTGCAGCACTGCGGATAAGGAGTGCAATTCCTCTTAAGCTTTTCTGTAGGTGGGGTGGAGTGAGGTGAGAAGGGACAGAGGACTTAATGTCCATTAGCTGCCGTTCGATCCTGGAACATGTGGGTTTAACCAAAATACACCAAAAGATCGAAAAAGGCACATTGTAAGGAGAATTATGTGGTTTGGGAAGAGAAACAGCTCGACCCTTCTGGGAAATCCTTATGATTTTAGTATGACTCTTTTTATATTCTCTGCTTCACATCTGATGAAACAAGTCTAAAGAAGTCCAGCTTCTTTCTAATTTTTTTTCTGGTCAGTTGGTAGGACCTTAAACAGATAATGTCAGAAATGGTGTAGAGCCGTGATGGCGAATCTATGGCATGTGTGCCAGAGGTGGCACGCAGAGCCCTCTCTGTGGGCACACGCACCATCACCAGCTGCTCTTCTGGTTTAAAAAACAGGCTGTATTTTGAGCCATTTATGGGCTGTTTTTGAGCCATTTGGGGATGTTTTTTAAGCCATTTTTGGGCTGTTTTCAGGCTGAAAAATGGCCTGAAAATGCCCCCCAAATAGCCCCAAAACAGTTTGAAAACAGCCCCAAAATGCCCCCAAAATAGCCTGAAAAATGCCCTCAAAACAGGCATGCGTGCACCAGCCAACTTGTCTTCAGGTTTCTGGCACTCAGCACGTGCACATTCTCATGCAGGGATGCATGTTCCAGTTTGGGCACCAGGTGCCCAAAAGGTTCGCCATTACTGGTATAGGATCTCCTGCTTGAGCGGGGGTTGGACTAGATGACCTAAAAGGTCCCTTCCAACTCTGTTAATCTGTTATCTTATTGTATGCATCTGTGATTTTTGGGATTCTTGAGGAGGACTGTGGATGTCACTGGCAATTTCCTCTCCCCTAAATACTCGTGACCGTTTAATAGTCGTGTGATCCACTACAGAGTGTGTCCTGTCAGTTATCATTGCTTGGTGCCAATTTGGCCACATAGGAAGGGTATGATTGTTACTGATCTGCCATCCAGCTTTGCAGTCTAAGAAACAGAATGCTGAATACTTAATTTTTTTATTTGCAAGAAATACTTTTTGGCAAAACAAAATATAGTATTAATGCTCTCCCTGTGGCACCTGATAGGCAATTGACGGCCCTTCAAAATAGGCCCGCGGATGGATATTTTCCCTTCACCTTTTTTTTAACCTTTTCTAGATTGTGAATGGAAGACCAGAACTGTTCCAGCTATTCCTGGCACAAAGATACACATAAAACACACACCAGCCTTTTAAATATATATGGTTGCTAGGCGCCTGTCATGATATGACATTCAGCAATTGGATCTCCTGCTTCTCCAGAGATATGCCATCACCTAGCTTACAGTGTGGATTTTTTTAAAAAAAAAATGGAAGTAAAGGGGAAAGATGATAGAAATAATACAACAATGAAATATTATCCCTGAAATAATGAGAGCATCCCCCAAATGATGAAATCGCTGAAGAAAGCGAAGCCACTTTGAAATAACTGGGCAACTGTATGGGTCCAACTGTATGGGTTGTATTTGTGTATTTATTTCCCTTTCTCATTTTAGGGTGGCTAGGCAAGAGGAAGCCGAAGTTAACGTAACATGCCTGTTAGAGGCAAGGATGTTTTTAAAGCAACATTTCCCTTTGGGAAACTGAAAAGATAGCCAGCATAAATTGTGGGGAATTCTTGTGGGGGAATCCTTATGAGATTCATGTTTTTTCCCCTTCTTCGCCAAGATAATACAAGATGGCAGGGATGATGCTCCCGTCAAAAGAGGATTCTTAAGGTGATATATATACTCCCATATTGTGGGAGGAATGGCAGAACCTGGGGGCAGAGTCAAAAGAGGGATCAGCTTAGAATCCCTACGTAGTCACAAACGAAGCAAGTCCAACTCCCCTTGTGTACTATTGACCCTTATCTATCTCAGTGATGGCAAAACTTTTCGGCACTGAATGCAAAAAAGGGAGCACTTAGTGCACTCATCTGGGCCATGACCAGGAAGAGGAGCTGCCCAGGGGGCATGTGCATGCCAAAAAAGAACTTCCGGTTTCCAACATGCACATGAGCGCCAGCCAGCCAGTCTTCTGGTTACTGCTGTGCATGCATACACACTGATCAGCTGGCAAGCTCACACTGGAAAATGGAAAACCAGTTCTTCCAGTTTCCAGCCCTGCGCATGCACAAAGGGTAGCTGATCTTCACGTGTGCATGCATGTCAGAAATCCAGAAGTGGTACGGGTAACATTGCATGTACGAGGCAACATGGTTCCATGTGCTACTTCAGGCACGTGTGCCATAGGTTCATCATCACAGATCTAACTCTTTGCAAGTGCTGACCATTAGTTGAGAAGATTCCTGTGCATGGACTTTTAGCTACAAATCAGCTTCATTGAACTTTTGCATGTAGACCTGGTCTTTTGTGATCGACACATATGCAGCTAAAACAAAGTTCCTGTGACAAAATGATATACCATATTTTTCGGAGTATAAGATGCACTGGAGTATAAGATGCACCAAGATTTTGAAGATGCAAAATAAAAAAAAGTTTTTGCACTCTGCAGACCTCCCCAAAATAGGCCATTTTTCACGAAAATGGGCCCGTTTTTTGTCAAAAAAAGGGCATGCATAGCCTTTAGGAGGCTAATAGAGTGCTCTGGGGGCTGGGGGGCATAAACGAGCAAAGAATGGGGCATTTTTTGCTCATTCTTGCCCTCTCCAGCCCCCAGGTGCACCCTGGAAGCCTGGCTATGCATGGCCATTTTGGTGAAGGGGCAGGGTTTCAGGAGGCCAAAAATGCTGCATTCAGTGTATAAGACGCACCCAGATTTTCACCCTCTTTTTGGGGGGGAAAAGGTGCGTCTTATACTCCGAAAGATATGGTACGTGTTTTTCATATGTCTACATTCAGGTTATGCTGATTATGCTATGACAGTCCTGAAAGGCTCAATCTGAAGGAAGTCTGAGATCAGTCAGAGAGAAGTGAAATCAGATGGAGCTGTGGTTCATTCATCACTTCCTTCTTTTTGAGGACATTGTTCCCGATAGCTGCTCTAAATCCAGTTATCTTGGAGTTGGTCTGTGACTCATGGCTCCTGCTGGCCCAGAAGATGAAAGTCCTGGTTTGAGGGAGCCTCCCCACATGACTGCAATCAACAGTGGTTCCCCTATGGACTAGGAAGCCATTGGAAAGAGTAACTCCATGCTGTGATCACCACAAGGCATGATTACCCCAATGCACTCTCCATAGGGCTGCCTTTGAAGTAGACTCAGAAACTCTTACTTGGTCCAGAATACAGCAACCATGCTGTTGGCTGGTGAAACTGGTTAATGAAGAATTACTGTTATTTTGAGATCTGGATGGCAATAGTCTGGGGCTCAATTCAGGGGGTGGTTAATAGTTATAATGCCGTCTGGCAGAAATTGTGGGCACTCCATCACTGGATGTTTTTAAGAAGAATCTAGACAGTCACTTATCTGAAATAGTATAAGTTATCATGTTTGAGAAGGAGGCTGGACTAGAAGACCTTCCAGCTTATTCATTCATCGTTCATTAGGAGCTACCTTGTAAAGGTGGGATTCCATTCTCTATAATGCCTTTCTATGGAAGATTCTTTGACCCTGGTATTCCTTTCATGCTGACAGAGCCCCAAATAAAGTCATTGGTGAGCCTTTGTCCCTTGGTACAAAAGGGACAAAGTCCCTTAATATAGGAGCACACAACAGATTCAAACTCAAGGTAAACCGCTCCAAACTTGGTTGCAGAAAATACAACTACAGCAACAGAGTGGTCAATGCCTGGAATGCACTACCTGACTCTGTTGTTACATCTTCAAATCCCCATAACTTTAACCTCAAACTGTCTACTATTGACCTCACCCCATTCCTAAGGGTCTGTAAGGGGCATGCATAAGCACACCATCATGCCTACCATCCCTGTCCTAGTGTCCCCATTTATTCATACCCATTTAATTCATACTCAGGTTTATTCTTATACCTATTATTTTGTAAACGATTGACAAATCAAATAAATAAAATAAATAAAATAAATAAAATAAAATAGTACCAGATGTGGGCTAATGGGGGTTCGCAGGGCTTCAGGAGAACCTGTAGCTAAGATTCTGTGCAGTTCAGAGAACCCCCAAATGACACTCCTGGCTGGCCCTGCCCACCCCTCCCCTCCCAGGAGTCCCCACATGGCCCGTTTTGGATGCAGGGAAGTGCAGGGCACGCATGGAGGCATGGGGAGGATGAAAAACGGGCCTACTGGAAGTTCGAGAACTCTGGAAACAGGCCTGTTTCCGGCCTCCAGAGGGCCTCCGGAGCCCGGGGAGGCCATTTTTGTCGTCCTGGAGGCTCGAGAAAAGCCTCCGGAGCCAAGGGAGGGCAAAAATGCCCTGCCCTGCCATGGTGCAGGAGGTGAAATAGGACACGCCCACCCAGCAACAGGGCAGAGAACCACTTGCTAAAAATTTTGAACCGCACCCTAGTTTAGTATCGTGGTGGGCAGCCACCCAGTTTATGATTGATTGTTATGTTTATGTTGTTATGCTTGTGGTGTGCCTCTCAGAGTTTACAAAGATTGTAGCGGCCTGTGAAAAGGTGGAAATAAACACATCTATCTATCCGTCTATCTCAAAGGTTTCAATTTTGCTATGGCTGTTTCTGGAGTGTGTCATAAATTATCTCAGAATAAATGTGAAATGAAGTATCTTGCCTGTTCCATAATAAAGGGTACATATTTCATTTGATCAGTGTTGTAATATGTTAATGCGTTTGTTGGAGAAAACGTTCTAATCCAGACAGAACAGGAATTCCTACTAGTAACTAGATGTTTCCCAGATAGTATAAATGAAAACTACATTCACACTAATTAGCTACATTCACAAGAATAATATGCCAGATGAGTGCACCAAAATCCTAGTGCTGCTAAAGTTGCTCAATTTAGGGATAACCTTGGTTGACCAACCTGTCTTGGTAGCCTGCAATGTTGGGAAAATTCAGCTAGCTTGGTTTAGTTTATCATTCAGCTAAGCCCAATTCATTCAGTAACTCCAATTTAAGTGTATTGTAAAAACATTACTTACTTTTGTTTGCTTTCTTTCAACATAACACAGACAGCAATTGAAGTTACCCCTTGGCTGGCTAGTTGCTTAACCATTGCAGATCTGTTGTCATTGAACTGTCCCCATCTGAGTTTTATTAATTTTTAAAAATCTCTTTTGTGCTGCTGAGCCATGCTAGTTTCTGACTTACGTCAAAATTACCTAACATTGTTTGATACACCATTCTGTTCTCTCTTTTCTTCTTCCTGATGGTCTCATCCACTTATCCTTGGGAAATCAGCTCTTTTTTGTCTTGCTCTGATGTTACGAAAGAAGTAGAAGAAAGAGAGGGAGGGAGAAAGTGGTTTATTTCCAGGAATGAATGGCACAAAGAGGAAATGACTAGATTTAGAGGGGCTCATTCCCTGCAGCATGTGGGAGCGATAACAAGTAGGTGACAAAGCACATTCATTCTATATCCCTGTTTCTTACAAGCCCCATTTTACTTTTAACTCTTTGGGGGGGCAGGTGCAAAACATTTTGATTTTCTAAGCATATAGTGCTGTAGGCAGGAAGGCCATCTTCCTGTCCCACTAACCGTGGCACAAAGATACTACAATGACCACTTTTATAGATTTACATATGATCCTGTGGTTGTCCTGTGAAGAGGGTTTGGTTGAGAAGGAAGGAATGGCCCAAGGTCATCCATCCATCTTCCATGCCTCAGAAAGGACTAGAACACATGTCCTTCTGGTTTCTAGCCCTGCCCCATAGCCACTGCACCAAACTGGCCCTTAACATTGCCATGACATTTTCTTCATTGCAACCCAACTCATTACCAACATATCTTATGTATTTAGAGGTTCTGGTGTTAATATAAGATGCCTTATAAGTAGTATTTGGATGGTCCATCTCTGGGCTCTTTGTAGCTCTGTGGGAATGTGCTTTCCTTAGTGGACCTGGTCACAGCCTTCTATAGCCATTATAGACCAGATCCTTGGCTTCCACAGAGTCACCCACTGGATCAGAAAGCATTGGTTAGGCATAAGAGATTTTGTTTTCCAAAGATTTTGGACTTGTGCTGGAGCCCATCTTCAGGGAACTTCTCTCTAGCAGAGTCTTGAACGAATACTTGAAATTGGAATCAGCTTCTGATTATTGCTGTTTCTGTCCCAAAGCGTGTCCACTATAGATTTTTCTGCAGCTTTTACAGATCTGTTCTGACCCCCCCCTTCCTCCGTTGCCCACACAGTACACACACTCCGGAACAGTACAAGGGAACAAGGTTTATTACCCCAACAGACAAGAGGCTTTGTGGCAGCAAGCCACCAAGACAGAACTCACAAAGACAGAACACACAAAAGCAGCAATCCAGCTTGCCAGGATCCCAGACTAGAGTTGCTGTCCAAAGTCCTTTGTTGATTGCTACGCAGAGCCTGTCCAGAGTCAACCCTTTTATAACCTAAAAAGGGCGTCTCCCAACAGCACCTGAGAGCTCTTTACTGCCTATAATTACGCCCACGCTCCTTGCGTTTGTGGGCGCGCCGGAAACGAGCATCCCGAAACGCCCTACTAAGTCCTGAGTCACTATCCTCTCCGCTGCTCCAGGGCAGGGCAACGGGAGTCCTCCTCCTCTCGCCCTCACCGCTGCTCCATGCCTCTGGCGCCACCTGGTGGCCGACCAGACTCTCGGATTCCTGCTCAGCCTCCGAATCCTGTCCAGGATCGCACATCTCTTCTGTAGCTGACTTGTATGGAGTATCACTCTCGGAGTCTGGTGACAGCGGCACCGGCTGGGCCACAACACTATCCCTCACCGCAGGGCCCTTCCCCCGGGCCTGACGCTCGGGATGCGGTCGAGAGGGAAATTGTCCATGATAGGCCCGCACCAAAGCTGGAGCATGCACAGCCGTCGCATCGGTCCAGGACCCCCCGTCCGAGTCCTCGTCCGCCCAGTCGACCAAATACTGGAACCGACCCTTGAGCCATCTCGAGTCACGGATCCGGGTCACTCTGTGCGATGGCCGTGCGTGCACGTCAGGCGACGACGGCAGGGGTGAAGAGGGACGTCGGAGAGGACAATCCGACCGCTCAGGGATCAGGAGCGAGCGATGGAACACCGGGTGTACTCGCATCGAGCGCGGGAGGGTCAGGCGATAGGCCACCGGATTGATAACGGCCTCCACAGGGAACGGCCCCAGATACCGGTGGTCCAACTTCCTCGTAGGCCGGTGGGACGGAAGATGCCGCGTGGACAACCACACGCGATCACCCACGGCCAATTCCGGCACCGCACGGCGAGACCTGTCCGCCACCCGCTTGTAATCCTCCTTCGCCTGATTCAAGTAGCGGCGCACCATCTGGTGAACCGCCTGAAGCTCAGAGAGGAAATCCTGCGCTGCGGGGACCGGAGAGTCCACGGGGGTGAGAGGGAAAAAACGAGGGTGGTACCCGATGTTCGCCATGAAAGGCGTCGTCCGTGTGGAGGAGTGCTGCGAGTTGTTGAACGCAAACTCCGCCACGGCGAGGTACTCCGCCCAATTGTTCTGCTGCTGGTTCACGAAGCAGCGCAGATATTGTTCCAGAATCCCAATCACCTTCTCCGTCCCTCCATCGGTTTCGGGATGGTGCGCCGAGGACAGACAAACTTGAACATCAAGAGCGGCCATCAGCCCTTTCCAGAACTGGGCCGTGAATTGTGTACCACGATCGGAGACGACCCGGTCAGGTAGGCCGTGCAGCCGGAACACGTGCTGGATGAACATGCGGGCGGTGGCGCGGGCTGTCGGCAATCTCTGGCAGGGGATGAAATGCGCCATCTTGGTGAGCATGTCCACCACCACTAGGACCGTAGTGAAACCGGACGACGGAGGCAGTTCCGTCAAGAAGTCCATGGACACGGCTCCCCAGGGTCTGTCCGGAGTCGGCAATGGCTGTAGCAAGCCTGGAGGAGCTCCCGTCGCTGATTTGGCCTGTCGACACTGCACACATGACGTGACGTACGTCTGCACGTCGTGTCGCAGGCGAGGCCACCAAAACGTATGGGAAACCAGGTGCAAAGTTTTGAACAGGCCAAAGTGTCCCGCTGCCGGAGTGTCATGACATTGGGAGAGAACCAATCCACGGAGCGGTCCTGCAGGCACGTAGAGCCGATCCCGATACCTCAAAAGGTCCTCGTCAAAGGTCCACGGGGATGTCGGCCCTACCTCTGCCCGCCGTTGTTCCACCCACTCGTCGTTTCGCTGCACGTTCCGTATCAACGACCGTAAATCCACGGGTTCCTGGACTGCAGCGAAGGACTCGACGGGTAGGACCGTCCGGGGGGGCAGGGAGTCAGCAGGGTCTGAGTACTCCGGCTTTCTAGATAGGGCATCCGCCCTCTGGTTCAAGGCACTGGGGATATACGTGACCTTGAAGTGGAACCGGGCAAAAAACAGAGACCACCGGATCTGGCGCTGATTGAGCTTCCGCGCTGTTGTCAAAAATTCCAGATTCCGATGGTCTGTCCGGACTTCGACCTGATGCCTGGCCCCCTCCAGGTGATGTCGCCAGGCTTCGAACGCCGCCTTGATAGCCAGCAACTCCTTCTCCCAGATGGTATAATTGCGCTCGGAAGGATTGAGTTTCCGAGAGTAATAGGCGCAAGGGAAAAGGGTGCCATCAGGGGCGTGAGCCTGCAATAACACCGCCCCCACCGCGATGTCGGACGCATCCGCCTCGACTACAAAGGGGCGATGGGGATCAGGGTGTTTCAAGATCGGCTCCTTTGTAAAAGCGCGCTTCAAGGCCACGAACGCTTGTTGTTCCGTGGACCCCCAGTGAAACGGCACTTTCTTTTGCAGGAGTCGAGTGAGGGGCGCGGTCAAGAAAGCAAAGCCGGGGATGAAGGACCGGTAGTAGTTGGCAAACCCGAGGAGTCTCTGAACGTCTTTCATCCGTCGAGGAGATTGCCAACTTCGTAATGCCTCCACCTTGCCTGGCTCCATCGCAATTCCTTCAGGGGATATACGGTGCCCCAGGAACTCGATGGTTGTCTGCCAGAACTGACACTTCTCCAGCTTGGCAAACAAGCGATGCTTTCGAAGGCGCTGCAAGACCTGACGCAAGTGCTGTTGATGATCCTTCCGGGACGTAGAGTAGATCAAGATGTCGTCCAGGTAGATGACGACAAACTGATCCAAAAGGTCCCGAAAGATATCGTTCATAAAATGTTGGAAGACAGCTGGGGCATTGGTCAACCCGAAAGGCATGACCGTATACTCAAAATGTCCGTATCGGGTGCCAAAGGCTGTCTTCCATTCATCCCCCGCCCTGACTCGGACCAGATTGTAAGCTCCACGTAAGTCCAGTTTTGTAAACACCACGGCCTCCCGGAGCCGCTCCAACAACTCGGGAATCAGAGGCAACGGGTAGCGATTACGGATCGTGATGGCGTTCAAGCGCCGGTAATCGCAACAAAGTCTTAGATCCCCGGTCTTCTTTTTGACGAACAAAACCGGGGCAGACAAGGGCGAAGACGAAGGCCGGATAAAACCCCGGGCCAGGTTCTTGTCAAGGAAGTCCCGCAATGCGGCCAACTCCGGTTCAGACATGGAGTATAGGCGGCCCGTCGGGAGTTTCGCATCAGGTACCAGGTCAATGGGACAGTCGTAAGGCCGGTGCGGTGGCAGTTGATCCGCCTCCTGCTCGCTAAACACGTCCGCGAACTCCGCTAAATCCGGCGGCACTGTCACCTCGGCCAAACTGGGCACCTGAGCCGCGCAAACATGACGGGTATGGTCCACGCATTGCAAGGACGGGAACGAGATGCGGTTCTGCGACCAGTGGATCTGGGGATCGTGCGCCCGCAGCCAAGCCAAGCCCAACACCACGGGGAAATGCAGACCCGACGCCACGTAAAATTGAATGGCCTCCTCATGCTCCCCGAGGATCAGGCACAAAGGCTGCGTGGCGTTCTTGATGGGCCCAGACAGAAGAACCCGGCCGTCAATGGTCTCCACTCGCATCGGAGGGTCTACCGGGCACAGAGGGACGTGATATTTCGTGACAAACGCTGCATCCATAAAATTCGTGGTAGCCCCGGAATCGACCAAGGCATGGGCTGGTATTCCCTGCGGACTACCCGACAAGAGAATGTGCGCTGCAAGAATCAGATGTCGTGGAGGCCCCTCCGCCTCTGTTCCAGCCTGTGCCCGACCCGAAGTCTCCCTCAGATCGGGCTTTCCCCGTTTCCCGAGACGGAGGTCGTAGACCGTGCAGCCCCTCTACCTCCCTTCTTGGGGCAACCCGTAGCCAGATGTCCCGGATCCCCACAGTAAAAACACAACCCCCCTGCACGCCGTCTCTCCATCTCCGTGCGTGACAAGCGGGGTCTGGCTGCACCCAACTCCATGGGCTCCTCTCGTGGGACAGGAGTCTCTCGTGGAACTGGCACTCTCAGCACCTCCCGGGACGCTCGGCGAGGCCTCCGCCTCTGCAGCCGGCCGTCAATCCGGAGGCATAGATGAACCAACGCGTCAAACGTTGGAGGCCTGTCCACTCTCACCAGCTCATCCTGCAGGTCCTCTGACAGGCCATCCTGAAAAGCATCCATAAGGGCTGGCTCATTCCACTCAGAGTCCTGACTGAGTAGCCGAAACTCGGTAATGTAGTCCAGTAAAGAACCACGCCCTTGGTGCAACTCTTTCAGGAGTCTGGTGGCTGTTTCTCCTTTGATGGGGTCTTCGAACGTCAGCCGAAGATGAGTGCAAAAACCCTGGAAGTCATCCAGCAGGGGGCTCGGCTGAGTCAGCAAAGGCGTAGCCCACCGTGCTGCTGTGCCTGAGAGCAAGCTTATCACAAAGCCCACCTTCGTCTGGTCGGTGGGAAAGTCCTCCGCTCTCAAGGCAATGAACAACCGGCATTGGCCCAGGAACGCCGGGAAAAGTTTCGGACTGCCATCAAACTTATCCGGCATGGCCACTGGGCATTTCCTTCGTTGCTGCTGGGGGGGTGGGGGGTTGGCAGGAGCAGACAGCTGTGCAACCTGCGCTGTTAGCAAGTCAAGTTGCTGTGCGAAGAGAGCATTCTCCGCCTGAAGTTGCTCCATCATAGCTGAATGGAGATACGTTTGGGGTAGCAATCAATCTGTTCTGACCCCCCCCTTCCTCCGTTGCCCACACAGTACACACACTCCGGAACAGTACAAGGGAACAAGGTTTATTACCCCAACAGACAAGAGGCTTTGTGGCAGCAAGCCACCAAGACAGAACTTACAAAGACAGAACACACAAAAGCAGCAATCCAGCTTGCCAGGATCCCAGACTAGAGTTGCTGTCCAAAGTCCTTTGTTGATTGCTACGCAGAGCCTGTCCAGAGTCAACCCTTTTATAACCTAAAAAGGGCGTCTCCCAACAGCACCTGAGAGCTCTTTACTGCCTATAATTACGCCCATGCTCCTTGCGTTTGTGGGCGCGCCGGAAACGAGCATCCCGAAACGCCCTACTAAGTCCTGAGTCACTATCCTCTCCGCTGCTCCAAGGCAGGGCAACGGGAGTCCTCCTCCTCTCGCTCTCACCGCTGCTCCATGCCTCTGGCGCCACCTGGTGGCCGACCAGACTCTCGGATTCCTGCTCAGCCTCCGAATCCTGTCCAGGATCGCACATCTCTTCTGTAGCTGACTCGTATGGAGTATCACTCTCGGAGTCTGGTGACAGCGGCACCGGCTGGGCCACAACACAGATCAGGGGAGCTCGTGGTCTTATTTTGTAAGAGGTGATATTCTTCTGGTTTGGACTGGTTCACAGGTTGCCCTGCGCACCTGCCCTGCCTCTTGGGCGTCCCATTTAGGCCCTTCTTTTATACAAAGCACATGTGCAGAAGGCAGAGTGCATGCACAGATGTGGTGCGTCCGAGTAAAGGGTGCGTACGTGCATGCATGCACTCACATTTGCAAACCGGTAAGGAAGGTAAGTAAATACCAACCCTGATGAAGTTTAACACTTGCTAACAGATAACAGATTAATCGAGTTGGAAGGGACCTTGTAGATCTTCTAATCAAACCCTCCCGCCCAAGCAGGAGACCCTACACCATTTCTGACAGATGGCAGTCCAATCTCTTCTTGAAAGCTTCCAATGATGAAGCTCCCACAACTTCTGAAGGCAATTTCTGTTCAATTGGTTGATTGTTCTCACTGTTGATGAGAACTTCAAGTGTTTTGGAATATAACTTGACTCCCTCCTCTCTATGGCAGCTCCTCAAATATTGGAATGTTCCTATCATGTCTCCCCTGGTCCCCTGGTCTTTTTCCATTGTGGGAGGGGGAGTGGTCACGTGTGGGTATTCTCATAGCCTGATTGGTCCAAAGACTGAGAGCAAACGCTTAAATACTCCTGGCTTTCCTTTCCTTCCAGTTCCTCTCAGTCTTTTTGGTCCAATCACTTGAGAATCTGTGTGTAGGTAGGAATTTATTGAGTTGTTTTCTTTAATTTGGTCTGGATTTGGCTAATTGGGCATTTTAAATTGTTTTCCAACAATTTTAAATTTGCAGCTGTGGCCCAAAGGGACAGTTTCTGCCTCTAAGGTTTGGGGGGGGGCTCTTGGGGGCTCTTGCCTCCCTTCTCAGGGCGCGGAGCCTAGCCCGACTCCCGGGACTGCGGGGGTGCCGGCTCTGGGCAGCTGCAGCCGCGCCGAGGCTTTAAATTCAAAAAGCAGCCTTCGGCGAAGAACACGAGGTTTGGAGCGGCTGGGAAAGCCGCGGATCGCTGGAAATGGCGTTTTTCGCCCGGGTGCGATCCTTTTGACTGCGAGAAGAGCGAGCGAAGGGGGGAGTGCATGCGGGACTGCCGCGAGGCCCCAGGGTGCCGCCAAGCCGCCGCTGCTGCAGCGGGAGGCTAGGGGAGCCGCGCCATGCGGTTTTCGCCCTTTTTTTGCCGCGTTGGTGTTCCGACGGCCATTTTGGATCACGCCACGTGCGCGCGGCCCTTGCAAGTCGGTGGCTCTTTACAGGCCTTATTGCAGGCGAGCGGCCTAGCACAGGCCTTACTACTACGAAGGTCCAGGCTCCAAAAGGGCCTACAGCGGCCTTCTCTTCACGGCTCCTGGACTACTGGACACATGAGTAAGCGATGGATAGGGACGCGGTCATTCCCCAGGGCCAGGACAAGGGCCCAACTGGGGGGGAGCTAGCCCAAGGGGCCGGGGATCCCTCGGGTGTTCCAGGGACAGCCCAGCGACCATCCAGGGCCTCCACCAGAGAGGAGGCAAGGAGGCATAGGGCATTGGAAAAGACCTTTGCCAGGGCCGAAAGACAGGCCAGGTCTGCGGGGCGGGCTTCAGCCAGCAGGTCTCGTTCGCCCATCAGGCCTAGATCGATCCAATCCTCTCCCAGAGGATTCAGCGCTTCTTCCCCCTCTGTCTCTCCACCCAGAACCCGCAGGTATTCTAGGCGGAGGGAGCCTCCCTCTCCTTCCCCCTCTATCTCGCCAAGGTCAGCAAGGGGGGATGAGGAAGATCCCTTGGAGGGTACTTCCAGGGGACCTGTTCCCTCCCGCAGGCTGGCCCCTCAAAGGCCTGGCTCTTCTTATGGAGGGGGGAGGATCTGGAGCACCTCCCAGAGAACATTAAGAGGCTTATTTCGACTGCTATTACTAGGGGCATTGCACAGAGAGATAGGGGATCCCTTTCTGCTAGATCTCAGTACAGGGCATCGTCTCCGTCTATGGTAAGCGAGGCCTCAGCCCTGGGGGAGGAGAATCCCCACGGTATGGGGTTCTCTGAGGATGAGGAGACTGCTAGGCCCGAGAGTCCTCCGCCCAAGGGTCTCTTTCACCCGGCCATGTTCAAGATCCTTCTGAGCAAGGCTAGGAAGACCACCAAGGTGGGCACAGGTGATCCTACGGTTCCTCCTCCAAGGGATCCAGATATGGCCATGTTTTCAAACACGGCCACTAACAAGGCTGAAATTCCGGCTCCCCCTTTGTTCATGGAGGTTCTGACCAATCAGTGGTCTCGTCCTTCCAATTTAGAATAGAATATTTATTTATTATCATGGCTCAGGACCTAGTTACTTGCAGGATCGTATTCTGCCCCATACATCCCTGCGACCAATTCGCTCGCACAGAGAAGGACTCCTCCAGGTGCCGTCCACCAGACAGTGTCGAGGGGCGGCGCCTAGGAGTAGAGCCTTCTCTGTGGCGGGCCCAGCCCTGTGGAATAACCTCCCTCCGGATATTAGGACTACGTCTGACCTCCGTTCCTTCCGAGTTAAGCTCAAGACCCACCTATTCCAAGTAGCTGGCCTGGCTCAACCATGATCTAACTATATCGCTCCTGACGGGTTTTTATTAGTGTAATTCAATTGAATTTATTTATTGGGGTTTTTAAATATTGTGACTTTTTAATTGTTTTTTAGCTATCAGCCTACTCCTCCTTGTATACGTCTTATATACGTCCTTGTTATATGTATGTCCTGTCCAGATTTGTATTGTACTTTGTATTTTATTTGTTTTATTGTACGCCGCCCCGAGTCCTTCAGGAGAGGGTGCGGCTTAGAAATAAATATTCTATTCTATTCTAATTTCCCTAACCCCGGGAGCAATGACCGTCGCTTCTATAATGTGGAGCAGACCTTTGCGAGTGCCATTCAACTACCTTCCATTGACGCCCCGGTGGCCGCCCTGGTATCTTCTTCCCCAGTGGTGTCTGGGGACGCGGCTGATAAGTTGAAGCCCGAGGACAAACGGGCTGAACTTACCTTGCGGAAGAACTTTAACGCCACAGCGTGGGCCATTAAGGCGGCGGCTGCTGCGTCTTATTTCAACCGGGCTACGGTCATGTGGTTACACCGGCTCCAGGATCGCATCCCGATCCAGGATGAACGGTTGCACCAAGATCTGTTCAAGATTGTTGCGGCTGCCGAATTTTCCGCGGACGCGACTTTGTACGCAGTAAAATTCGCGTCCAGCGCCCTGGCCACCTCGGTGACCTCTCGCCGTCTCCTGTGGCTGCGTAATTGGCAGATGGATAATAAGGCTAAATGGGATCTGGCGGCCGCCCCGTTCAAGGGCCCCACCCTCTTTGGGGAGGCTCTCGACCCGATTCTTGTCGAAAATAAGGACAGGAAGAAGGTCCTCCCATCTTCTACCAAAAAGTCGGAGAATAGGTCTCATCCTTACCGCAGGCAGTCTTATAGAGCATCTGAGTTTGATCACCAACAACGCTTTTCTTCTTTCAGGTCGGACAGACAGTTTTCGCGACAGCCCTATCAGGACAGGAATACGTTCCAGCATCAGTCCCGACGGCCCTTTCGGGGGGGGCGGCGGTCACCCGTACCGTAGGGGGAAGTGACTCGAACCCGAGTCGTCCCATAGGCGGCCGCCTGTCCCTCTACGCGGATCGTTGGGACGACATCACGTCAGACACATGGGTGAGATCCACAGTTCGCCAAGGACTCAGGTTAGAATTTCTCTCCACACCCCCGAACTCCTTCAGATCGTTCCCTCCGTCTTGGAGTCTGGAGCGCCACCGCCTGATGGAGCAGGCAATCAAACATCTCCTGGACATTCAGGTGGTGGAGTTAGTCCCCCGTTTGGAGAGGGGGCTGGGCCACTACTCCAACCTGTTCATGGTTCCGAAGAGTTCGGGGGGTTGGCGTGCAATTCTGGACCTCAGACGTCTGAACCGTTTCCTAGTGTACAGACGATTCAAAATGTCATCACTCAAGTCTATTCTGCAGGGCATCAGGAAGGGGGATTTCCTGGCATCGGTAGACCTCACGGAGGCCTATCTTCACATCCCGATCTTCCCTTCTCACCGCAGGTTCTTACGGTTCTCGCACGGGAACCAACATTATCAGTACAGGGCTCTTCCGTTTGGCCTGGCCTCAGCCCCCCGCACCTTTACGAAGGTGCTGGCGGCTCTGGCAGCGCACCTTCGGGCTGTTCCAGTGAGACTACAATGTTACCTGGACGACGTCTTGGTGCAGGCGGGATCCCTTCCGCGGGCGATCTCAGATCTCCAGCTCACTATCCGGACTCTTCAGTCCCTGGGGTTCTCAGTAAACTTCCCCAAGAGCCATCTGTCTCCCTCCACTCGCATCCTTCATCTGGGGACGGTGATAGACTCGGAGGAGGGGGTGGTGCGTCTGTCTCAGGACCGTCAGGACGGGTTGCGCCAGCTGGCAGAAAAGGTCCGTGCAAGTTGGTCCATTTCTGTCCTCACGTTATCACAGTTGCTGGGCAAGATGGTGTCGTGCATTGGGATAGTTCCATGGGCCAGGCTCCATCTCCGCCCTCTGCAGTGGGAGCTCATTCCGTTCCAGAGGGACCGGATGAGCAACTCGCTCCGCACCCTTCGTCTCCCGGCGGGGGTGCGCGCTTCCCTTCGGTGGTGGACGTCTCCGGCCATTCAGATGGGCTGCTCCTTCTGGGAGCCGGACAGAGTGACAGTCACCACGGACGCGAGCTTGTTCGGGTGGGGAGCTCTGGTGGGTTCCCGCCTGGCTCAGGGCAGGTGGACCCAGACAGACCTCCGCCACAATATAAATTGGTTAGAACTGAAGGCGGCCAGGCTCGCCCTCCAACACTTCCGGTCCTCGGTGGAGGGTCGGCACGTGCTCCTTCTGACGGACAATGTGGCCACCAAGGCCCACATCAACCGACAGGGGGGGACGCGGTCTCGAGCACTCTGGCTGGAGGCTCTGAGGCTGGGCGCCTGGGGAGAGAAACACCTCTTGTCCTTGGTCTCGGAGCACATCTCCAGCCTCTCCAACCATCAGGCGGATTGGCTGAGTCGAGCCACTCTGGACAATGGCGAGTGGCAGATCCATCCGGACCTCTTCCGGAGGATTTGCCAGCAGTTTGGCGCGCCCCTGGTGGACCTCTTCGCGTCTCCGACGAACGCTCATCTGCCCCGGTTCTTCACTCGCTTTCAGTCCCGGGGGGCGGAGGGGATGGACGCTCTCAGGAGCAGGTGGCCGGCGGGTCTCCTGTACGCTTTTCCCCCAATTCCGCTCATCCCGGGGGTTATCAGGAAGGTGGTGGCGGAGAAGGCTCTGGTCATAGTGGTGGCCCCCTTTTGGCCCAGGCGACCTTGGTTTGCGGATCTCACCCAGCTATCGGTGGCCCCTCCATGGAGGATTCCACGGGAGGAGGTGATCTTGCGCCAGGGGGTCCTGATCCATCTGGAGCCCCAGTGGCTTCATCTGACCGCATGGTTGTTGAACGGGGATTGCTGAGGGCGGCTCAGCTGTCCTCGGGGGTCATCCGCACCATCGAGGCTTCCAGGCGTCCGTCCACAAATCGCATCTACAACTCGACTTGGGACGCGTTCGTGAGGTGGTGCTCCCACAATCAGGTCTCCCCGACTAGAGCCACCATTCCTAATGTCTTAGATTTCTTGCAGAAGGGCTTAGAGAGCGGTCTGTCCCACAACACCTTGCGGCGTCAGGTGGCCGCTCTATCGTCAATTCTGGGGGGAGTGGGCTCCTCTTCACTAGCTCATTTTCCCCTGGTCAAGAGGTTTCTCAAGGGGGCGGCTAATCTCCGGCCTCCCCCTGTCCACAGGTTCCCCACGTGGGACCTGCCCCTGGTCCTCAGAGCCTTAACGGGGGCCCCGTTCGAGCCACTTAGATCGGTTCATCTCAGGTTCCTGTCCCTTAAGGTAGTTTTTCTTGTGGCGATTACATCCGCCCGGCGTATCTCGGAGTTGGGCGCATTATCATCCAAAGATGACCTCTGCCATTTTCATTCGGATAGGGTGGTGCTTCGGCTTGACCCTACCTTTCTTCCGAAGGTAAACACCCCGTTTCACAGGGCCCAGGAGATTGTTCTCCCGGACTTTTGCCCGGGTCCGTCTTCAGATAGGGAACGGCTCTGGCACCGTCTTGATGTTCGTCGAGCCTTGTGCATTTACCTCCGGCGGACGGCGGAGTTCCGCAGGTCGGAGGCCTTATTTGTGTCCTTTCAACCTAGGACCTTGGGCGCTAGGGTGTCTTCGGCCACTATTGGCCGTTGGCTGCGTCAAGCCATCCAGGAGGCGTATGCGGCTGCAGGGCATCCCGTTCCTTCAGGGATAACGGCTCACTCCACTAGAAGTGCCGCGACTACGGCGGCGTGGGCCACTAGGGCCCCCCTTGAGGACATCTGTCGGGCCGCCACTTGGGCGTCCCCGACGCCATTTATCAGACATTATCGTCTGGATTTGTTCGCTTCGGCGGATGCGGCCTTTGGGAGAAGAGTGTTACAAAGGGTGGTAGCAGATACTCCCCTTGGGCCATAGTTTTTGGATTGAGTATCCCTCCCTTGGGACTGGGCTTTGGTATGTCCCACACGTGACCACTCCCCCTCCCACAATGGAAAAAGAACGTTGGTCTTACCTGAACGTGTCTTTTCATTGTGGTAGGGGGAGTCGTCACGACCCGCCCCTAGTTGATGTTGGGGCCAAGGGGAGCCCGGGGTCCCTCCCGGGAGGGAGGTTGTGTTGTTTGTGTTTATTGTTTCAGTTCTGCTATTCGCCTTTGAGGAACTGGGAAGGAAAGGAAAGCCAGGAGTATTTAAGCGTTTGCTCTCAGTCTTTGGACCAATCAGGCTATGAGAATACCCACACGTGACGACTCCCCCTACCACAATGAAAAGACACGTTCAGGTAAGACCAACGTTCTTTCGCTTCACTAGACTAGCCGTGCCTAGTTCCTGCAACCGTTCATCGTATGTTTTAGCATCCAGTCTCCTAATCATCTTCATTGCTCTTCTCTGCGACTTACTAGTGGCAGTAGTGCCACTGTGCACCACTTACTGATTTGGGATATATAAGAACCGGCGTGGAACTGACAATATTTTTGCTTCTTTCCTTTTAGATTTCAGCTCTTAATTTTGGGTATAAAGAATTCAAGAGATCTGTAAACTCAAGTGGAGGAAAAATTAGTTTATTTTCACTGCTTATTTTATGCATTTAAATACATTTTTTTCTGAGAAGCGGTCTGCCAATTTCATCAGACTTTCAAAGGAGTCTGTGGCCCAAAAAGCTTACGAACCTCTGCTATAGGCCAAGAAACAAATTACAAATATAGTCAAGATTAAAATCAATGATGTTGGCCACTTAACCAACAACAGGGGCATTTTCCTGCCATACTGCAGAGAGTGGGATAAGCTGGAGAGAGCTCCTGGAATGACTCACACTGTACTTCTTCAGTGTGCATGTTTTCAGTTAGCTGTGCTATATTTTGATGTGGGTTTAATAAACTTCGAAGGAGAAGACTACATACATATATTTAAGCAAGTGCCTCTAACTCTCTCTCAGAAAAGGGCTAGCCCCATATGCCCAAATATGCAGCCTGAGGGATGAATGACCTGTCTCAGGCATTGTGAAAAGCAACTACAACATATTAGGGATCCACTCACAATTGACTGAGCCTGCTTTATCACCAATTAGCTGATAACCTGGCGTTGCCTGGGCGTTTATTTATCCCATTCCTGTATTAGGCAGGAATGGCGATGTCAGGTGGCAACGTAAGTGTGGAATGAGCTGTCCTCCCTGCTTCCATGAACGTCGCCGCAATTCCTGAAGAGGTGATGGCAAGAGCAACTTCTCCCTGAGCTCTGATTTCGGCGACAATTAAATTAGTTAAAAATGTTTTTCCTGTGCCAGAGGCGTTCCAGAGTTATGTTGGAACACACACACACACACACACGGCCATGTGTGTGTAGATAGATAGATAGATAAATAGATAGTTAGATAGATGATAGATAGATAGATAGATAGATAGATAGATAGATAGATAGATAGATAGATGATAGATAGATAGATAGATGATAGATAGATAGATAGATGATTGATAGATAGACAGATAGATAGATATAGAGATAGATACGATAGAGATAGAGATAGAGATGGATGGATGGATGGATGGATAGATAGAGATAAGATACCGTGTTTCCCCGAAAATACGACATGTCCTCATAATACAGCCATGCCACATTTTTCTGGTGGGTAAAAATATAAGCCCCCCTGCATATAAACCCCCTGGACAACTCCCCACCTCTGTCCAGGCAGAGTGCCGCTCACCAACCTAGCAGTATTCCAAAGGTGCCAAGCTGTGGGACCTGGGGGGAGGCAAAGGTGATCGCATTGCTTGGCGCCTTCAGGATACTGCTAGGTTGGTGAGCAGTGCTGTGCCCAGCTGAAGAGGAGGGTTGCCGGGTAACTGCTCTCTTGCAAGCAGGTCCCAGAGAGCCGGGCACAGCCTCATGGGCGAACGGCTGTGTTGCGCTGTCATAGCATTGCAGTACAACAGCCATGAAGCGATGATGCTCACGAGCAGCCACTTGGTAAACCCCCTTTGCAGCCAGGCACAGCGCCATTCACTGACCTAGGGGTATTGCCAAGCCGCGTTAGTGCCTGTTTGCCTCCACCCGGCTCCTGCGGCTTGGCACCTTCTAAATGCCAGTGAATGGCGCTCTGCATGGCTGGAGAGGGGGGTTGTGCAGCTCACGGAAAAAGCCAGGGTGGGATGGCAGCGGCAGCGGAAGTGCCCTGGCTCCGTAATGAGAGCTGGGCCATGCATCGTGAGGCTGGGAGGCACGCAACCCCCCTCTCCAGCCGTGCAGAGCACCATTCACTGGCATTTGGAAGGCGCCAAGCCGCAGGAGCCAGGCGGCGGCGAACAGGCGCTCACGCGGCTTGGTGATACCCCTAGGTCAGTGAATGACGCTGTGCCCGGCTGCAAAGGGGGTTTGCTGGGTGGCTGCTCGTGAGCGTGGTCGCTTCATGGCTGTTGTGTTGTGCTGCTGCGACAGCACAACACAGCCATTTGCCCATGAGGCTGTGCCTGGCTCTTTGGGAGCCCACTTGCAAGAGAGCAACCGCTCGGCAACCCCAAAACAATAAATCCTCTCCCCATAATAAAGCCCAAGCCATATTTTGTAGATAAAAAGAAAATAAGACCCTTTGTATTTTCGAGGAAACACGGTAGATATAGATACAGATACAGAGTTAGAGATAGATTAAAGCAGGACCCCCCTGAAACTTTGGCTGGCTGAAGAATTCTGGGAGTTGAAGTCCACAGGTCTTAAGTTGTCAAGTTTGGACACCCCTGCATTAAAGTCCACAACGGGTGGTGATTTTCTTTCCTGGGTTGCCAGCTTTGTCATCCAGGAAAAACAAAAGCCAATTGTCAGAAGCCTGCCACTCATATGCCTTACTTTTCTGCTGACTTGAGGCGTATTTTAAGGTAGCCCTAACGAAGGGCCTGCAGACCTTTGCAGATGCAGAGAAGCACAGATATTCTCTTGTTTGCACAAGGATGGCAAGGGAGTGCCCAGAGTTACTCCTTATTCTTGGCAGAGGAGGTTAATGATTATTTGTTTCCGATGCTACGGTGGAGTGTTTTCAGCTGCCTTCCCTGCTAGAAAGAAAAATAGGTGGCTTCATTTTTCCTGGAAATGAAAGATCTTTTGAAGCCCACAGGGCAACTGATCAACACCAGAGGAAAGGCAGGAAGCACAGAGGACACAGAATACAGAATAACAGAGTTGGAATGGACCTTGGAGGTCTTCTAGTCCAACCCCCTGCCTAGGCAGAAAATTTAATTTTAATTTAATTTAATTAGCACTTCTAGACCGCCCCCTCTCCCAAAAGGGACTCGGGGCGGTGTACAGTCCATATCAAAAACATCATACATAAAAACAATTAAAATTATTAGATGGATAAATACATAAATAAGAGGAGGATAAAATAGACAGAACTGTAATTGTGAGTCCTGCATTAGAAGATGCTGTGAATCTAAATCCAAATTAAGTACTATCTCAGGTCAATTCTGGGCCACCAACAGGCAAATAAACAATATACCACATTCACAATGTTCTGCTTGATGCTTCGCCTACTGTTGACCTAAATTGTGTGTGTGTGTGGGGGGGGGAGAAGAGATTGGACAGCCGTTTGTCCAAAATGGTATAACGGTCTCTTGCTTGAGCAGGATGTTAGATTAGAAGACCTCCAAGGTCTCTTCCAGCTCCATCATTCTGTCGGTTTCATAGTCTGAAAATATAAGCTTGACTTAAGAAATGTTAGCAAATGGTAATATCCAATAAAGTAAATAAACAAAGGTTCAAATGCAGGTTAATGGAATGAATTGGCTCTAAAGACAAATCCCTGATTTAAATTGCAATGGGAATGTTTTCTGCCTCACTCTACCAAGTAAATATATTGGAATCAGCTATGCTGTTGTCCAAGGTTCATCTGGATCGCAACTCTGAAGACTCTGAAGCTATAATCAGATATGGTCTTGAATGATGTTCCTTTTTTTTTTTGAGTGGAGTGATAATGGACAAGCAGTAGCTTAATGTATTTTAGTGTATGTTAAAATACCCAGTTCATTCATTGCATCAAGTTTTAAGTTGCATTCTTGTAATTTGATTATAATGCAGGTTATATATTTCTTGTTATCTTTACCCCTGTTTCTGTTTCCATATTTGAATTGGATTTTTTTTTTTTAGGGAATGCCGTTCTTTGGTTCCTTGGGTTGAGATGTTTATAGTGCTGTATGCATCTTAGAAAAGTAACTCAAATGGTATTCTTTTGTTTGCGTTTTAACTGGAGTTGCTGTGGAGTTGGGTGGCCTTAAAAATCAATTAATTGACCCGTTTCATTGAGATATATGATTTCAGTAGAGTAGCTGACCCTAATAATGAACTCAGGTAGGGGTGGGCAAGTTGTATTTATTTTATTTATAATCTGCAATTTTTTTTCCTAGCAAAAATTAAAAAGAAAATCATAATAAAGAAAAGGACACACTAAAATTGCCAACAAAATAATTACTAAAGGCATTTTTCTTTTATTCTGCGCATGATGTACGATTTTAGAAGGCTGCCTAGACAAGTCCCTGCAGTTTCCTTGGCAACTTTGAAGTGCGGAAGACCAGGTCCACTCCATACAATTAAACCAATTTATTGCTAAGTGGCCTGTGCATAGGAATCTCCTCAATTAATGGTTAGCATCTGCTTGATAAGAGTCAACAGAATACAAGGAACATTGGACTTAGATCACTTGTGGCTATATAGGAATTCTCGGCTGATCCCTTTTTTAACTCCACCCCTAGGTTCTATCTGTCATTCTCCTACAGCCAATTTTTTTTGTCTTTTCCAGAAGTAGTTTGCCATTGCCTCCTTTCAAGGGCTGAGACAACATGACTGGCTCAAGATTAGCCAGCTGGCTTCATGCCCAAGGCAAAACTAAAACTCACGGTCTTCTGGTTTCTAGCCAGATGCCTTTACTGCAATATCAAACAGACTTCAAAAACATTTACAAATGGATTATTAACCAGAACTGTTTACTCAGCCAGTTGTACAACTCTTTGTTGTGTGTGTGCACCCCTTAAAGAGGGATTCAAAGATTTTTTTTTTAATGTCACTGTCAGTAAAAAGAAAGGAAATTTGCTTTTATTCAGAAGATGAGAAAGACAGCTGGAAATTCAGATAGGGAGAGAGGCTAAAATAACTCCTATTCAGAGTTTTGCTCTTAAATAGCTATTTGTCTTATGGGGCTCCGGAGCAGCTGAACACATCAAACTTTTCTGAGATTAAGCTGGCATCTTCCATATTTGCTAAACACAGGAGTTTAGACTAATTGCAGCTGCTTGTTTGAAAACAGATGTTTTGGGGAGTCAGCTTGGCTTTGCCTTTGATCTAAATTACAGATAGATTTAGGCTGAACTATTCTCAACCCACAAATGCAGAACCACTTCAGAAGAATAAACCAACCTGGTTATTCAGTTGTAGCTTTCAGTAAAGGGTCAGAATATTTTTAAGACATGTTTCCATAATGTGCCACGAAGATAGAATAGTTAAAGCAACAGTCTAGAAAGTGGAAACTGTGAAGTCTTCCCTTAAGTATGAAGCCATTGACCATGGGCCAGTCATTCTGTCTCAGCCCTAGGAAGGAGGCAATGGCAAACCACTTCCAAAACAATTGTAGGGACCTGACTTGGCAACTCCCAGGATTCAAGAGTGGTTCAGAGGCACCAAAGCAAGCCAAGATACACACCGGTTATTGTCTGAACGGAACTCACATTATCATAGAGGATTTTGGTTATTACTGTAAGAATTTGCAGATCTGCTCCGATCCAATTCAAATTGAATAAGCACACAAATTATGTTTTGATGCAAATTATGTTTTGATATATTCCAGTTATTCAGATTTGTCTTGATAACAACACAGGAAGGGACAACACTCCCCAATCTTGCTGACATGCAAGATTGACTCTAGTTTGTTGAACAAACTATGGTCAAAGCAAAGCTTTGCTTCCCCTTACCTGTGAACACTACTATTCTGCTTTCTTAAAAATTGTCTTTTGAAATATCTTGCAAGTCTTTGCTGAAGCTCTCCAGTGGCTGAATTTTGTATTCAGCACCTTATTTCATTATCTTTCAAGCATACCTACAACTCCATTTTATAAATGAACTAACGTTATGGACAGTGTTGAAAAAAGAATTGACTCAAAATTGATATGTTTTCCTAAAACTAGAAATGTGGCAAAAATGGTAATATTCAATTGGCAGCAGGTGAATGATAAGAAATGACGGATTTCTGAATGTTAACCTTGCACATGGAATGCTTTGCAGGAATGGTTATGGTGAAGTAATGTGAAGGGGAGAAATAAATAGAGAGTAAAATGCATGTCATTGCATATATGTGCATTGAGGAGGTCTGTGATGCTCTCTGAGCTTGGTTATTTTTTTTTACACACTTTTTATTACCCAACTAGGTAATATCATCAGGGTGAGGTGATGTTTTTAGCTGGGTAATAAAATGTCTGCAAGTAAACAACCAAGCTTAGAAAGCACCAAGGACATTTCAGTTCAACTTTGAGCTACAATTATTCTCTTCTGTTGGTATCCATGTGCATTTATGGGCAGTGGCGATGCTCATGTTGAAAGCATAAACCTGCAGCTAATTCGTGCCATGCGCATATGTTTTGAATGACTCTTTTTCTGCAGTGGGGCATAGATGCCAAGGATTGATTCTGCTGGGAAAATAATTGCATATTAGCTCACCTGCATTGGTGTGGCATTTCCTTGGCATTTCTTCTGTAGCGGTACATTTGAAGATGTCATTTGGCTTTGCAGTTTTTGCAGCCACAGATTTTATGAATGAGTCATCCCATTGATAGACTATTAAGTATGGAAAGCTGAATAGACAAGTCTGGAGGTTGGGCTAGTAATATATCAAACGGGTGGGCTTGATGAATGGGGGATTTCCTTGGCAGGGGATTTGATGGCCTTTGGACTAGCAAAATATTTTAAAGACTGAGTCGCTCACTCGACTTGAACAGGGATTGTTCTCCCTTGTGCTGTTACCCGATAATTGTTCTCTGATCTTTCAAGCGAGCGAGCGAACTAGCAGATCTGAGCAGCTGGTCGAAAAGGAATGGAAACAGCTGCATTTATGCTTCTCATTGCTATCTCTGGCAATTTGCGAGTAGTCCTTGGTTTAAGACCGCAATTGAGCCCAGAATTTATGTTGCTAAGTGAGAAAGGGGCTAAGTGAGTTTTGCCCCATTTTACAACTTTTCTTGCCACATTTGTTAAGTGAATCATTGCAGCTGTTAAATCAGTGACCCGGTTATTAAGCGAATCAGGCTTCCCCCATTGACTTTGCTTGTCAGAAGGTCGCAAAAGGGGATCACGTTGACCCCAGGACACTGCAACCATCATAAATATGAGTCAATTGTCAGGCATCCGAATATAAATTGCATGATCATGGGGATTCTGCAACGGTCATAAATGTGAAAAATGGTCATGTCGGGGTTTTTTAGCACACTCGTAACTTCAAATGGTCACTAAATGAATTGTTGTAAGTTGAGGACTACCTTTACAATTCTCTGCCTGGCTGTTCATTTTCCTTTCCTCTTGACTCAAGGAGAATGAAGTGGCCGAAGGATTTTCCATTAAATTGCATCCAGGAAAGAATGTCTGGATTACATCCGTGCCTCATGTTTGATTCTTCTTAGGGCTGTTGAAGGATTATCCAGTTGTTAAGAGATGCGAGAAAGGTTTTTTTTTTTTTGATACCTGAAGTAGAAACCCTAAAGGAGGGAGTTTGCAACTGTGATTATCGACTTACCTAGAAAGCAAAAAGAAGAAAAGAGTAAAACACCATTTTCAGTCAATTACCGTATTTTTCAGAGTATAAGTTGCACTTCCCCCCCAAAAAAAGTGGATGGGAATGTCTATCGTGTCTTATGTAGCGAAATTGAGGTGGGAAGGGAGGGGGGTTGGTGTGGAGGTGGTGACAAACAGCCATGGCGGCGGCGACAAATGAGTGGTGGCAAATGGGCGGTGGCAAATGGGCAGCAATGAAGGCTCATGCTCATGATCTGCTCATTTTAAAAAAAATGGAGTTAGTTATCTCATGTATATTTCCATAACAATTTTTCTCCATTGTTAACAATGTCTAAGCATCCACCCAGGAACATCTGAGTTTGTAGGAGTTCTGGGCCACCATTCTAAGCTTCTCAAAGCTGCCTTTGAGAAGCTTTGATGCTGGGAGGCAGAGGCAGATTCCCCTCCCCTGTTTTCCTCCCCAAAAACTAGGTTTATCTTATAATCCGGAGCATCTTATACTCCAAAAAATATGGTCAGTCAATTTGACAGAACAGGCAGAAAAAGTCAGGCTGCACTTTGTAATGGCAGTCCTGAATGAAATATTAGAGAAAATCTGTTTGATATGAAAAGAGATAAAGTTCCCAAACATGCAGTACAATTTTGTTAAGTTTCTCTGAAGCCATGGATTTTGCTCATTCCTAATAAGAGGTGCATTGGCAGGGCAGTTCTCAGATAATAACCTACCCATGCAAACTCACTCAAGGTTTCTGCAGTTCTAAAAATTGATGTGATGATTTTTTTTCAAAAAAATAAAAATAGCCCCCTCTGGAGCTCAGCTTTCAGGTAAGAGAACAGGCAGCTTCTAGTAGTTCTGTCATGTCACAGAGGAAAGCAAGAAATCTGAAGCTACAATTTTACAATTCGCATTTAAAATAACATTTCAAACACAATATATATGCACACTGCCGGGTTTCCAAATTCATTGCCTTTCCAGTGTTGTTTTAAAATTCAAGCTGTTAAAATGCCTAAGAGGCTGAACTAGTCTTAACCTGACAAGGGCAAGGAAGCTAACACCAGGAAAACTGTCATGGAGAGGACTATCACAACAGATGGGCATGTTCTCTTGTTGTTATCAGCTTAGTTTGCTGTTGAAGAGTTTGGAGGTCAGGCAGCTTTGAGACGCTTAGAATGGTGGCCCAGAACTCCTACAAACTCAGATGTTCCTGGGTGGATGCTTAGACATTGTTAACAATGGAGAAAAATTGTTATGGAAATATACATGAGATAACTAACTCCATTTTTTAAAAAAATGAGCAGATCATGAGCATGGAGGAAATTTAATGTATCTTAATTTAAAGACAGGGTAGCAATAGCAATAGCCCATAGACCTATACTGCTTTACAGTGCTTTACAGCCCTCCCTGAGAGGTTTACAGAGTCAGCCTCTTGCCCCCAACAATCTGGGTCCTCATTTTACCTACCTTGGAAGGATGGAAGGCTGAATCAGTAGCAATAGCACTTAGACTTATATACTGCTTCGTAGTGCTTCTACAGCCCCCTCTAAGCGGTTTACAGAGTCAGCCTATTGCCCCCAACAATCTGGGTCCTCATTTTACCCACCTGGGAAGGATGGAAAGCTGAATCAATCTTGAGCCTGGTGAGATTCGATCTGCCAAATTGCAGGTAGTCGGCAGCCAGCAGAAGCAGCCTGCAGTACTGCACTCTAACCACTCTGCCACTGTGGTTCAGGCAGCTCTGTAGGTATGATTGTAGCAGTGACTAGGGCAGTGATGGCTAACCTTTTTGTCCTTGCGTGCCGAAAGCATGTGCATGCCTGTGACAGCGCACATGTGTGTGCCGACACCCATAATGCAATGCCTGCATGATCCCCGCCCCCTGCACATCAGAACGCACACACCCCTCCTCCCACATGTGCGTGTGACCCCCCCGGAGCCTGTTTTGGGCCTAGAACGCCTCCCTGAAGCTTCCTGAGACCAAAAGTGCTACCCCCCATGCTCCCCCTGCCCCCCACGCATGTGTACGTGACTCCTGCATGTGCGACAGAGACCCAAAAATCAGCTGATTGGAGGGAGATGCATGGTGGAGCTGAGCTGGGTGACGGTTCGCATGTCCACAGAGAGGGCTTCACATGCCACCTGTGGCACTCGTGCCATAGGTTCACCATCACGGGACTGTCTGAATTGATCCTGCTAGTTTTCTTATGAGCTCATGGCTTTATCTCAGGTGTCCCCAAGCCCCGGTCCATGGACTGGCACCAGGCTGTGGCATGACAGAAACTGAGTCACGCAAATAAGCAAAGCCCCATCTGTGGGATGCAGGCAGCACATGAAAACATTCCCCCTCCAGCCCATGGAAAAATGTCTCTCTGCAGAACCGATCCCTGGTACCCAAATGGTTGGACTTGCTGCCTGCTCAAATCAGAGATACCAGCTATGAAGGAAATTGACTTATTTATATCCTGCCTTTATTGTTTTTGGTGAATATATGCAACACGCCTCCATTCTCTTAATTTTCCCCTAACGACAATCCTGTGAGGTGAGTTTAAGTTAAAAGAGAGTGACTGGCCCAAAGTCACCCAGCTGGCTTTCATGGCTAAGGCAGAACTAGAACTCGTGGTCCCTGCTTTCTGACTTGGTGCCCTAACCACTAGGCAAAACTGTGTGCCTCTAAGTTTGTAATATGTAGAACAGCGGAGAGGCTGCATGACCCTGGGGAGTAATTTAATAGGAGATTTTAAAGCTGTCCAGTTTCCTATCTTACATTTGCCACTGATTAATAAGTGAAGCATTAGTAGGAGAAACAGTAATAGTTGTGATTTTCTTAAAATGGTTGCCTCTGCATTCCAAGAATAAGGTAAAGGTTCCCCTTGCACATATGTGCTAGTCGTTCCCAACTCTAGGGGGCGGTGCTCATCACCATTTCAAACATGAAGAGCCAGTGCTGTCCAAAGACATCTCTGTGGTCATATGGCCAGCATGACTAAATGCCAAAGGCGCATGGAACGCTGTTACCTTCCCACCAAGGTGGCTCCTATTTTTCTACTTGCATTTTACATGCTTTTGAACTGCTAGGTTGGCAGAAGTTGGGACAAGTAACGAGAGCTCACTGCTGCGCGGCGCTAGGGATTCAAACTGCTGAATTGCAGACTTTCTGATCGATAAACTCAGTGTCTTAGCCACTGAGCCACTCATCCCTCTTTTCCAAGAATACCATAAGGAATAAAATAAAGCAATTATTAGACTTCTCAAGAGTCTCAAGAGAGAAGAAAACTATGCAAATTAAGCTACCAATCCAACACATAAACAACCCCAAAGGTAATAATTTGATAATTTCCTTGGAAATAGATGCCAGGGAAGAAGCTGAACAAGTTTTCTTGAGAGAACTTTTTGAAGCTTTAGATGCTGTTGCAAATGAGGAGTAATTGTTCATAAAGCATAATTTAGCCTTTGATCTGGTGTTTCTCAGCTTTCCAACTCTAAGATGCATGGACTTCAATTCCCAGAATTCCCCAGCTAGCAAACCCGCTACATGCCTTAGTGTCCCAAGGTTGAAAAACACTGTTTTACTCCAGCCTTCTCACTCCACTGCCCCTATGTTCGATTAATGCCTCCATCATTCCTACCAATAGACAATTTATTGAAGGGCGTACCCTGCATAATTATTTTCTGAAGCCTTGGATAGGACCTGATAATCAGGACAGATATGTTGAAAGAGATTTTGGTCGTCTTCCCATATATTTCTAAGGAAAAATATGAACCAAGCCTCTCAAATCAATAGACGATTTTAGGAGATTTATAGCATTGCAGTGATATTTCTCTCTCTCTTTTTCTTTTTCTTAACAAATGCCAAGACACTAAAGCAGCATCAGTATTTCCCTAAAGTATTGATTGGAACTCCTCTTCCATTCAGCTGCAAAAATATTGAATTTGTGACTCTGGCCCTAGCCACATTAATTGCCCAGTTGTGACTGGAACCAACATGCTCACATATTTATTAGTTTATTCGTTGGCTATTCAATTTGTAAAGAAATGTTAATCAACCATTTTCAGCTAATTCTGAAATTTTTGAAAATGAATCTTTATTTGCATATAGGTGAATAAGAGAGGGGAAAAACTCAAAAAGCTTAATTATTCACTTAGGGTAACACAATGAGTTTTATATTACTTTACAGCCTGTAACTTATTAAAGTAGCCGTGTCTGTTTCTGCATTTATTGCAGTCTTGAAGAAAGACACCACTGCTATAATGAGTCAGAGAGAGATGCTCTATTTGCACTCCAACATATTCTATTGCAAAGATCACCTATAACTTTATTTGGGTAACATTTTGCTTAGTGTAATATTCTTCCTTCCCTTCCTCGCTTTGTTAATCCATCCATCCTTCCTTCCTTCCTTCCTTCCTTCCTTCCTTCCTTCCTTCCTTCCTTCCTTCCTTCCTTCTTTTCTCCCTCCCTCCCTCCTTCCCTCTCCAGTTTGTGATTCTAGCATTAGACAGACAACTGATTGCCCAGTTGTCACTGGAACCAATATGCTTACTTCTTTATTAGTTTATTTTAAAAACCTAATATAAAACTATGTCAATTACCAATAATTTATTTGTTACTTTTTTGGCCATTCCATTAGTAAAGAAATGTTAAACAACCATTTTGAGCTATTGATAATTAATATTTATCTTTATCTTTATTTGCACTCGATGGCACAGTGGTTAGAGTGCAATACTGCAGGCTACATCTGCTGACTGCTGGCTGCCTGTAATTTGGCAGTTCAAATCTCACCAGGCTCAAGATTGACTCAGCCTTCCATCCTTCCAAGTTTAGTAAAATGAGCACACAGATTGTTGGGGGCAACATTTGGACTCTTTAAACCACTTAGAGAGGGTTGTAAAGTTCTGTGAAGCGATATATAAGTCTAAGTGCTATTGCTATTGCATATAGTTGAATAAAAGAGAAAAAAATCTTACAAAATTACTTACTTGGTGTAACACAATGATATTTATATTACATATTTATATTACATTATTAAAGTTGCTGTGTCTTTTTCGGCATGTACTGCACAGTTCTGAAGAAGGACACCACTACTTTAATGAGTCAGAAATAGATGCTCTGTTTGCATTTATACAGATTCGGTTGCAAAGATAATCTTACAACTTGATATGGGTATGATTTTGCCTAATGCAATATGTGAATAGAGCCTTTTGGATTAAGTCACCAAACCAAAATATGCTTTAGAACAAATGATGACCTCAGTCCATTTCTCAGAGATGATCCTGTTAAATTCCAAAGGAACCAGGAAACAAAATAAATTTTGCACGGCTCTGTTCCAAAACCAGTTTGAGAGGTGATTGAGCAGAAGGATTATTTAAATAAGCGTCTGGCAGTTAATTTAAACGTGTACAAATAATGAATCATAATAATGATAGATACTGGGTATTAACTGAGTGACAGTAGTTGATAGTGTTTTGCAGATTGTGTGTAAGTTTTTGAAACTATGATACAAATACTGAGATCCTCCTGTTGCTATTAAGCTCCCGCTGGTTAATGTCCAACAGGCAACATTTCAACGGGGGAAGCTTTTTTTTAAATTTTCATTTATATAACATGTAAAAATTTAATTTCAATCAAACTGTGTGTTGTCTGGATACAATTATGTTTAGGAAATCATAATCAAAATGTGTACAAAAGTATTCATCACAATAATATTAATTCTATAATAAAGATAATGTTTTACTTGTCTACTTTAACACATTTCCTTTATAACATTAGTCCTTTTTGTATCCCCATATTTCTAACTTCTGTTTTTATTATCTAACCATTGGTAAATATTCAGTTCCTTCTTTTTCCTTAATTGTAAGCGTTAATCTGTCAATTTCTGCACATTTTAATATTTTTTTGATTACACTCTGTTGGGATCTCTTTGCTTTTCCATTGTTGTGCAAATACAATTCTGACTGCAGTTAATACATGTAAAATTAAATATATATTCCTTTTATCATGTTTCAGGAACGATGCCCAATAAAAATATTTCTGGTTTCAAATCTATACGCTGCTTTATCATTTTTTGCAACCAAGTATGTATTTTTGTCCAATTTTTTTTCTTTTGGGCATGTCCACCAGGTGTCTGATTGCATTTTTCACCAACAAGATTGGCAAAAATGTTTGAAGACAGGTCTGCTAAAATACAAACAGGAGAAGCTTTCTATAGCTTAGTGGAAAAACATTCCGCTGTAGTATTAAAGTGTGTTGCACAGCTGTCAAAGTCACAAAAAGAGACTTGTGGAAAAGGTGATGTCATTATAGAAGAAAAAGAAAATTAAAAACCAAAAGTTTTGATCTTTGAAAGAAAAGATGCATCTGTTGTCTTGCCGTTAATAGTGGAGAAGCAAGGAAAAAAGACAAAATTAGATCATACCCCTAAGAAGATAAAATGTGAAATCCTCCATGTAAACTAGAAATAAGTAAGTGAATTTGCCACTATAAATTGGGACACGTGGTCCTGCAAGAGGCATAGATATTATTAAAAACATAAGGTACAATACAATTTCCCTATCCCGGAATTCATGTAACTGGAAATGACATCACAGCACGCTGAATATTATATACAAGTGGAATTTATACGCATGTCTCATAATAATTCGTTTCCCTTAACATAGAATATTTAATATGACATCCATGGGGTTCTTTGTGAAATGTCTTTAGAAACTTAGACTCCCCCCCAAAAAAAGATGCATTTAACATATCCGAAGAATCTTTTGATCTTCTTTTGTTTATAATGTTTAGGTTTGAGAGGTTCCTTTTTACAACTGGTAACAAATTGCAAAATATTATATGATTTGTATCATGCTGAATCTTTTTTCAAAAAAAGCTAACTTTATAAAGTTTAAAAAAGAAAAAAAATACAAAATATCAAAGAATGGTTGGGAAGGGAGGCGATGAAAAGGAAAGTGAGATTAAAAGGTGAAAACAACAGTAACAAAATAGAAAAAAAATACAAAATTGTTTCTCCAGTACATATACATATACATATACATATACATATACATATACATATACATATACATATACATATACATATACATATAATAAAACAGCTGATCACACTAAGTTAAAACAAAAATGTAATATAAAACTATGCCAATTAAACAATCAAAGTAACGCTACAATTATATACTAAATAGTATCTTATTCTAAATTCTAAACATATACAAATATAGGATATACAATATCTTGTAATAATTAAAATACTTGATGATTTTATAATTATAACAGATCTAATTATCAAATCTTAAAGTCATTTTCATTTTTATGTTTGTCAAGATAGCTTTACAATCACAATCGAGCCCAAAATTTTGGCTGCTAAGCAAGACAGTTGTTAAGTGAATTTTACCTCGTTTTATGATCTTTCTTGCCAAAACTGGCTTTTTCCCAAAATACTGTGTTAGCTATGACAGTGCATTCATGTTACGACTTGAAAAACAGATGCATTACAATTAAGTAATTCAACTAAGCTAGTTCTGTGATCTCTCTGAAGTCCCTTAATCCCTCCAACTTCATTTCTCCTTGGATATTTCTTTCTCCCTTATCGGTTTTCAAATGAAGAAATACAGGTAACCTTCGACTTACAACCTCAACGGAGCCCACTATTTCCGCTGCCAAGCGAGACATTTGTTAAGTGATTTTTTTTTTGACATTTTATTTTACCTTTCCTTCCACGGTTGTTAAGCGAATCATTGCAGTTCTTTAAGTTAGTAGCTAGGTCGCTGAGCGAGTCTGACTTTATTTATCAGAAGGTCACAAAAAGGGGATCACACAACCTTGGGGACACTGCAGCCATCGTAAATGTGAGTCAGTTGCCAAGCATCCAAAGTTTGATCCTGTGACCGTGGGGGATGCTACAGCAGTCGTAAGTGTGGAAAATGGTCATAAGTCACTTTTTTAGTGCCATTGCAGCAATAGCAATAGCACTTAGACTTATATACTGTTTCATAGTGCTTTTATAGTAATTTCAAACTGATTTACAGAGTCAGCCTATTGCCCCCAATAATCTGGGTCTTTATTTTACCCACCTTGGAAGGACAGAAGGCTGAGTCAACCTTGTAATTTTGAATGGTCACTAAATGAACTGTTGTAAGTTGAGAACCACCTGTATCCCCATAACTCTTTACAACATCTAGATTGTAGCATCCCTCACAGGGTTAAGGTAAAGGTAAAGGTTCCCCTCATACATACGTGCTAGTTGTTCCCGACTCTAGGGGGCAATGCTCATCTCCATTTCAAAGCCGAAGAGCCAGCGCTGTCTGAAGACGTCTCCGTGGTGATGTGGCCAGCATGACTAAATGCCAAAGGCGCACAGAACACTGTTACCTTCCCACCAAAGGTGGTTCCTATTTTTTCCATTGCATTTTTTACGTACTTTCAAACTGCTAGATTGGCAGAAGCTGGGACAAGTAACAGGAGCTCACTCCATTACTCGGTGCTAGGGATTCGAACCGTCAAACTGCCGACCTTTCTGATCGACAGGCTCAGCATCTTAGCCGCTGAGCCACTGCATCACCCACAGGGATGCAGGCATATAAATAAGTTAAATTTTAGAAGTCTGAGTTGCAGAACAAACAGAGAAATCCAAAACCGGCATTAAGATTTCAGGCGTGATTTTCTGCTTGAGCCCAGATTTTGTGAGCTGAGCTATTCTTAGCTTGTTTGAGCTTTCTTCAGCTTTCCTTGTGAATGGAATATTGTGTTCTTAAAAGGAAAATCTTTTTTCGTGTCAGCTTAGCTCTCTGGTTGTAACCAAGAAAGGCAAGCAGCAGGAGGGCTGGATGTAAATCTGTGTCTGTTAATCAAAATGAATGATTTATCTTTTACTCAGGCTGTGGGTCCAAGCTCAACGCTTTTAGGCGTAGATGGGTGAGAGAGAACAGGTATGATGTTGTGAGCCAAAGTAAACATTAAATCTGTTGGTTTTCCTTAAATGTACTTGTGTGACAGATGGTGGATCGCTTTTGTTAAGCATGTTGGAGCACCATCTATAAAAGCAAACAAGTTTTTTTAAATAGACTGTCTGAAGGCACTTGGCCCTTCTAGTGATATTCTCCTAACGTTTTTACTTAACCAAACAAAAATTAGGCAGGGATGAAAATGGGACCTTTTCTAGTCCAGTGATGGCTAACCTTTTTGTTGTCGCGTGCCGAAAGTGTGCATGCACGTGACTGCGCGCATGCCCACACCCATAATTCAATGCATGCACAACACCCCTCATGCACACCCTGCCCTGCTGCGCATGAGTGCGTGACACCCCACCCCATACCCCGTTTTGAGCCTAGTAGACCTCCCTGCAACCTCCTGGGACTGGGCCCTTAAGTGGGCCTTGAATTTGACACCCCTGTCTTATTTGATCTGGATTGAAAATAAATAAAGAGAAACAGCCAATCAACCATTAGTAACTGCCGACCTTTCTGATCGACAAGCTCAGCATCTTAGCCACTGAGCCAGCATGTCTCTCTCTCTCTCTCTATCTCTCTCTCTCTCTCTCTCTCTCTCTCTCCCTCCCTCCCTCCCTCTCTCTCTCTCTCTCTCTCTCTCTCCCCCAAAACTGGTAGTAATAAAATTGCCAACCCACCGCTGACACACAGCGATTTTTATATATATAGATTGATCAAGACTCTCTCTCTCTCTCTCTCTCTCTCTCTCTCTCTCTCTCTCTCTCTCTGTCTCTGTCTCTCTCTCTCCACACACACACACACACACACAATCTGGAGATCCTTACCATCCTTGGACCACAAAATTCCAGAAGAGATAGGGTGCATTGATGAGTCTATTTTCATGGATTGCATCGGTGACCTTATTTTGCAACCGTTCCACTATGAATAAAGTATTCTGTCTGAATGCAAATTGGTTATTGTCTTAAGATCACTGTCCTAAATGCTGGCTTTGGTGGTTTATGGAGTTGCTGTATTTTTATTATTGAAATGTCATTTCAGCGTCCCATTCTGATCCTCGCTCCGACTTTCCTCTTAGGAATTTTCTAGGGTTTAATCTGTTGAAATAGCTGTTACACCATATGCATCTGCACAAATTATGCTAACTGAATTAGAGACCCCAGGGATATTTACTGCTCCTTTTCAAGATTGTAATGCAAGCAAGGTAAGCGTGATGTAGAAGAGAGAATTAGCTGGGTTGCAGTGCAAGAAAGAGGATGTTGATTTTAATGTAATCAGAACAGGATTAGAACTTGAACATCTCAAATACATCCATTGTGTACCTATCACAACCCTCTCTTGCTTGCCCCCATCTGCAGGTTGACTTTGGATTTAGCTCTTTGCTTCCATCCCTCTTCAGTTTCCGAGCTATTCCTCTCCATGACAGCTTACTCTTTGAACTGAACATTTTTGTTCCACAAATACAATGTGCTAGAGACAATAAGACTGTGTTTCTTCTCCCAAAGACACGACTGCTGGGTTTCGGGTTGAAAGGAAATTAAATTATTATTCTTTTATCACTGATGTAAATGGAACTTGCAAAAGATCATTGCATTAAGCAAAGCCAATCTGCAAATGTACTTGGCAGAAGCTGCCATCATTCCCTAGAGAGCATAACCAGGGGGAGAGCATAACCAGGGTGTGATGTAAAGGTTCCCCTCACACATATGTGCTAGTTGTTCCTGACTCTAGGGGGTGGTGCTCCTCTCCGTTTCAAAGCAGAAGAGCAAGTGCTGTCCTAAGAGTCTCCGTGGTCATGTGGCCCGCATGACTAAACAGAATCCTGTTACCTTCCCACCAAAGGTGGTTCCTATTTTTTCTACATGCACGTTTTACGTGCTTTCGCACTGCTAGGGTGGCAGAAGCTGGGACAAGTAATGGGAGCTCACTCTGTTACGCGGCACTAGGGATTTAAACCGCCGAACTGCCAACCTTTCTGATCGATTCCCCTAAAACAGAGGTTATGACCTCTGTTTTAGGGGAATGGTTTGGGAAAAGATAGCCTAGCAACAGAGTTCCTATTCTCCCTTCCGACCCCATATTCTTTTATTCCTGCCAATGTTCAATCCTCATTTAGCTGTTTGGGAAAAGGATCTCTTGCCCCTCTCCAATATTTTTACTTTTTAAAGGGTTGGAGACCAAGAATGGAAGGAGTGTCAAACTCAGGTCATCACAACGGCATCACATGATGTATCGGGACTTTCCCCCCTTCGCTAAACAGGGCGTAGGCATGGCCAGCATGTGACACATCCGGCTTGTGGGCCAGGAGTTTGACAGCCCTGAAGTAGGGACATGGTGTTGTGACCCACCAGATTCAGACAGTGAGGAGGTTGGGGAGGAATATGGGCCAGTCCTGGAGTCTGGCGAAGGCTCTGATGAGGGCTCTGCATCAGAGGCAGGGATGGGGCCAGGGCCATCAGCTGCCTTCGGAATCAGACATCAGTGAGGCAGATGAACAGCTGGGGCCTGTTCCCAGTGTGTGCATGAGCAGAGTTGCTAGATGAAGGGAACAGCTAAGGAACAAGGGTCAACTTGGAGGTAAGGCCACAGGTGGACAGTGAATGGCTCTCCCATAGGGAATAAAAGAGGAGCGAAAGGGGAGTGGAGTTTGCAGGAGACAATTAATTCATTCCTGCATTCTTGCCAAGTATTGCGGTGTCTGAAAGATATTAGCCTTGCCACTCTCCAAGCCTGATAAAGATCGGTTATTGTGAACTATCTTGAAAGACTTTGGGAGAGAAATTCACTGTAAATTAAATAAAAGGGATTTATTGGGATGAGGACTCAACTTTATGCTGCTGGGGAAGCCTAGGTCAGAACACATGGATTTGCTTCTTATCCACAAATTTCCCCATGTCTATTAGAGGTAACATGTCATTAGTTAATTTCCATCAAAATGATGCCCTGGTCAGGATTTGTTTTTAATAGCCTGAAGTATCAAATGAGTCGTGCAAGACCTTAAAAATAATCAACCTTTGATTGATAGAATCTACTTTTGAGACTACCCTTTTAGTGGGTAAGATATGTGACTTGAAATTTATATATTTAATCCCATTTATTTAACCAATCTGTGTTGTGTAGCTAATGAACTCTGATCTGGAAAGCAGTTTGGCCAAAGCAACCAAAATAACAAGCCAACAATTGTGTACAAAACTGTAAACCTGTTCTATTCTGTTCTGTTCTATTCTATTCTATTCTATTCTATTTATTTTATTCTATTCCATTCCATTCCACTCCATTCCACTACATTCCACTACATTCCATTCCATTCCATTGTAATTATATCATATTGTATTCTGTTCTGTTCCATTTTAATTATTCCATATTCTATTCTATTCTATTCCATTCCACTCCACTCCATTCCACTCCACTCCACTCTTCCCTATCCCTATATCTATCCTACTGTACCCTACCCTATCCTATTCCTGTTCCTATTCCTAGTCCACTCTACTGTCATAATTGCCAGTATCATCATCATCAAATTTCTTTACCACCCCTCTCATGGTTTGAGGTGACTCTGATACTGTGTTATTGTCACAATTTAAATAGCATCACACAGCAAGTCTTTTTCATTGCTTGGCTCTTAGATATCAACCATAGAACATGATGTCAGAAGTGGTATAAATCAAACCCCCCCTCTTTCTGGTCCAGCTGTTCTTAGAGTGGTTGTACAAATGCAGCAGTTTGTGGGGTTGTGTTATTAGATGACTTCCCTTAATGAAGGAGCAAATAGCTAAAGTCCATTTCGTACCAGTGCATTTGTTTGGTCATTGATTCTGTCTGACTTATTTCAATTTGGCCTTCCTCTGTGCTAGATTTTGACAACAGCTCTTTTCCAATGAAGTTATATTTAATATGTCATCGTTTTCTTAGGTAAATTTAGCAAATGAACATCCTGAGTGTGCATTGATTTTAAATCTAAAGCATAATTTTAGCAATTTGAATTGTTTCCAAGTGTGGGGTTTGGCAAAAATAGCATTGAATAAGGTAAAGGTTTCCCTCACACATATGTGCTTAGTTGTTCCTACTCTAGGGGGCAGTGCTAATCTCCATTCCAAAGCCGAAGAGCCAGCGCTGTCTGAAGATGTCTCTGTGGTCATGTGGCCGGCATGACTAAATGCCAAAGGCACACGGAACACTGTTATTTCCCCACCAAAGGTGGTTCTTATTTTTCTACTTGCATTTTTTACGTGCTTTTGAACTGTTAGGTTGGCAGAAGCTGAGACAAGTAACGGGAGCTCACTCCATTACGTGGCACTAGGGATTTGAACTGCTGAACTGCCAACCTTTCTGATCAACAAGCTCAGTGTCTTAGCCACCAGGCCACTGCGTCCCTCTACATTGAATACAAAATCATAAAATCTTTTCCTTTCGCCTCTCAGAGTCCCAGTGTTAAATCCTTGGCTTTTTCAAAGGAATTTGTACTTGACTTACAACAGTTCACTTATTGACCATTTGAAGTTACAACAGCACTAAAAAGTGACTTATGACCATTTTTCACACTTATGACCATTTTATTTTTTCACACTTATGACCATTTTTCACACTTATGACCATTGCAGCATCTCCATGATGACGTGATTTAATTGGTGCATCCCCATGTTGATGTGATTTGAATGCTTGACAACTGACTCATATTTATGACCGTTGCAGTGTCTTGGGGTCATGTGATCCCCTTTTGCGAGCATCTGACAAGCAAAACCCACGGGGAAGCTAGATTCACTTAATAACTGTGTTGTTAATTTAACAAGTGTGGCGATTCACTTAACAAATGTAGCAAGAAAATTTGTAAAATGGAGCAAAACTCATTTAACAAATGTCTCGCTTAGCAACATAAATTTTGGGCTCAGTTGCAGTTGTAAGTTGAGGTCTAAGTGTAATTCACACTATGGGAACTGTGTAATGCTTGTATCCTTAAAGTAATAAGATGTGAGAATAGCCCAATCAATAGCCCAGAATGCAGCATCTTTTTCTGATGGATTTTGACACCACTCTCCCTCACCTTTTGCACGTTGTTAATTATTTAGCTGATTAATAGTGCTAGAAACCTCCTCAGCTGTATAGGAAGACAACTCCTTTGCTTGCCAGCTATCCACTGGCATTAGAAATGTTACCTGTATTCCAGGTGTGAAAAAGGGTTTTTAGGTAAGCAATGATACCTGGGCATAAAAAAACAACTAGGAACAGGTATTCTTAATTTTGTTTATCTCAAACATTTAGGGTCAGTTCTGATAAGCAATATTGGGCTTAAGTGGGAGTTTAAAAGCAGGAAAAGTCAAAGAGGCAAATTAAATCAGAATATAAGGCCTAATAAAATAATATATATGGACCATCTAAATAAAGCAGGGGTTCCCATGCCAGAAACTAGGCCACACAAAGAAGCGAAACCCCATTTGGGGGATACAGGCAGCACACGAAAACATGGCCCCCTCCAGTCTGTGAAAAAAACTATATCCATAGAATTGTTCCCCGGTGCCCCAAAGGTTGATCTAAGGTGCCTGGTAACAATAGAAGAGACAAGGGACTCGGTGGCTAAGACGCTGAGCTTGTTGATCAGAAAGGTTGGCAGTTTGGTGGTTTGAATTCCTAGCGCCGCGTAATGGAGTGAGCTCCCATTACTTGTCCCAGCTTCTGCCAACCTAGCAGTTTGGAAGCATGTAAAAATGCAAATAGAAAAATAGGGACCACTTTTGGTGGGAAGGTAACAGCGTTCCATGAGCCTTCGGTGTTTAGTCATGCCAGCCACATGACCACGGAAGCGTCTTTGGACAGCGCTGGCTCTTTTGTTTTGAAATGGAGATGAGCACCACCCCCTAGAGTAGGAACGACTCTCACAGGGAGGGAGGGAGAGAGAGAGAGACAGAGACAGACAGACAGACAGACAGACAGACACACACACACATACACAGAGAGAGAGAGAGACAGACAGAGAGAGAGAGACAGACAGACAGACAGAGACAGGCAGAGAGAGAGACACACACATAGACAAACACACACAGAGAAAGAGACAGACAGAGACAGAGTGAGCGAGAGAGAGAGAGACAGAGAGAGAAAGATGGAGAAAGAGAGAGGCAGAGACAGAGAGAGAGACACAGAAAGAGAGACACACACAGACAAACACACACAGAGAAAGAGACAGACAGAGACAGAGTGAGAGAAAGAGACAGAGACACAGAGAGAGAGAGAGACGGAGAAAGAGAGAGACAGACAGAGAGAGAGACAGAGAGAGAGACACACACAGACAAACACACACAGAGAAAGAGACAGACAGAGACAGAGAGAGTGAGAGAGAGAGACTGAGACAGGCAGAGAGAGAGAGGGAGAAAGAGAGAGACAGAGACAGAGAGAGGGACACACAGACACACACACACAGAGACAGAGAGAGAGAGTGACAGAGAGAGACACAGAGGGAGAGAGAGAGACAGAGAAAGAGAGAGAGGGAGATGGAGAGAGAGACAGAGGGGGGAGAGAGACAGAGAGGCAGAGACAGAGAGAGACACACACACACAGAGACAGAGAAACACAGAGGGAGAGAGAGACACATAGAGAGAGACAGAGACAGAGAGAGATGCACACACACAGAGACACACACAGAGAGAGACAGAAACACACACAGACACACACAGAGATAGAGAGAGACAGAGATACACACACAGAGAGAGAGACAGACAGACACACACACACACACACACACACACACACACACACACACACACATAGAGGGAGAGGGGGGGGAGAGACGGAGGGAGAGACAGAGACAAGGGGAGAGAGAGAGGAGAGAGAGAGATTTCCAGTAAAATACTGAGATTGTCAAACCTGTGAAAGCCTTTATGCAGCCAAGTGTCAATTAGTTTACACACCCATTTCCTCTCCTTGTTCTGCTCCATTCAATTGTTTAGAAGCACAATTCCCTTCATTTCTTCAGGTCCAGTGGCTGAGTGGTTTACAGCTTAAATTAGGCATCGTTGCGAAGTTGCTTGATAATTTAGAGAGCTGGAGTGTTATCATGAAAGGGGACACACGGGTAGTCCTCGATTTATGATCACAATGGAGCCCCCAATTTTTGTTGGTAAGTGAGACATTTGTTAAGTGAAATCTGCCCTGTTTTATTTTTCTTGCCACAGTTGTTAAGTGAATCACTGCAGTTCCTAAATTAGTAACACGGTGTTTAAGTGAATCTGGCTTCCCCATTGATTTTGTTTGTCAGAAGATCTCAAAATCACGTGATTTTGTCCCCGAGTCACTGAAAACCATCATAAATTTTGAGTTAGTTTCCAAGAGTCTTAATTCTGATCACTGGGATGCTGCAATAGTTATAAGAGTGAAAAATGGCCATAAGTGACTTTTTCAGTGCTGTTGTAATTTTGAACAGTCACTAAATGAACTGTTGTAAGTTGAGGACTACCTGTACTCTGTGAGAGGCCACCAATGGTGTTTAAACCTCTCTGAACCATGCCAGATGGACGTATCTCTCAGCACACAAAAGCTGCCTTCAGATCTCCATGTTAAAAGAGGAAGACTTCTGACCCTCCTTGATGCTTCCATGATCTCTTCCATGCATGAAGCTGTCGTATGATCTAACATCCAAAATCTCTGAACCTATAATGAGGACAATGCCATGCCTGCAAGCCATCTTTTCTCTTTGGACTTCAGGCCTGCCACACTTTCTATTGTGGGAAGATGGGAGGGAGGATTATATGGAGTTGGGTGATGTGTAGCCATAATAACATTCTTCTTAGAAACTCAAGGTCGTCTTTGTCTCTGCACCTGGCCAGATCTGGATGGGCGGAATCTTTCTTTGTGGCAGTGAAGGATTGGACCTTGTGATGAACTTGTGGATGTTGGGGCAGAGTCTTGAACTTTCAACTGGGTGGGAAAACCTGTAAGCTTTCAGATTTGGGTTTTCCCAGATGTGCCATCATGACATTTGTAATAAAGTGGAACTTTGAGGGAACTCAAGCCTTGGAGTTTTATTTCGTTGGAGGTGTTTTTTGGAACTCTGAAAAACAAGTTTTGCAACAAGGAGATGATACATAAAGGCTTCTCCTGGAGCTCAGAATCACAAATCTTCCCAGGGCTTGGGCTTATTTGAAAGGAATCCCCAATGTGGCTATTGGAAGGAAAATCTGATCCAGTTCTTAATCCAAGCCAGGAGAAAAATGATGGAGAAATGAATTTGAGGCAGGCTGTAATTGGAAAGGAGGTCTCTATTTATTTGGTTAGCCAGAAACAACAGTGACAAGAGCACATTTCTGGAGTGGCTGACAAATTGGGGTTGAGGGTAGATGGGCTTTTATACAATTTGGGTGGGGGGTTTGTGATTGAGATGCTCTTCCTGTGCAAGAATATGTAATATTTTAATGGATGTTGCTAAATTCCTATGTGGTCATGTAGGGGTCATGACTGGCTCTACAGGCCAAAGAGGAAATGCTAATCCTAGGTGTTTGTTCATTTGAGCTAATCATGTCAGTTTCTATTGTGCTGCTTATTTGGAGTTTCTAGTTGCCCTTTGTTTATGAATACAGTTGGCCTGGTTTTCTGTATAGATACAAAATAGGACTGGCTGATTTTTCTCCTCTTTTCCTTTAGGGGAAATGTTCTATCCTGCCTCTTTTAACATCCTGTAGAATATTTTTATTCTGGGGAGGGGGTGGGTGGGGCTTCCTACATAGCAAAAGGCAGTTTCAGCACAGGCTAGAAACTAATATGGTCAGGTTAGCAGAACAAGACACTGAGAGCTGAACCTGAAATGGCAGAAACACACAACATTTTAATCTTTTTGCAAGAAGATAACCCAAAAAAGGCTAAACGTGACTTTCTGTGTTTTCCTAGCCAGAGTGTTCCTAAGGCACCTCAGACAGTACATTTGCAATGAGTCATAAATTTGCCAGAGGCCCAGCAATGGTTCATGAGCTGCTTGGTGCTAAATCAAATAAGTTGATAGTTGAAGGTTTCCTTGCTTTCTGCTCTTCTTTATTCTGGCTGATTACCCTTGGAAGAATCAAGAGATCTTATCTTAGAGAGCTTCCTTATCCTGCATTGGATTTTTGGATCTTGCATAGGGTTATTACCCAGCAGAGATGAGTTCGTACACTAGGCCAGATGATAATGTGATTTGATTACCATGTTTTATAACATAATGCTCTACCCCTGCGGTTAGGATATCATGGTGTGTAGTACAATGATAAGTGCACCATTGTGGTCAATTTAATTAGCAAACAGTGATTAAGCAGTGTGATGTATGAAGCCAGAAGAATATCTCAGAGAGAGGGGGGGGAGAGGGAGGGAGAGAGAGGGAGAGAGAGAGAGAGGGAGAGAGAGAGAGAGAGAGAGAGAGAGAGAGAGAGAGAGAGAGAGAGAGAGAGAGAGAGAGAGGGCTTAAATTCATGTTTTTCGCGTTAATCTACACTCCGTATTCCATAATGACAAAGTGAAAACAGAATTTTAGAAATGTCTGTAAATTTATTAAAAAGAAAGAACTGAAATATCACATTAGCATCAGTATTCAGACCCTTCGTTCAGTACTTGGTTGAAGCACCTTTGGCAGCAATTAAAGCCTTGAGTCTTTTTTTGGGTATGATGCAACAAGCTTTGCACACCTGGGTTGGGAGATTTTCTGCCATTCTTCCTTGCAAATCCTCTCAAGGTCAGTCAGGTTGGATGGCGACCATTGGTGGACAGCCATTTTCAGGTCCCTCCAGAGATGTTCAAAAGGGGTCAAGTGAAAGCTCTGGTTGGGCCACTGTAGAAAATTCACAGACTTATTACCTAGGCCATTCACCCACCTCCCAGCCTCACGATGCATGGCCCAGCTCTCATTACGGAGCCAGGGCACCTCCGCCGCCACCACCATCCCAGCCTGGCTTTTTCCGTGGCTTCCAAGCCGAGTTTTCAGCAGTGGCCGCTCTGGGTGCACACTCTATGGTTGTGGGCCAGCTGCCTGCAGAGCGTACAACCATACAGCATGCACTCAGAGTGACCACTGCCAAAAGACTCGGGTTGGAAGCCACGGAAAAAGCCAGGCTGGGATGGCGGCGGAGGTGCCCTGGCTCCGTAATGAGAGCTGGGCCATGCATCGTGAGGCTGGGAGGTGGGTGAGTGAGAGTGGAACAGCCGCTCGTGCAACCCCCCTCTCCAGCCGCGCAGAGCACCATTCACTGGCATTTGGAAGGCGCCAAGCTGCGGGAGCCGGGCGACGGCGAACAGGTGCTCACGCGGCTTGGCGATACCCCTAGGTCAGTGAATGGCACTGTGCCCGGCTGCAAAGGGGGTTTGCCGGGTGGTTGTTCGTGAACGTGGTCGTTTCTTGTTGTGTTGCGCTTCTGTGACAGCGCAACACAGCCATTTGCCCATGAGGCTGTGCCTGGCTCTTTGGGAGCCCGATCGCAAGAGAGCAGCCACCCGGCAACCCCCCTCTTCAGCTGGGCACAGCGCTGCTCACCAACATAGCAGTATCCCGAAGGCACCAAGCAACATGATGACCTTTGCCTCCCCCCAGGTTCCTGCGGCTTGGCAACTTTGGGATACCGCTAGGTTGGTGAGCGGCGCTCTGCCTGGCCGGAGGTGGGGGGTTGTCCATGGGGCTTATATGCGGGGGGGGGGGGGCTTATATTTTTGCCCACCAGAAAAATGTGGCATGGCTGTATTATGAGGACATGTCATATTTTCGGGGAAACACGGTATGTGTGTGTGTGTGTGTGTGTGTGTTCCAGCATAACTCTGGAATGCCTCGAGTAATTTCAACCAAACTTGGTACACAGATGACTTATTACCTGGAATAAAAATACTGTGGGAGTAAGACACCCCTACCACCCCTTGGGGTGTGTGTTCTGTTAAGATATAGCCTGTTGTGCCTTAAAATCGTTTCTACTTTACAGTGCTGTGGAGTTGCCATGGTAAAGGCTTCACAATGGGGCTCCCTCTGGTAAGGGGGAAAAACCAACATTAGAAATTGTGGCGACGTTCATGGAAGGAGGGTTGGGATAAATAAATACCCGGGAAGTGCCGGGTTATTAACTAGTCTGTCTATAAAGGATGGACTATTGCAGTGAATTGAATTATTTTGTTTTTTAATATGTTCCCTTATGATCCTTTTCAGGAAATGGTTTCATAATCCTGAGTAGAGAAGCATAAGAAAGCTCAAACTTTTAATTAACCAGAAGGCTAATACGAACAAGAACAATTTATTCTTCTTTGCATGGAGTTAAGTTGAATGAAAGAAACCTCAGTATTGCTTCTTGTTACTATCCCACAACTGATTCATGAATTTCTTTATGTGGTATCTAATACTCCACTTTATATATCTCTTCTATATATATTTGAGGATTAAAGTAGACTTTAAAATACTGAAGAATAGAGTATTGGAGACTTTCCCCCCCAGGTAGTTGTAGGGATGGATGCACCTAAATGAGAAGATGCTGGAAAGAGAGGCCTACTGATATGGATACAAGGAAAGCCTTGAAGTACAGCCTGAACAAGCATGGTAGCCAGGATTTAGTTGCATAATCCATAATACATAAGTTACGTGACTTGAAGCTGCATTGGCTGCCAATTTGCTTCCCGGTTCAATTCAAGGTAGAAGTTATCACCTTCAAAGCCCTGAGGGGCCAGGTTATTTAAAGGACTGTCTTTTCCCAGCCACATATAACCAAGGAAGAGCCAGGGAATAAGTAACAGAATAACAGTTGGAAGAGACCTTGGAGGTCTTCTAGTCCAAATCCCTGCTCAAGCAGGAGATCCTATACCATTCCAGACAAATGGTTGTCCAATCTCTTCATAAAAATCTCCAGTGATGGAGCTCCCTCAACTTCTAAAGGCAAGCCGTTCCACTGGTTGATTGTTCTCATTGTCAGAAAATTCCTAGTTTGCTTCGGAGGAATTTCCTGAATGAGAAGAATAACCAGTGAAATGGCTTGCCATTCAGAAGAGTGCTAAGGGCCTCCTCCTAAGGAGGCTCATCTAGGGGGACAAAGAAGGGCCTTCTCCACAGGGGTTCCCTCCCTTTGGAACATCATCTCTGTGGAGATTAGACTGGCTCCCCACTTTGACACTCTTTTGCAAGGCCATGAAGACCTGGTTTTGGCAACGGGCCTGGGGACCCCAGAGTGTGACGAAGCCCATCAAGAAGCTCATTTGATTGTGGTCTTCAGGGCAGTGGTGGGCTGTTGCTTTTGGTATTGTTCTTGCATTGGATTTTTATCCTTGTAAGCTGCGCAGGGTCACCGAGAGGGAGTTGGGAGGCCATATAAATTTTAATAAATAAATTAGATAGATAAGTTAGATAGGTAGATAGGTAGATAGATGATAGATAGATAGATAGATAGATAGATAGATAGATAGATAGATAGATAGATAGATAGATGATAGATAGAAGATAGATAGATAGATGACAGATAGATAGATAGATAGATAGATAGATGATAGATAGATATTAGATAGATGATAGATAGATAGATAGATAGATAGATAGATAGATGATAGATAGATAGATAGATAGATAGATAGATAGATAGATAGATAGATAGATAGATAGAAGATAGATGACAGATGGATAGGTAGATAGATAGAAGATAGATAGATATTAGATAGATGATAGATAGATAGATAGATAGATAGGTAGATAGATAGATAGATAGATAGATGATAGATAGATGATAGATAGATGATAGATAGATGATAGGTAGATAGATAGATGCTAGATAGACGATAGATAGACGATAGATAGATAGATAGATGATAGATAGATAGATAGATAGATAGATAGATAGATAGATATTAGATAAGCAGACTGACAGAGATAGATAATGGATGGATGGATAGATGATAGATAAATGATAGATAGATGATAGATGATAGATAGATAGATAGATAGATAGATAGATAGATAGATAGATAGATATTAGATAGATGATGGAGGGATAGATGATAGATAGATAGATGGTGGATGGATAGATAGATACTGTAGATAATCTGGTGACATAGCTCAAACAAATGTTCTCTGCCAATGAAATGAACAGTGTTCACCTTTGAACCTTTAGGCTCCCCCCCACATTCCTCTTAATGGAAGATTCTGCTCATAAGAGGTTATGGAATAGAAACAGTGGCCCCTCTTCCTCTTTACACTTTCTTTGTTATGTACACCCTTAATACTACAAAATTCCCTCCTTGATGGCAGTACATCTGGAAACTGGATAATTTTTATGCAAGCTATTTATATATAGACTGTGTAGCTGAATCATGTACCAAGCAACAAAATTCTGTTCAGCAGCCTGCTGGCTAGTATATATTTGCTAGGAAGAGCAGAAACCTGTAGGAAGATATAAAGCTGTCGTTTTTCTTTGTATTATTGTATATTATTGCATTAGTGTGTGTTATTCTATTTAGGCCTGTCTTTTACGTAACCCATCTCTCTTGCTTTGATATTCTAATTGGATGCAATGTAGTGAATTAACAGAATGACAAGAGTTGGAAGGAACCTTGGAGGTCTTCTAGTCCAGGGGTTCCCAACCTTTCAGACCTCAGGGACCACTAAATTCATAGTTTTAAATTCCACAGACTACTAATATGATCTGCCTAATGACTGACTGTGTAGGCATGGCTAGGTGGTCATGTGATTGGGTGGGTGTGGCCAACTCGATGTCACTCACATCGAGGGGCGCCTTGCCAGCCTTTACTTGCCCCTCCCCTCCCAGCCACTCCTTGCCTGCTCACCTGGGCTCCTTAGGAAGCAGTTGCTGGAGCTAAGCAGCCACCAGGAGAAAGAGTTGGCAAAACAGCTCAGTTCAAATCGGATCTGACCAAGAAGGAGGCTCAGCAGAAGCACCTCACTGAGAACTGCAGGTATAGGCTTTCCAAGCAGAGGGAAGACCTGTGGGAGTGCAAGGCCAGGTACCGATGCCTGGAGGCTCAGCGGGCTGAGATGGTCAGCCAATTCCAGGCCATGATACAGTCTCACTGGAACAAGGCCCTCTGGCTCTTTGCCACCATGGCACTTCCCTCCAGCCTTCACCCAAAACCCTGCACCAGGAGGCTGAAGCAGACCCCAAGTCAAAATTTCTTCCCCCATCCAACCTGCACAAAAAGACCCTGAAGGGGGAGATTCTCTGCAGCAACACAAATGTTCATTGCATGTATCCAGCCCAGGGCTCGTAGTTTGAGGACCCCTGATTTAGTGCAATATAAAAAAATGCAAATAATTTTTCTGCGGACCACCAAAATTTTCTCATGGACCACCAGTGGTCCACAGACCCAGTGACTGCTGTTCTAGTCCAACCGCTTGCTCAAGCAGGAGGCGCTATATCATTTCAGACAAGTGGTTTTCCAATCTCTTCTTAATCTCTTCTTAAAAACCTCCAGCGATGGAGCATCCACAACCTCTGGAGGCAAGATGTTCCACTGGTTCATTGTCCTCACTGTCAGGAAATTTCTCCTTTCTTCTAGGTTGCTTTTCTTCTTTTGTTTCCATTCATTGCTGCTTGTCCTGCTTTCAAGTGCTTAAAAAAATAGTTTGAAACCCTCATTGATGGTGATTGAAAGGTCCATTTGCTGCATTTGTAGCATGCTTGGAGATGTTGTTTTTAGGATAGTGTGGATACTTTGCATACTTTGCAGGGGGTTTTTTTCGACCAGAAGGATCCAGATAAGGCTTATTTGTGGGGTATATTTTGAAGCCTAATGCTGTAAACATATGGCTTCCAGTAAAAATACTTATCGGCTCTGTTTTTTTAAAAATGATTTTCTCACTTTGTGACATCTGTACTAGCTGTGTATTTTTATAGAGAGAGTTGCCTGTTTGTGTTATTTTTGGTTTATTTTTTGTTTAAATTCAGGGTGCTTCTGTTTTGCCTGATTCCTCCTGCTTTCTTTTCCTTTTTTAAAAAGTGCTTCCATTAGAAAACATATCACATAGGCTTCTTTAACGCACGAGTGACATTAAAAGCGGTGGGAATCGGGCAGATGAAAACTCAACACTGCTTTGAATGGGCAGTGTAGAGAAGAGGGAGGGCGGTGATTTTAGTCAAGGCTGAAAGCCTTAGCTTGCTAGGCCTACAAGATGAAGCATGCTAACTTAGATATATGCTCGACTGAATTGGTGGAGTTTACTTCTGAATAATTATAGTTCGGGCTGAGCTTAAATGTTAGCATCAGTAGATACCTTAGGGCTTGTCCCATTAGATGGAATAAGAATAAGAATAGAGTAGAACATAACAGAACAGAATAGAATATGCAATGGAATAAGTTGAATAGAGTACAGTAGAGTAGAACAGAACAGAACAGAACAGAACATACAATGGTATGAGTCGAGTTGAGCAGAGCAGAACAGAACAGAACATGCAATGGAATGAGTTGAGCAGAGCAGAGTAGAACAGAACAGAGCAGAACAGAAGAGAACAGAATATGCAATGGAATGAGTAGAGTAGAGTAGACATGCAAGGAATTTGTTTCCTGTGCAGAAGCTTTCAGTGTACATACAAAACAACAAAATAATAACAATAATAATTATAATAATGATGCTAATAAAAGTAGAAAAGATGAGATGGATAATTGTAATACAGCCATACTACATGAGTAAACATAGACTTAGACATGACAATACTGTGGGAATTAGTTGTTTAGCACAGTGAATACATGGGGGGGGGGGACTGTCCTTGTGTCTGATTGTTTTGGTGTGCAATGTCCTATAGTGTCATTGTCTTGAGGGAAGAAGTTGAAACAGGATGTGAGGGGTCTATAGATTTTTTCTCAGGCCTCTTTCTGACTTGTGTGGTATACAGGTCCTCAATGGAAGGCAAGCTGGTTGCAATTGTTTTTTCCGCAGTGCTAATTATCCGTTGAAGTCTGTGTCTGTCCTGTTGGTTGCAGTACCAGACCACACAATTATAGAAGAACAAAGGACAGACTCAAAATTCATTCCATAACAACAACAACAACAACAACAACAGCAACAATGATACCCATTGTCATCGGGGCACTTGGCACCATGTCCAAGAATTTTACAAGATACATCAACAAATTGCAGCTTCCTGCCGTAACACCAGCGGAACTGCAAAAAACTGCGCTACTCGGAACATCGTATATTTTAAGAAGGTACTTGGTTGATACCTAGGACACTGAGAGCAACCCGTATCAACCATTAGCACCAGTCAATTATATTTGTGATGCATTTTTGAATGCTCAGTTGCTGAGTTTCATGTTTAATGAATAAAGTATATAATAATAGAAAGCATTCAAGCTTTCTGCTTTTTCCCCTTTGCTAACCTTTCCCACATCACCTTTTGAAGAATTTGTTGGTAGAAAATTCTGGGAACACACATTCTAAGTTGTCAGAGGTATTGGATTTTGCTCTGCCTGAATGGAGAGTGCTTTAACATGCAACCACTGCTTTCTGCAACTGTGGATGATAGAATATAGACCAAATTTGAGCTTTAAAAGCTGCTTTCCTTTTCATGACAATCTAAAGTCAATCAATCAAAATAGAGCTGGAAAAGGGACCTTGAAGTTCTTCTAGTCTAACCTGCTGCTCAAGCAGGCGACCCTATACCATTTCAGACAGGTGGCTGTCCAATCTCTTCTTAAAAACCTCAACTGATGAAGCACCCACAACTTCCAGAGGCAAGCCGTTCCACTGGTTGATAACTTCCCACTGTCAGGAAGTTTCTCCTTAATTGCAGGTTGCTTTTATCCTTGCTAAGATTCCATCCTTCTTGTCTTGCCTTCTGCTGCTTTGGAAAATAAATTGACCCCTTCATCTTGGTGGCAGCCCCTCAAATATTGGAAGACTGTGATCATGTGACCCCTGGCCCTTCTTTCCATTAGACCAGACATACTCATTTCCTGCAACCATTCTTCATAGGCTTTAATAGCCTCCAGTCCCCTAATCTTTGTTGCTCTTCTCTGCACTCTTTCTAAAGAGTCTCAACATCTTTTCTACATCATGGTGATCAAAACTGAATGCAGTATTCCAAGTGTGGCCTTACCAAAGCATTATAATGTGGTATTAACACTTCATGTGATCTTGATTCTATCCCTCTCTTTATGCAGCCTAGAACTGTGTTGGCTTTTTTGGCAGCTGCTGCACACTGCTGGCTCATATTTAAATGGTTGTCCACTAGGACCCCAAGATTCTTCTCACAGTTACTACTATTTTTTTTATTGTCCAAATTTTATTGATTTTACAAATTTTACAGGGAAAAGGGTTAAAAGGTTATAGAACAATTTGACAGCTACATCGTACGCGGGGGGGGGAGAAGCCCCCCAAGTCTCACAACTTTTACAAACAAGAATTAAAAATGTCAACATTTGCAAAAGTATTAGCAGTTTTAAGTTTAACACTAGATCATCAGTATGTTTCAATCATCTTATTTTGTATCACTTCCATAAAGGTACATTACAACAACAATTGCAATAATTTTTCAAATCACTTCTGTGATCTGAGTCTTCTAGTTGCTGCATCCTCCCTCCCATCCACTGGAAGAGCCTCAGCTCCTCCCTCCCTTGTTTCTTGTGTAACAAAAAACACTGTGCCTAAGAGAGCACAGTGTTTTTTAGTGAAAGCCTCCGCTTCCATAACTGTGTTGATTCTAATTCTACTGCCCTCCCAGAAAATCAACATACCTTCTGGTAACAGCCACCTAAACCAGACCCCATTATTATATAATTTTTTTTGCTAAGAAGGAATATTTCCTGCTCTTATCTCTTACTTTCTTTGGGATCTGTTTAAGAATGGTTATTTCTTTATCCTTGTATTTTAGTGGTCCTCCCCTTTGAGCTCCTAGAACCTCATCTCTTGTGGTCTTTCTAAGAAATTTAACATGAACTTCCCTTGGAACATTGTGCGTTCTTGCATAGGCTGAATTAATCCTATAAATCAGGTCAATATCCCACCAAAGCTGTTGTTAATCTCTATTAATGTATTCTGCTAGTATTGTGGTAATAATCTCCTTAAGATCCTCGTTCTCAACTTCTGGCAAATTTTGGAACCTAAGGAAAAAAGACATCCTTTCAAATTCCATTTTTATCATGTGATTTTCAAATTCTACATTCCCTCTTTGGATTGTCTTCACCTCGTCTCTCATCCCAACCGCACCCAGCTCCAGTACACCTATACTCTGTTCATTCTGTATGGTTTGTTGTTTCGCCTCTCTGAGCTGATCGTTTAAGTCTTGCAGTTGTTTTTTCATTTCATCCTGTCCCTTTAAGATAGATTGAAGCATCTGGTGAATAGACAAGTCCTTTTCACTCTCTTCAGGGGCTTTAGGTTGTAAAAAAGACCCCAGCTGTGATTGGTGAGCAATCGGGCTTGACGTGGAAGATGTCGGGGCCGATGAGGCCTTGCCAGGCTGTAACTTCTTTGGACCCATCATGAAGCTCAGAGATAGTTATTAGTCTATACAAAGAAATGGTGTCTGTGGGAGAGCACAGCTGGTAGAGATCACCAGGCAAGCAAATCCAAAAGAGAATAAACCTCTGGTACAAAACTAGAACAGATAGGTGGGTCAAGATATTCCAAATCCAGGGAAAAAAACGTATCTGAAGAGGCTCCTGGAGATCTCTGGGGTGGAAATTAGTTCAAAGCCATAAGGTTTTCCAAGGGAGGAGTCTCATTCATAAAGACAAAGAAGAAAGAGGAAGTTGGCCATCTTGGCTCAGCCAGTACAGGTGGTCAGGAAACAACAAGATCAAAGTTCCCACACACAGTTTAGAGAAGAATCAGTTCAACCATCCTTTTTCTCGCAGTTGTAGTCAAAAAAGAAATTTTTTCCCCATTATTTAAGGGAAGTGAAAGTAGATTTTAAACTTTCTGTCTCTCCCATAAAAGGGAGAGATTTTCCAAGTGCCGCCCCTCCAAGGGGGGGTGGAAATTTCCCCCCCTCCAATCTCAACTCTTCCAAAGGTTGAAACAAAGTCTCAAAAAAAAAAACTGCAGATCAGTCAATAGAATAAAACAGTAAAAGACCTGGGGAGACCCCTCACCTCACCGCACTTCAGCTGTATCTTTCAAATTAGTCATTTCCTTCCAGGCTCCGTTTGGCGAAAGTGCACGGTGGCATTCCGCACACCCCCTACACTTTCCGGCTCCTGGGGCAAAGCTGGAGACCCCCCGTGGCTGCCGCCATTCCAGGGGGTCCCAGCAAGCCACCCCTATGGCAGGGCGCCCCTCCAAGGCACCCTGTTCTCCCCCTAGACTTCAGGGGAGCCCACCAAAACAGCGAAAAGCGGACGCACGCGTCCGTCGCCTTCGGCTGCCGGAAGTCGTCTCCTCATAGTTACTACTATTGAGCAAGGTACCACATATACTGTATCTGTGCAATTTATTTTTCTTGCCTAAATGTAGAACTTTTGTCACCACTGAATTTCATTTTGTTGAATGGGACCCAAAAAAATATTGTGGGAAGCAGTCCAATATCCAAAACAGGAAGCAGTATTCCATTTGAAAGATTTGACTATAAGAATCAACTTAGATTTTCATCATTATTGTACTATAGGATTTGGGGAAATGGGTGGTTTTAGCTGATTTTTTTCCTTTTTCATCAAACATTTCTACCACAGTTGGCAGGGGATTTTAAAATTGTACAATACAAAACTATTGAAAATTGGCGATGCCACGGAGCTTCCTAAACATTTACAAAGTGATACTGGGTTCGAAATAAAGTGTATATCTCACATTCACCTTGCCCAGGATATCCATTAACTCTATGAGTTTATCTTCTACTGTTTTTCCCCGAAAATAAGACAGGGTCTTATTTTCTTTTGACCCCTGAAATAAGCACTTGGAATTATTTTTTTTGTGGGGGGTGTCTTACTATTTTTGAGGTGCAATAGGCGGCGAGTGTGATCACCTCATGGCTGCTGCTGTGTTGCAATATTTTCGGGCAGGGCTTATTTTCCAGGGTGGGCTTATTTTAGTGCATGCTCTCAAAAGCCTGACTGGGCTTATTATCCAAGGAGGTCTTATTTTGGGGGAAACAGGGTATAATCTGTATATTTGAAAAGGATGAAAATTGAGTTGGCAAGTGCATTGCAAACGGCGTGTTCAGACAAAATTATTCAGAAACAGAATGTTTATAAACCTGTAGCCATGGGGATATATTTATCATGGATTTGTGTGTGATGCCTTAATCTAAACATAGTGTTTCTAAACAAAGGCTTAGCAATATATGTAGCCCTGGCCATCTCAGCTTGGCAAACATTTGACCCTCAGTATTCAAAGCATCCCTATTTGGGGGTTGTTTGCTGGTCTGTCTTTGCTCCAGAGTCATTACACACTGAAGCCCACATTTTCTCATTTATTCTTAAAAGCGTTTTTCTTTGAACCATCCAACTAAAGAACAACAGATGCTGTGAAATACTGCCGGGCTGCAGAGCTGTCAGAAATGGGTCAAAGAGACTCTGATCCCATCAGGAACATACTTTGCATTTAAGGTCCACCTCTTGTTACCGATATAGGTTACCACAAGCCCTGTTACATTCTGGCTCCAAGCCATTGTTCCAAGCACTAACTCTGATCTCCCCCATTGTAAGTCTTGTATTACAGTCAGTTTCCAGAACAGGGGGGGTCATCTTTTATTCCACCAAGAATTGCATGCCTCATAACAACAAGGGAAAGGAGGTTTAATCATTTCCTTTTCGATTGGATACCCCCCTGCCCCCATCCCCTTTGAAAACCAGAGATGCAGGTATGAAGCTCCTCCTGGTAGCAGTGAAAATTGAGGAATCATATTCCCTCGATTAAACATTTAGAGAGGAAAAACATCACAATACAAGAATTGACATGTGCTTTGAAAAGGCTGGCCTGCTCCACATTATTGCAAATAGCGTACCGTTTTATTTTTAGAGACCGAAGGAACCTGGAGGGAAACACGGAGCGTTATAGGATGTTAGCATTCTGCTTTTTTAATTCAGCATCTTGAAGTTAACCTTTTGTATGCGTGTGGCCGCCTACTGAAACATACTCATTACAGTCCTGCAACTAGAAATATTTATGCTGTAGTGTCACGTTATGTACCACGAATTCCTGTGGCCACAAGGGTTTAGAGGGGGGCTGCCACAAATAGCCAGCAGTAGCATTTTGGATCTCCAGATTTGCATTTTCTGACATGGAAAATTTGGAGGTGTGTGTGTGGAAGATTAATTTAAATGCAGGGTTTGATTTCCAGGGCAAAGACATCAGAAGGAAGTCAATGAATGCATTTTATTACAGCAACCAATTTGGAGGTACCATTGGCCACCAATGTAGTATTCACTTGAATAATTATTTCTTTGCTAGAAGGCAGGCAAATAATTAGGCTATTGCTACCCACCATTTTATGGTCTATAACTAAAATGTACCAGCTCAGAGGCATTGCTATAAATGTAAGTTATGCTTGAGGTTGGTGCTTAGCTTTGAAGGATTATAACTTCTCAAAAGTGTAGATGGGGCAAGGACTAATCAGTGCTTGCATATTTAAAGGAATGTTTAGCACAAGGGTTGGCAACCTGTGGCTCTGGAGCCGCATGTGGCTCTTTCATCCCTCTGCTGCGGCTCCCTGTCGCCGGTCAGCTCCACAATTGGTAGGACTTTCAGTTAGGACAGGTAGAGGAAAAAGGGCGTCATGCTAGGAGGAGACTCTATGGTGGGGGAACCAGACTTCCGGTCGGCAGAGGAAAATGGATGCCACTCTAGGAGGAGACTCTATGGATGGGGGGGGGGAGAAACCAGATTTCTGGTTGGCTCCAGAATTGAATGGAGAGATCCCGGTTAGGATCCTTGTGGCTCTTTGAGTGTTTAAGGTTGCCGACCACTGGTTTAGCTTAATGAAGGGAAGACTGAGGGGACATCTGATCGCCATCTTCCAATACTTGAAAGGCTGTCACAGGGAAGAGGGGTCAATTTATTCTTCAGAGTACAAAACTCTGTACAAAATACAATGGGTGGAAGCTTGTCAGAAGGGAGATCCAATAAAGAACTAAGGAGGAACACAGATACAGATTAACAGGTCTTGTAGGTCATCTAGTCCAACCCCCTGCCCAAGCAGACCCTACACCATTTTTGACAGATGGCAGTCCACTTTCTTCTTGAAAGCCTCCAGTGATGAAGCTCCGAGAAGTTCTGAAGGCAAGCAGTTCCATGGGTTGATTGCCCTCACTGTCAGAAAATTTATCCTTATTTTCAGGATGAATCTCTCCTTGTTCAATTTCCATCCATTATTCCTTCTAACGCTTTGATTCTATTCTTTTTATCTATCTATCTATCTATCTATCTATCTATCTATCTATCTATCTATCTATCTATCTATCTATCTATCATCTATCTATCTATATAAATGTGTGTGTGTGTGTGTTCATTCCAGCATAACTCTGAAATGCCTCGAGCAATTTCAACCAAACTTGGTACACAGATTACTAACTCTCTAGAGAAAAATATTGTGGGGGTAAGACACCCCTAAAGCCCCCTGAGGTGTGTGTTCTGTTAAAATACAGCCTGTTATTCCTTCAAATGGTTTCCACTGTACTGCCGTAAAATGGCTTCTACTGTGCAGTGCAGTGGAGTTGCCATGGTAACAGCTTCACAGTACTCCACAAGGGGGCTCCCTCTGGTAAGGGGGAAATCCAACATTAGAAAATACATTTGGTCCAGACATTTTCCCCCTATAAATAAATTCCTGGGCAACACCAGGTTATCGGCTAGTTTCATACATTGACTGGAGTTGTAGTTCAGAGTTTTCACTCTGGATGGTAGAAAGGAATTTTGTTTGTGCTTGAAGATAATTCTTGGTGGGGAGATGAGTGGAGGGTGAGGGACACTGACTTATGAGTTCTTACTGTAAAAGAATATGGATATTCAGTCTTTTCTGTGGAAGATTGAAGATTCCTAATTTTGAGAAGCAAAAGCTGGCCATGGGGAAGCATCCCTCCATTTCTTTAAGACAGGAACTCCTTAGCTGCTGCCTTCTCAAAGCATGTTCTTGTGTTTGTGTGAGGTTATACTTAGGCAAAACCAATCACGAATGGTCCTTTGTGTTGCGAATTCAATGGGAATTCTGCAGACCATTTGTTGTCATGCCTCAAATGATCGGCCATTGCAATCGTCTTGGGTATAGATTTTATCCAAATGGGAATCCAAACTTCTTTCAGGAAATAGGCACTTTTGTAGGTGTCTCAAATTCAAAGGCTGTTTACTGCCTTGAAAATTATTTTGATTAAATTTAGTAGTGAGATCATTCGGTCTTCTCAGTGGGCCAGTGACTAAATCCTCTTCCTTGCAGGAAAATTCCATTCTGCAGAACCAGGCAGCTACAAAGAGCAGCATTGTAAGAAGAAATGTTTGGGTGAAACCTTGTGCTAGGATGACTTGAGTCTCTTCCAGTAAAGATGATCCTTTTCGTGATGTTCAGGCAAGAAGTCCAAGAGCTATTTTCAAGCAGAGGGAGGTTCTTGTTTGTTCCTGAAAATCACCCGTGTTTAAATGCGTGAAGAGGTATGGAAGATCTTTTGATCTGTCCATTCCTTTGTAGCTTTGCTTGCTCCATTCTCAGACATTGGTTTTTGTTTTGAAATAAACAACCTAAGTCTAAGGAACACAGTGGCTCAGTGGCTAAGACGCTGAGCTTGTCGATCAGAAAGGGTGGCAGTTCGGCGTTTCGAATCCCTAGCGCTGCATAACAGAGTAAGCTCCTGTTACTTGTCCCAGCTTCTGCCGGCCTAGCAATTTGGAAGAACGTAAAAATGCAAGTAGAAAAATAGGAACCACCTTTGGTGGGAAGGTAACAGCGTTCCGTGTGCCTTTGGCGTTTAGTCATGCCGGCCACATGACCACGGAGACGTCTTCAGACAGCGCTGGCTCTTCGGCTTTGAAACGGAGATGAGCACTGCCCCCTAGAGTCAGGAATGACTAGCACATATGTGCGAGGGGAACCTTAACCTTTTACCCTTTAAACAACCTATGCCCAGTTTGACCAGGGGACCTAAAAAGAAGCCCATTTTTTTTTAAAAAATAATTGATTTATGATTTACCTTTACCTTTGTGACACTCAGGGGTTTGCAGAATGTATAGGGAGGTTTCTGGAGTGTAAGGAACAAAACGCACATGACAAGTCTTGTGTGTACCTTAACAGGGTCAACCTTTGCAGGGCAGAATGAGTCCATCTTAAAAGCGTTTTTTACATAAGAAATGTACTGTAAGCTCAGCATTGCATTCATGGGGAGTTTGGAATTGCATCAGCTTAAGCTCCTTAAGCTCCTTAAGGGAGATGTCCAACCATCTCTCATAACCTTGAGAACCAGAAATGCAAGGACGTCCCCTCGTTCCCAATCTGTTCCAAGCCATCTTGAGAAATTGCTAACCGCTAGACTTGCAAGGGGATCAAAGCCCTGGCAATGAAACCGTCAGCAGGGCCAGGCGAAAGAACATCTCTCTTCTCCCCAGAAATAGTGTGGGTGCAATGTCAACATTAAACCTGATGGATCGGGTGTGCTCTGTCTTGCTTTCATCACCTTCAATATAGGAACCGATTATTCTAGAAAAAAAGAAGGTCCTTTCATAACTGAAAGACTCTGTTCCCGTGGCTCAGGAGAGGTCACATACTCCTTCGATGTTCCTTTTACAGAAAGATTCGGAAAAAAACATATCCTTCCAATAATTGCTAGGCATCCTGGCTGTTTATCTCCAGTGGCTGCTTAAGGACGAACAGTCCGTAACCACAGCGCAGGTGGCTAGATTCTGCACAGCAGCATTGGGAATTCGTTGGAAACACATATCTAATCCACCATGGTTATGTTATACAACAAATGTGGCAAAACCCTTTGCACTGCTTATTCCTTTCCCTTTTAGTATTAAACTGACAATGAGCCACACAGTTTATGGATTGTAATTTTAGTATAATTAAAAAGGTGAAGGTTCCCCTTGCACATACGTGTTACTCGTTCCTACTCTAGGGGGTGGTGCTCATCTCCGTTTCAAAGCCGAAGAGCCAGTGTGGTCCAAAGACGTCTCCGTAGTCATGTGGCCGGCATGACTAAATGCCGAAGGCGCACAGAACGCTGTTACCTTCCCACCAAAGGTGGTCCCTATTTTTCTACTTGCATTTTTACATGCTTTCGAACTGCTAGGTTGGCAGAAGGTGGCACAAGTAACGGGAGCTCACTCCCTTATGTGATACTAGGGATTCGAACCACCAAACTACCAACCTTTCTGATTGACAAGCTCAGCACCTTAGCCACTCAGCCACCATGTCCCTAATCCACCAGAGTTAAGTTATGTAACAAATGTGGCAAACCTTTTGCAGTGCTTATTCCTTTCCCTTTTAGTATTAAACTGACTACAGGCCACACAGTTTATGGATAATAATTTTAGTATAGTTAGACTATGTATAATTGACAGACTGGATTTTATCAATGATTATATCTGCTATTTATTATTATTTTTCTAGAATTTTTAATTGTATATTCATTTATTTATTTATTTATTTATTTATTTATTTATTCTTAGCGCTTATAGACCGCCCCCTCTCCCGAAAGGGACTCGGGGCGGTGTACAGTCCATATCAGAAATACATCATGGATAACTATAAAATTTAGACAATTAAAATTATTAAATAGATAGATAAATAAATAAGAGGAGGATAAAAAGATATACAGAACTGTACTGCTAAGTAAATAATTTAAAATTTAAAAATTTTAAAACCCCAAACAAATATCCTAAAAAATTAAATTTAAAAGAACAATCCCCCTAAAAAACCAGTAAGAAATATGTATGCCAGGAGGTAGACGTTATAATTATGCCAGGCCAGCCAGTCGGAACAGGTGTGTCTTCAATTTCTGTCGGAAGGAGCGGAAGTCAGTGGTGGTTCTAATGTCGGGGGGGAGGTCATTCCAGAGGGATGGGCCCATCACAGAGAAGGCCCTACTCCTTGGTGTCGCCCGTTGGCATTGCCTAGTGGACGGCACCAGGAGAAGCCCCTCCCTGTGAGAGCGAATTGGCCGCAGGGATGTGTGTGGGAGGATGCGATCCCATTGAGTGTTTTTTATTTGTTCTGGTCTATGGTCTATGACTGTAATGAATTGAATTGAATTGGCTGAGGTCCTATTCTCGAGGCCCTGAGAATATTGTATATTAGGGGTACAAATAGCCTTCATGATAAAGTTTTAAAGTGGCGTTTCACTCATTTTATAAAGCTTAGGAAGGAGGCCTGATTAGTGGGGCAGAGTAAGCACATACATTGGTTTAAATAACTTGTGGCGTCTGAGACTTTCAAGAACTGAACAAGCTCTTTTTTTTTTAAAGTTTGTTGGTTTGATTATATGATACTATAAATATTGAATCACTGTAGAGAGAAAAGCCGTAACATGGTGTAAAAATGTTCTTAACGGTTGGACTAGGTGTGGCCAAAAACATTTCAGACCAAAATATTCTAACCCAGAAGTGCCCATTTGAACTGTACACAGATGTGTTCTGATGCTGTTTCAGCTTTAGTGAAGTATTCTGACCTCAAAAAGGAACAATTCCAGTTATGCATTGGAAGTTGCTATTTTGAGATAAAGAAGGCTGCTTCTGAATCAAACCATTTTGTAGGCCTCTGTGTGTGTGTGTGTGTAGTCCTCGATTTATGACCACATTTGAGCCCAGAATTGCTGTTGCTAAGTGAGTTTTGCCCTATTTTGCAACCTTTCTTGCCAAAGTTGTTAAGTGAATCACTGCAATTCTTAAATTAATAACATGGTTGTTAGCCGAATTGGGTTTCCCCATTGATTTTGCTTGTCAGAAGCTTGCAAAAGGGGATCACATGACCCTGGTGGGACACTGAAATTGTCATAAATGTGAGTCAGTTGCTAACGGTCTGAATTTTGACCACGGGGACACTGCAATGGTCATAAGTGTGGAAAATGGTCCTAAGTCACTTTTTTCAGTGCCATTGTAATTTTGAACACTATAACAGCGTAAAAATAATATAGTAATTAAAAATAAGAAAAATATTTCATTGTATAACACTATTTTCTATAAAGGGAAGCCGGAATCGTGTACATAAACATGGTTGGTCATGAAACATTAAATCAAATTTCATACTAAAAGATTTTCTGAAGGGCTGTCTTGCTTCTTTTAACAATAGCAATAGCACTTAGACTTATATATCGCTTCATAGTGCTTTTACAGCCCTCTCTAAGGGGTTTACAGAGTCAGCCTCTTTCCCCATCAATCTGGGTCCTCATTTTACCCATCTCGGAAGGCTGGAAGGCTGAGTCAACCTTGAGCTGGTGAGATTTGAACTGCCGAACTGCAACTAGTAGTCAGCAGTAGTAACCTGCAGTACTGCACTCTAACCACTGCGCCACCTTGGCGTTGGGACATAGTTTTAAGGAAGTGGAATTTCCATGAGTTTGGCAACACATCACATGTTGTAATCATGTTTTTCCTCTTTTTCTATGATTGATTGATTCCTTAGATTTACGGTACGCTTCTCCTTTTCAGCAGGAGCAGGTTTTTTAAAAAAATCAGCATTAGCAGCTAGCAAGGATCCTGTGTTAAACATCATTTTGTATTTATCTTTTTCAGAATTGGGTGATGAAAATTAGTGTGTTCAGCCACTTTTTTTCATGTAATGAAATATCTCTTTCAATCTGGTGTCCTCATATTTGTGTTGCTGCTTTCCATCAGCCCTGGCTGCAATCTAAACAATAGCAATAGCCCTTAGACTTATATACCACTTCATAGTGCTTTACAGCCCCCTCTAAGTGGTTTACAAAGTCATCCTATTGCCCCCTCATTACCCACCTCGGAAGGATGGACGTTTGAGTCCAACCTTGAGCCTGGTGAGATTCGATTTGTCAAACTGCAGGCAGCCGGTGATCAGCAGAAGTAACCTGCAGTACTGCACTCTAACCACTGCGCCACCGCGGCTAAAGTTGATTTTCTTGCAATTTTGATGATAAAAAGTACTAGTGGTCTCAGTGGCCACTTAGTTTCTTCCCTCGATGGTACGGAAAGTTTTTGGCCCTGATTGTTTTCAACGGAGAATCAGGAAACAAGCACTTTGCTTCCAAATGGTTAGATCAAATGTCCAACTTTTCTTAAAGCAATTGCAATCAGAATAATAAAATATTGAGTTCCGGTTCCGGCGGCAGCGGCGACGGGCAGCTCTTTGCCCGCTCCGGCTCTCCGGTGGGCTTCCCCACTCCTTGGGGGGCACAGGACACCCCACAGAGGGGTCCTGCCGGAGGGGCGGCATCGCGGGGAGCTCCTGCAGCGGCGGCGGCCGGCGGGAGGTCTCTCGCGCGCCCAAGGCACCGAGGAGCTAGCTCGGAGGGCGCCTCGCGTTTCTGCGCCTCGCGCCTCGCTAAAGCCGTCTGGAGAATGAAGCAATTGAAGGAAGCAGCTGCGGTGCGGTGAGGTTGCTTCTCTCTTCATGCCCTATTTTGCACGAAGAATTAGTTATAAAATAACTTTAAAATAACTTTCGGAGTATTCTGGAGGCGCGGCTGGAGGGAGGGGGGTTTCCCCCCCCCTTGGACAAGCGGCTAGGAATAATTTTGCTCTCAGCCCCCGGGGAAGGAGGAGGGGGGAGAGCCAACGAATGAAGCCTCACCCAGGCTGAGATGATTTTCTTTTCAACTTAATTTTACTTTCTACTGTGATTTGTGGACTTTTGGAACTTTTTTAAAACTTTGTTATGCCTCTGTGCCCAAAACTGGCAGGGCAAGATGGCACACTTCCGTTGTCTTTATGAATTGTGAAACCTGACTCCACCTTTAAAATTCAGGCTTCCGGTCTTTGTCTCCGTGTCTCCCAGAGGAATCTCTTGTGGATTGGTATTTTTTGAACTTTCTAGGGGAAACCTTTCATCTATTGCCAGACTTATTAGAGAGATTCTCTTCTGCCTGGTTCTTCTGCTCCCGGACCTCACCTGGCTACCCTTCTTTTCTAACTGTTTATCTTATATATGGACTGAACTTCTAATGTTATAAAGGATGGCATCCAAAAGACCACCTCCTGGGAAACCTGGCTTTGCCACGTCTGCTCCAACATCTGTAACATCCAGTCCAGCCACACAGTCAAAGATAACAGAACTGATGCAACCTAAGACTATAGAGATGGACTTTCAACAAATGCTTCAACAAATTTTACAGGGCCAGGAGGAAATCAAGAAACAGCTAAGGGAAATGAAAGATGAAATTAAAGAAAATCAAGCCCAAATTTATAAGAACTCACAGAGACTGGATCTTGTGGAAGGGGGGGTGGAGGAGGTGAGGGGGGGGGGTGGAAGCTGTGCAGAAAGGGAACAAAGATCTTGACATCCAACAGATGAAATTAGAATTTGAGAGAATGTCCTATTATCTTAGATTTCAAAATGTTATAGAAGAAGATGGGGAAAATATAAGGGACATCATGACAAACATTCTGGCTGACTACACACACAAAGAAAAACAACAGATGGGGTGGGATATAGACCTGGTTTATAGAGTGAACTCAGCTTATGCTAGAACACACAATGTACCCAGGGAGGTTCACATTAAATTCCTTAGAAAAAGCACAAGAGATGAAATTCTGGGTGTACAAAGGGGGCAAGCATTGACATATCATGATATGGAGATAACCATTCTGAAGCAGATCCCTAAGAAGATTAGAGAAAAAAGAAAAAAATATTCGCAATTAGCGAATAAATTATACCAGAAAGGGGTGTGGTTTAGATGGTTGATGCCTGAAGGTATGCTGATATTCTGGGAGGAGACAAGAATCAGAATCAATTCACCCACAGAGGCGCAGGCCTTTATGGAAAAAAATAAAACACTCCTAGAGAAACCACCAGACATTGCAACGGACACGCAGGACACGGGAGGGGCCAGAGCTCTGCCAGTGGAGGGAGATGGGGCAATAGCAAGAAGACTCAGATCACAAAAATAAACAAGAAAATCATATTATTATAAATTGACCGAAAGTGAAAATGGAATTATATTAGGATTTTATACTGTAATGTTTAATTTGATTGAATTTAATAATAGAACTAATATGCTGATTGTAATCAATTATATACTAATGCATTATATATAAATGTATACTATGGGTATGGAGGGAGGGGGGCCTCACACATTTTGCAACTGCCAAAATTTGTATACCTGTCCATTTACCCTTTTCCCTATAAATCTTGAAAAACCAATAAAATTTTATTACAAAAAAAAAAAGAATAATAAAATATTGACGGTCATTGTGACGGTTAATTTTCATCATGTTAGTTCCACTAGATTGAAGTAGGTTGAATCTGTGCTTCACTTTTATTTTTTAGCTCTTTCCTGTTGGACTCTGAATACTAAACTTGCCTCCTTAATGGTCCTTCTAGCCCTTGTCTATCCACTGCAGAATGAAGGCCTCTTCTGCATGTTTCCAACCCAAGTTGTTCCGAGTTCCCTTTGGCCAGTTGGGCACGCCATATTTGCTGACGTTGTCCATCCATCTTGTTTTAGGTCTTTTTGGTGGACGCTTTTGATCAAGTGGGATCCATTCTGAGATTGCCTTAGTCCATCTGCCATCAGTTCTTCTTGTTATTGTCATCAGCCTGTTTCCATTTCCATTCTTTTACTATCTTGGTGGCATCCTGCATTTTGATTTGTTCTCTAATCCATGTGCAGATCTTTCTGTCTTGTCTTGTGATGACAAGTGTGTATCTTCCCATGGCTCTTTGTGTGTCAATTGTTGATGCAGCTTTTGTATCGAATTTGTTAACATATATGGTAACAGCTGCTAAGATATTTTGTGATTCTCAGTGGGAATTACACTCAATCCCTTCTGTAGAAAAATGACTAATTAAATGATGGAATTGTGCTTCAGTGTCAGAATTAGCCTCATGTCTGAAAAAGAAATCAGATACTGAATTTAATTTAGCATTCAAACCATCTCAAACGTACAGTTGGGTACACAGAGTTCTACCACATGCAGAATCTGAGTTTCTTTGGTACGTAGAGTAATATAATTTATGTTTGTCATGATTTGTTCATTAAATATAACATTTTAAGGCCAGACTGAAATTATTGCAATGTTTCATCTTGTTTTTTTTAATTTATTTATAGTACACTATTGTCATTAGTATAGGGGCACATATTATATACCTATTGTCATTGGTTTTTATATTGTTTGATTTTAATAGTGATTTTAGATTAAATTGATATATTCCAAAGTGAATCATATATGTGTGTATGTGTCAGATGTGTGGGTTGCTGCTGGTTCAGCCCAGTTCGGCCGAACTGGTAGTGGAATTCAGTCCTGGGTCGCAGAACCGGCAGTGACCCAGGTCTGCCACGTCCCCGAACTGGTTCCTTCGCTGCCACTTGGCTGCCACCATTTTGGATTTTAGTGACTGAGTATGCGCAGTTCACTGTAAATTGTTCTGCTCATGCTTGCAGAACAATTTACATTGAATAGCACACATGCTCTGCCTGCAGGTTGCAAACCGGCAGTAATGCCTGCAGCAACCCACCTCTGGTGTATGTCTGTGTGTGTCACAGTTGAATCATTTAATTGTTTTATTTAAACTATCTAATATGACAATGTTTATAAATTATTCATTTACTTTTTTTGCCTTTCTTATTCCTCTTTTTCTCTCTTCTTTCTCTTTTTCCTGACTATTTTTGGAAATAATTCACTTTTTTTCTGACTGTTCTTGGAAATAGGGAAGAAAATGGTTTAAGAGAAACTTATATTGTGATTGTGGGGAGGAGAGGGGGTACAATATGTGAATGAGTAATTTACTTTAAGACGGGGGGAGGGGAGGGGGTAAAGTATTTGGTATAATATTTGAATGAGAATTTGGGGGGGGGTTGGGGGGAGGGGAGGGGGCATAGTATCTGTATGTGATTTATACTGTATGGTGGGGGGGTTAAAAGGGGGAAAATTTGTTTGTATAAAACTTTCTCAATTAAAAAAAGGAACAGTAAAGAAGAATCACAATAAGTGATCCTATTATAAGATAATAGGTTGGACTGTTTTATGTCTTCACAAAAAAAAGGATAAAACAGTCCAACCTATCAAAAACAGCACCACAAATATCAGATTAGGAACACAAATTGAAATAGGGAAGAAAATGGTAAGTGAGCACGTGTCTACCCTAGACAAGTTCAAATCACCAGGACCGGATGGATTACACCCCAGGGTTCTGAAGAAACTGGCAGACGAGATCTCAGAACCACTGAAATATATATTTCAGAGATCCTGGAGCATCGGGGAACTGCCAGAGGACTGGAAAAGAGCTGATGTGGTTCCAATCTTCAAAAAAGGGAAAAAACAGATCCAAGAAACTACAGACCTATCAGCCTGACCTCAATACCAGGAAAGATTCTGGAAAAGATAGTCAAGCAACGAATTAGCGAACACCTAGAAGCAAACAAAATAATAGCCAAAAGCCAACATGGGTTTTTCAAAAAGAGATCATGCCAGACTAATCTTATTGCATTCTTTGATAATGTGACAAAGTTAGTGGACCAGAGGAATGCCATCGATATAGTTTACTTGGACTTCAGTAAGGCTTTTGATAAGGTAGACCATAACCTACTACTAGATAAAGTAGAAGAATGTGGGTTAGACAGCATCACCACCAGATGGATTCGTAACTGGCTGACCAACCGCACTCAACGTGTAGTCCTCAATGGAACTGCATCTTCATGGAGGGAAGTATGCAGTGGAGTACCTCAAGGCTCTGTTTTAGGCCCAGTACTCTTCAACATCTTCATCAATGATTTGGATGAGGGAATAAATGGGGAACTCATCAAATTTGCAGATGACACCAAGCTGGCAGGAATAGCCAACACTCCAAAAGATAGGCTTAAGATACAGAAGGATCTTGACAAACTTGAACATTGGGCATTATCTAATAAAATGAAATTCAATGGTGAAAAGAGTAAGGTTCTACATTTAGGCAAGAAAAACGAAATGCACAGGTACAGTATAGGTCAGTGATGGCGAACCTATGGCATGCGTGCCACAAGTGGCACGTGGAGCCATTTGTCAGGGCACGCGAGGCGCTGGCCAGCTGAGTTCACCTTTTTAAAATCCATTTTTCGCCCTCCCCAGGCTCCAGAGGCTTTATAGGAGCCTGGGAAGGGCGAAAAGAGCCTCCCCCGCCCTTCCGGGTTGACTTCCGGGTTGCTCGGAGGGTGATTTTAAGCGTTCCGAAGGCTTCAGGGAAGCCTCCGGACGGTCCCTGAAGCCTCTGGAGGGCCTCCAGGGGGGCGGGGGAGGCTCTTTTCGCCCTCCTCAGGCGAAAGCCTCTGGAGCCTGGGGAGGGCGAAAAAAGCATTTAAAAATGGGGGGGGCGTGCGTTGTGCACGCATGCGCACTGGGGGCGCACGTGTTGCATTATGGGTGCGGTACGACAGCACACGACCACCCTGCGCTCCCCCACTTGTGGCACGCGAGCCAAAAAAGGTTCACCATCGCTGGTATAGGTGGTACCTTCCTTTATAGTAGTAACTGTTTGAAGGATCTTGGAGTCCTAGTTGACAACCATTTAAATATGAGCCAGCAGTGTGCAGCAGCTGCCAAAAAAGCCAACACAGTTCTAGACTGCATAAACAGAGGGATAGAATCAAGATCAGGTGAAGTGTTAATACCACTTTATAATGCCTTGGTAAGGCCACACTTGGAATACTGCATTCAGTTTTGGTCACCAAGATGTAGAAAAGATGTGGAGACTCTAGAAAGAGTGCAGAGAAGAGCAACAAAGTTAGCAATACAATTTATACATTACAGTTTAGATAGTTTGTGTGAGAGAAAGTGGGTGAAGGGGTTCTCTCTAATAGTTCCCAGAGTAAATGCTTTTTGTGCAAGTAGTCAACCTATTTTCTAAAGCACCTGAAGAAAAAACAAGAAGCAATGGATGGAAACTTATAAAGGAGAGAAGCAACCTGAAAACTAAAGAGTTCTAAGGTTGTCTGACAGTTCCTGAACAATCAATAAGTAGAACGGCCTACCTCCAGAAATTATAGGTGCTCCAACATTGGAGCTTTTAAAGAAAAGATTGGACAACCATTTGTCTGAAATAGTATAGAGTTTCCTACTTGAATAGTGGATTGGACTAGAAGATCTTCAAGCTACCCTCCAACTCTGCTTATCATTCTGCTTTAATTTGGTAAGATTTCTACCTATAGGTCATGCCATGTTGTATAAAAGATGTTGAGACTCTAGAAAGAGTGCAAAGAAGAGCAACAAAGATGATTAGGGGACTGGAAGCTAAAACATATGAAGAACGGTTGCAGGAACTGGATATGTCTAGTTTAATGAAAAGAAGGACTAGGGGAGACATGATAGCAGTGTTCCAATATCTCAGGGGTTGCCACAAAGAAGAGGGAGTCAAATCATTTTCCAAGGCACCTGAGGGCGGAACAAGAAGCAATGTGTGGAAATTAATCAAGGAGAGAAGCAACTTAAAACTGAGGAGAAATTTCTTGACAGTTAGAACAATTAATCAGTGGAGCAGCTTACCTCCAGAAGTTGTGAATGCCCCAACACTGGAAGTCTTTTAGAAGATGTTGGATAGCCATTTGTCTGAAACGGTATAGGGTTTCCTGCCTAGGCAGGGGGTTGGACTAGAAGACCTCCAAGTTCCCTTCCAACTCTGCTATTGTATTGTCTTGAAATGATAATGATAATTATAACAATAATATTGTGGCACAGTGACAACATTGTGGTATTGCAAGCTAACTCTCCCCACTGCCAGGAGTTTGATTCTGGCCAGTTCAAGGTTGACTCAACCTTCTATCTGTCCAAAGTTGGTAAAAAAGGGACTCAGATTGTTGGGGGCAATATTCTGACTCTGTACACTGCTTAGAGAGGGCTGTAAAGCAGTATATAAGTCTTAAGTGCTATTGCTAACATCCAAGCAGTTTTTTTTAACAGAAAGATTTAAACAATAACTGGATTGTTCTGTTCATCTCGAAAATCCCCTTTCCTTTGTATAACTCAGATGGCCTCTGGATAAATGGGACATGCATTTAATCTGAAATGCAAAAATCAAAAATTATTTTACCCAGTCTGTAGTAGGCAGATGCACAGAGCTCTAGGCTCAAACTCAGCTTGTAAAAAAGGATGAGACACATGCACTCCAATTTTGAAAGGATGACCGAATAATGATTCCCCCCCCCCCCCCGCCCTGTCCTACTGAAATGAAGAATTGAGCAGTCCCATCTCTTATTTATATATTCATAGAAAAATGTCATTTCTGAATAGGACAGTGCTGAGTGTGTTATTATAATCATCATTTGTAACATAGCTGTCCTTACTATTAGTGGAGGAAAATATTACCAATTTCACCTTCTTTTGATAACTTTCCCTGTGCCAATAACCTTTCTTTGTTAATGAGTAATGATACCTCCCTCCCGCCCCCTTCTGCCTATAATTTTACGGAAGCGTGCATTCTTTGCTGATTAGCTCTAATTTCAGCAGATGACACAGGGAGAAGAAAAGCCACTTCAAAAGTCACTTAGTGCCTATTTTATAAATTACAGGCTCTTATCCATAGGGCATCCAGAGATGGATCTGTAGAAAAATAATAGAGACTCGGGTTGAACACAGTGGTGGGATTCAATTTTTTCTACTACCGGTTCTGTGGGCGTGGCTTGGTGGGCGTGGCAAGGGAAGGATACTGTAAAATCTCCATTCCCTCCCCTCTCCAGGGGAGGGTTACTGCAAAATCCCCATTCCCTCCCAATCAGCTGGGACTCAGGAGGCAGAGAATAGATGGGGGCGGGGCCAGCCAGAGGTGGTATTTACCGGTTCTCTGAACTACTCAAAATTTCCGCTACCAGCTCACCAGAACTGGTCAGAACTTGCTGAATACCACCTCTGGTTGGACAGGAAGTGACAAAAATAAATGCCTTCCTATCACAGGGGAAGCTCCAACCATTTTGAATATACCCCCTTCCCAGTGGTGGGTTCCTACCGGTTTGGACGAGTCGCTGGAACTGGCAGTGACCCAGGCCTGCCATACCTCCTGTAATTTTTCATACTTCTGTGTCTTTCTATTTCAACAATTGGGTGAGAAAGTTCTTTGCATCTGTGCATAAGTTGGATACAGGTCCTTGACTTACATCCATTCATTGCTTATAGTCCTTGACTTACATCCATTCATTTAGCGACCAGTCAAAGTTACAAAGGCACTGAAAATGTGACATAATCATTTTTCACACTTACGATTGCTTTTCACACTTACAACTGTTCTGGCAGCCCCTTGGTCATATTATCAAAATTCAGCTGCAGCTTGACTCCCCTTTTGCAACCTTCTTACAAGCAATGTCAATGGGGAATCCAGATTCACTTAACAACCTTGTTACTAACTTAATGATGGCGGTGATTCGCTTAACAACTATGACAAGAAAAGTCATAGAATGGGGCAAAACTCACTTTACAACTGTCTCACTTAGCAACTGGATTTGGGGCTCTGTCAAGGTCATACGTTGAGGACTATCTTGTATTAAGTTTGGTAGTGTGCTTCTATGCACCTCAGGCAAAGAAATACTCCTTATCCTACCTGATATGCTGAGTTCAGATTTGAATGTTTTCTTTCAGGATTTTATTTCTGACTCCAGTACAACAAAGCTCATTGTTTTCTGTTTTTTCCAGTGGAATCTCATCCATGCAGTTCCATCAATATAATGTCATAACTGTAATATAACATTTGATTCTGGAGTTTAATTATCCTAATGGAAACACTTACACACATACACAAACACTCACACAAACATATTTAAAGTGAGTGGGTTTTCCCTAAGGATCCTGAAGGCATTCTCTAACACATTCTTCATTGTCACAGAATTGCATCCATTTCTCGGATGCATTTTATTTTATTTTTATTTTTATTTATTTTATTTTATATTTCATTTTATTTTATTTGTTTTGTTTCATTATTTTTATTCATTATTTTTATTTTATTTTACTTTTTAGTTTTATTTCATCATTTTTATTCATTATTTTATATTTTATTATTTTATTTTTATTTTTTGTTTTATTTCATCATTTTTATTCATTATTTTACATTTTATTTTATTTGTTTTGTTTCATTGATTTTATTCATTATCTTATATTTTATTTTATTTGTTTTGTTTTATTTCATTATTTTTATTTCATTTCATTATTTCATTTAATTATTGATTTTATTCATTATTTTATTTCATTATTTTTATTTCATTTCATTATTTCAATTTATTATTTATTTTACTTTATTATTTTGTTCATTATTTTACATTTTATTTTATTTGTTTTGTTTCATTATTTTTATTCATTATCTTATATTTTATTTTATTTGTTTTGTTTTATTTCATTATTTTTATTTCATTTCATTATTTATTTTATTCATTATTTTATTTCATTATTTTTATTTCATTTCATTATTTCATTTTATTATTTATTTTATTTTATTTGTTTTGTTCATTGTGTTGCATTTTATTTTATTTGTTTTGTTTTGTTTCATTACTTTTATTCATTATTTCTATTTTATTTTTTATTTCATTATTTTTATTTCATTTTATTCATTATTTTTTTTTCATTATTTTTATTCATTATTTTTACTTTAATTATTTAATTTTATTTATTTTATTTCATTATTTTTATTCATTGTTTCATTTCATTATTTCATTATTTATTTTATTTATTATTATTTTTATTCATTCTTTTGACTATTAAGTCAAAATATCTGCTTTTAAAATAAATAAATGATTTAAATACTTGTCAGGCAGTGGTTGGTTCCTACTGGTTCGGCCCAATTTGGTCCAGTTTGGCCGAACTGGTAGTGGTTTGGCGGCTTGGGTTGCTGGAACAGGCAGCGACCCAGGCCTGCCATGCCCCTTAACTGGTTCTCCCAGCGGCACCATAGGCCAAACAATCTTGTTTTTTGGTTCTGTGCATGCGCAGAACAATTTTAATGTTTTAAGCGTGCACAACGCACATTGAGCACGCACACAAAGCACATGCAAAGCACATGCAAAGCACACGCAAAGCACGTGTGCGGCACACACATGAGTGAACAGGCAGTAGTGCCTGCTGGAACCTACTCCTGGTGTCAGGTGATCTATAAATTTAGATCCTGGACCATTCTCCCCTTGTCCACCTTGGTCAGCAAAAGAAATGGAAACATCAAACAATACAATACAACAGAAAACTAACTGTTTAATGATGATTTTGCTTTGGAGCGCTAGAAATGCATTATTTTAGCTTCCCTAAACTGCTTGAAGGGTAAAAGAAAAAGAAAAAGAAAGGGAGAGAGATTAAAAACATCTGATTAGTGTGAACGAACCATTTCTAAAGCTTATTCATGCATATTCATGCATATAAATTCTGAATTGCCTACATCATTAGGGAGCAGTAAAAATAACACCACAGAAATGGATAAAAAGACCAGATTTGCTAGTTTCCTAGCTACATTCTATGGTAGTAATTATTATTTTTTAGATTAAAAATACTAATGGCTTGGAATGTGTCATGCTAATAAGTATGCAAACAATGTTGCACATACATGTTATCTGAGTTTTGTAAGTTTAGAGATGAAGTTTAGATACTTAAAAGAGGGAGGATTTTTTGTACATCTTTAGAACAAAAGTCCAGAAAAGTGCTAAGTCACTCCAAACCAAAAAACAGCATCATTGCTGTTATTTGTCCACCATACAAAATACACAGCATTTTTTATTATTTTCCATATATTACAATTTCACATTCTGGTGGTTCACTGTTCTTAGTCACAAAACTGTAAAACAATAAAACCATCTCATAATACTTATTATAAAGTATTGTCAGGGTTCCAAGTAACACCCCCAACAAAAGAAGAGTCTGAGGCTTGAAGTTCCTCAAAGTTCCATTTTATTAGAGATGTCATAGTGGCACATCTGGGAAAACCAGAATCTGAAAATTTCCAGGTTTTCCCCACCCAAATGAAAGTTCAAGTCCCTGCCCAGCACTCACATGTCCATCACATGGTCCAATCAGGCACCATCCAAAACTGGAGATGCCTCCCTGTCACACCACTCCAGATGCAGGGCAAGATGTCCTTGAATCTCTGAAAAAGGAATGTTATTTAGACTATTTATCTCTCATCTCCATATAATCTCCCCTCCCATTTTCCCACAGCATCAAATGAAGCAGTCCTGAAGGCCCAATGCAAAAGATAGCTTCCAGTTCTGACACTATTCCAGACTCACACCAAGTTAGTTGATAGCTTGGATTCATTCACATTAAGCTTGGTTAAGCTTTATGCTTCAGCACATTGTGCAAACCCATAACAATTTGGTTAGATCTAATCTAGCACATGAAACCCTGAATGTGGGTGAATTCGGTAACAACATTATCAGTATAGTTGTGAGGGAATGTGCATCTGCAGGAGAAGAGCGGGGAGTTGTGGCAACTAAAGGAGGAGGGGGATTAACTTCTTAAACTGGCGAGGTAGGGTAGGATCCCTTGACTCAGGAACATGTGGGGACAAGTAAAGTTGGGTTGGCCAACCAAAGAGATGTGGTTTTCTTCTTTACTTTTGAGGGAACTCTAAAGTTTTAACATGCATCAGAGGGTTCCATTCTTAAACTTGCATATTTTCCTTTGATACTGTATGATTGCTGCGTTGGCATTTGTGTTTGTTTTCACTGGTACTATTTATTTGTTTTATTTATGCTGTCTTGCATGGTATTCCTTAGTGCTATTTATTGATGCACAGCAAACCAGGTCTGACTTGCCAAGAGCATGGGGGTATAAATTTGACAGTAAATATTTAAGAAGCCTCTGGAGATAGGAAGAGGGAAATCGCCAGAAGAGGTCTGCCAGAATTGTGTTGTGTATTGGTGCCAGAAATTCTGTTACAGGACTATAATGTTGATTGTTCATAACTGTTTTTAGAACGGGCATACTTCATGTAAAGTTAAAAGTCAAAGATGCACAAGGATGACAGGATTAGAAGTACAAATTTCATTACAGACATTTCTGTAAAATTCAGTAACTCTGCTAGCCATGTTTTTTTCGGTCATTTATTAAGTGGTGAAATTGACCAGATATCTGTCAATTTCCCCTTGTAGCCCAAATGATAGGAAGAAATGCTTCTTGGTTTTTTTTCATAGTCCTGAAAAGATAGGCCCATAAATAGAGGAATGTGATTGACTCTTGCATGTCACGGCATGGTGGGAGGGGAAAGGAGGCAAAGGAAACCATTAATCAGGGGTTATGTTAACCATGGTCAAAATGGTACCCATGGTACCATTGTGGCCAAAGTGGATGAAGGTCTTGAGATCAAAGAAAAGATTTATTCAACAGCTGCATTGCCAGCCAGTTTATCCATGGAAGATATGCAAATGAGCCCAGTACAAGAAAGTCTGCAGAATATTAGCTTCCTGCTAGTTCTGCTAAGAGGGATGCAGTGGCTCAGTGGCTAAGACACTGAGCTTGTTGATCAGAAAGGTTGGCAGTTCGGTGGTTCGAATCCCTAGCGCCACGTAATGGACTGAGCTCCCGTTACTTGTCCCAGCTTCTGCCAACCTAGCAGTTTGAAAGCATATAAAAATGCAAGTAGAAAAATAGGGACCATCTTTGGTGAGAAGGTAACAGCGTTTTGTGTGCCTTGGGCATTTAGTCATGCCGGCCACATGACCACGGAGACGTCTTTGGATAGTGCTAACTCTTCGGCTTTGAAATGGAGATGAACACCACCTACTAGAGTTGGAAATGACTAGCACATATGTGTGAGGGGAACCTTTACCTTTAGTTCTGCTAAATCCAGTTGGCAAGATCACCCTTTTTTCTGTAAATGTCTCCTCCATATTCTGCTTAGTCACCTATCCAGAATAACCATATTAACTAACAACCGGGCTACTAACTCATCAACTGCAGAGATTCACTTAACAACAGGCAAGAGAGGTCATCAAATTGGGCAAAACCCACTTAGCAAATGCCTCATTTAACAACAGGAATTTTGGACTCAGTCGTGGACAATAGAGAATACCTGTACTCTATTGCATGCTACCTATAATACAAGAATCTTGGCAGACTTCTCACATTCACTTGGAAACAACCAGATAAGCTTTCATGGAACATCTCTATGTAAAAGGTCTAAGTTTATTACAGCTGTACAAAGACTCAAGGCTAACTCCCTGCTTCATCCCTTCTCCTTGCCTGATTGGGAGTTTCCCAGCATTTCTCAGTGAAAATGCATCTTGAATACTCAGATCCATCTTAGTGTTTTCAAACTGACTCCCTCCCCTGCCCCCAAATTTTCAGTAGTGATTTACACCAAAATCTTCAGGAATCTTGCAATTCGAATACAGCACCTAAGCAAGCAGGCATTCTATAAATAATAAGCAACAACATGGCATAGGAAATAAATACTCACAAAAGCATCGCAGGAATCGTGACACACAACTTAAGTAAAATCAAACATATTGCAGGAAAAGAAGAAATGGATGGATGAATAACATCTGTAGAGGAAATCCAGGTGCAGGTGGGATAGGTTTTTTCAGAAGATCCAACAAACTCAAGTATTTCTCCCTGCTGAATTGAGAACCAAAGCTAAATTATATTTGTGTCATCTTTTAATCCAACTAAAAAATGCAAAGCAATTTATGGTAGATGGAAAGTAGGAAGCTTAGAGGCAGAGAATATACATATACTAGCTGGATACCCGTGCTTCGTGACAAAACTATGTGATTGGGCAATGCAGGAGAAATCTGGTTCACTGTGGTTCAATCTGTTGACACAGTGGTGGTCTGTGATTGAAATACATAAGAATAACGCTCCCACTGCCTTGAGTCTGGAAGCAGTTCCATAGGTGAAAGGTGTAGACATTTTGGTGAAGTTTCGACATTTAGAATGGTAAGGAGCCCCAGACTGCTCCCAAGTGAAGGAGTGCAACGTCTGCTAGTTTGAACTGAGGTAACGGAATGTGAGGCAGCTGGGAGTTAGAACAGAGTTCTTTTCAGGTGGGGAGGGGGAGTAGAACTCCTTAGTATCAGAGCGTGTTAATTACTGTATAAGAATAAACTAATGATCTGATGATCATTTTGAAAAATCCTTTCTTAGTGAGCACCTAGAAGCCACGAGGAACATACGTGCCAATTTTGAAGTTTGTAGGCTTTACGGTTCTGGAGATTTCATGATTTGTGGGTGGTATTTGGCTTTTTAATATATATATATAGATAGGCTTATTCAAGAATGCCAGATTCAGTATTCAACAAAGGCTGGGCACAGCTTCTATCATGCTGCCTCACAATAGAGAGCTAGAATGACCAATGATGTAAAGCAGCTTGCTAGGAATGCTCTGCTCTTTTTAGTATCATCAGGTTGAATGGTCAAATGGCTGATTTTGCCTAGGTTCAGAAGCTAAGCACAGTCAGGCCTGATTAGTACAAAATGGGAAATTAACCATGAATCATCAGTGCTGTAGGCTAGACTATAGTTGAAATCTCCTTCTGGAAGAAAACGCTTCTGTATTTTTTGCTAAGAAAAAAGCATGGATAGAAACAAGAAATTACCAGGAATAAAGTGTACCTTTTCTAAGCGCATGAAGGTTGGTAGGCTCCATGTAACTATCCGGAGCAAACTAAGAGTTGTAGCATCATCTTCTTGCAGCCTTTGTAAGACTTCAATGATTGCTAGCCTGGGTTTGTTTTGCAAACTGGGGACAGCATCCCAATATATGTCTAGCTGGGAGGCTTCCTGCAAAGGAACTCTATGAAGGCTGGCTTTCTGGATCATATGCAAATGTAAGCTATTTTTAGATCCCAGTTAATTTATAAGGGTATTTTCTGATGTCATGCCTTTTTTTTTCAAGGATGTTTTATTTCCCCTCTAACACTTGCAGGTTTACATAGCACTATTCAGACTGTAGCCTTACTAATTATATCCTTACTATGCGTGGTTATAAATAGGTTGACTGGCATTGGAACAGTTGCCATCCTTCTTCTTTTCCACTCCATTAATTTAGCTCGTAGGGAGAAAACACAGGCTTGTAGTTTTAACCAGGAAGACAGAAGCACGTTCTTGGCCTTCCCATGTTTCGGGTTTCCACTGATCAATTTCTAAGCTTTGTAGGCAGAATAACAGAATCTGAAGGGACCTTGGACGTCTTCTAGTCCAACCCCCTGCTCAAGCGGGAGACCCTGTACCATTTCAGACTGGTGGCTGTCTAGTCTCTTCTTAAAAACTTCCGGTGATGAAGCACCCACAACCTCTGAGGGCAAGCTGTTCCATTGGTTGATTATTCTGTTAGGAAGTTTCTCCTTAGTTCTAGGTTGCTTCTCTCCTTGATTAGTTTCAATTAGAACAGTGCTGGAAGGGACCTTGGAGGTTTTTATAGGGTCTCAAGCAGGAGACCCTATATTATTCTGGACAAATGGCTGTCCAGTCTCTTCTTAAACACCTCCAGTGATGACGCACCCACAACTTCTGAAGGCCAGATGTTTCATTGGCTGATTGTTCTCACTGCTAGAAAATTCCTTCTTATTTCTAGGTTGTTAAGATGGAACTGGACCTCATGTGGCTCCTGCCAGAAGTGATAAATTGCCTCATTCTGCCCCTTCATGTAAAGGGGAGAAATCACTTTCTCTTAAGGATAATTTTTATAGGACTTTTTATAAAGCAGACCTGGAGACAAGAGTGCATTGGGCCTCCTTATAGGTATTCCTGACTTACAACCATTAATGATCAAAGTTACAACAGTACAGAAGAAAGTGATTTGGCAATAGCACTTTGACTTATATATCACTTCATAGTGCTTTTACAGCCCTCTCTAAGCAGTTTGCAGAGTTCAGCATATTTCCCCTAACAATCCTCATTTTATCGACCTCAAAAGGATGGAAGGCTGAGTCAACCTTGAGCCTGGTGAGATTTGAATTGCCGAACTGCAGCTAGCAGTCAGTTGAAGTAGCCTGCAGTACTGCACTCTAACCACTGCGCCACCTTGGTTCTTTTATGACTGTTTTCACCCTTATGGCTGTTGCAGCATCTCCATAGTAGCTCCAAATTGGAGCCCTTGACCATTGGCATGTATTTATGATGGTTGCAGTGTTGCAGGGTTACATGATCACCATATGAGACCTTCTGACCAGCAAAGTCAACAGGAAAGCCTGAATCGCTTAAAGAACTGTGTTCCTAACTTAACAACTGCATTGATTCACTCAACAACTGTTCAGTGGTAAAATGGAATATAACCTACTTAACTCTTTCTCTTAGCAATGGAAAATTGTGGTCATAAACCAAGGACATTTTTTTAAAAAATGCCTTGTGTTTTGTTTCACTTGGACATTGTTCCCAGCATACCTTTTACTGAATTAAGGAAGTAGTACTGTGGAAGCTCCATAATAGGGTGAATTGTTCCATTAGCCCATCATTTCTGATGAATTTTGTCCAGATTCCCAGGAGGGAAGGAAGATATTGCTGAAGGGACAGCACAGTTTATTTATTTGTTTGTTTGTCAAACATGTACAAGAAAGCAGGTATAAGTATGAACATGGACATGAACAAGGGAATTGAGTATAAATTAAATGGGGACAGTAGGATAGGGAAAGTAGGAACGCTGGTGTGCTTATGCATGCCCTCTTTACATACCTCTTAGGAATGGGATGGTCCACGGTAGACAGTTTAAGGTTGAAGCTGTGAGGGTTTGAGGATGTAACAATGGAGTCAGGTAGAGCATTCCAGGCATTGATTTGATTTGATTTTGATTTTATTAGATTTATAAAACCACACCCTCTCCCCACAGGGACTCAGGGCGGTGTACAATCAAAGGTCAAAACGTCATGGGCATATACATTTAAAAAAGACATATTACATGTTACATGGAGGAGGTGTAAAAACTCACAAAAACAATTTCATAAATCTACACGATGATAGTAAAAATTAAAATAACATTAAAACTACCCCAGAATTTAAAATCACTCTGTTGCTGAAGTCGTATTTTCTTCAATCGAGTTTGGAGCAGTTTACTTGAGTTTGTATCTATTATTTGCCCGTGTATTATTGTGGTTGAAGCTGAAGTAGTCGTTGACAGGTAGGGCATTGTAGCAGACAATTTTGTGTACTATGCTTAGGTTTGACCACAGGCAACATAGTTCCAGATTGTCCAAGCCCAAAATTGGCATAAGGGATTCTATTATGAGCAGAGGAATGGAGTTCTCTTCTCGTGAAATACCTCTGGACCCGCTCAATCGTATTAATGTCTAATATACAGTGTGGATTCCAGGCAGACAAGCTGTATTTGAGAATTGGTTTGGCAAAAGTTTTGTATGCCCTAGTTAGCAATACAATTTATACAGTACAGTTTAGATTTGTTTGTGTGAGAGAAAGTGGGTGAAGGGGTTCTGTCTAATAGTTCCCAGAGTAAATGCTTTATGTGCAAGTAGTCAACCTATTTTCTAAAGCACCTGAAGAAAAAACAAGAAGCAACAGATGGAAACTCATAAAGAAGAGAAGCAACCTGAAAACTAAAGAGTTCTAAGGTTGTCTGACAGTTCCTGAACAATCAATCAGTAGAATGGCCTGCCTCCAGAAATTATAGGTGCTCTAACATTGGAGCTTTTAAAGAAAAGATTGGACAACCATTTGTTTGAAATAGTATAGGGCAGGGGTGTCCAAACTTGGCAACTTTAAGACTTGTGGACTTCAACTCCCAGAAAAGAATTCTGGGAGTTGAAGTCCACAAGTCTTAAAGTTGCCAGGTTTGGACACCCCTGGTATAGGGTTTCCTACTTGAATAGTGCATTGGACTAGAAGATCTTCAAGCTACCCCCCAACTCTGCTTATCATTCTGCTTTAATTTGGTAAGATTTCTACCTATAGGTCATGCCATGTTGTACGAAAGATGTTGAGACTCTAGAAAGAGTGCAAAGAAACAAAGATGATTAGGGGACTGGAAGCTAAAACATAAGAAGAACGGTTGCAGGAACTGGGTATGTCTAGTTTAATGGAAAGAAGGACTAGGGGAAACATGATAGCAGTCTTCCAATATCTCAGGGTTGCCACAAAGAAGAGGGAGTCAAGCTATTCTCCAAAGCACCTGAGGGCAGAACAAGAAGCAATGGATTGAAACTAATCAAGGAGAGAAGCAATTTAGGACTAAGGAGAAATTTCCTGACAGGGAGAACAATTAACCAGTGGAACAACTTGCTTCCAGAAGTTGTGAATGCTCCAACACTGGATGTTTTTAAGAAGATGTTGGATAACCATTTGTCTGAAGTGGTGTAGGGTTTCCTACCTAGGCAGGGATTGGATTAGAAGACCTCCAAGGTCCCTTCCAACTCTGTTATTGTATTCTAAGGTGATGAACAATAAAGAAATCTCCTTAGAAGAATCTCAGTGATTCTTGGGTTTTGAAGCCTGACTTCATTACAGTGTTAAATTTGGCTCTCAACTGACCCCATCTTACATAGGGTGAAATTAGCTCCCTCCTCCCTCTTGGAAGGGGAGTTGATTTAATCCTTGTTATGTGCCATAGCTTCAATTTTACGGAACATTGCCTAGGTCAATTGCCATACAATGTCTAGTTACTTCAGTATCAAATGTCTGCCTTTCAGAAGCTGCGTGCCGAATTTGGTGTGGATGGTTGGCTCACCAAGGTTTGTTTTCCTTCCTCTGTTCTCCCTGTCGATGTTATCCTGGCTAGGATCCTCCAGTGTCTTTTGGACATGACTGTTGTGGCCCGCCAGCAGAGCTAGCAACAGATTCAGACAGTGAGGAGGTTGGGGAAGAACATGGGCCAGTCCTGGAGTCTGGGGAAGGCTCTGATGGGTGATCTGTGTCCCCAATCTCCTCACTGTCTGAATCTGCTGCCAGCTCTGGTGGCGGGCCACAACATATAAGTGTGACTTTTCTGAACAGTCATGGAAAAAGCAGGCAGGAGCAGTAAAAATGCCAAACCTGGAAATTTCTATTTGGAGACAAACACCCAACTCTTCCAGGACCTTAACTATTAGTATTTTAATTCAACTCACTTGTTATCTCCTGCTTGGGTTTTAGTGCCAGAACTATAATTCTGAAGCAATTGACCTTTAAGCCACAAGTCCCCTCAGCTATGATGCTGGTTTTCAGATCCTATTGCTCCAATCTCTGTTTGATGCACAGAAACTGGAACAAAATTGGCAAAATGTACAACTCGGCTGTTTAGATAATCCTCTATCAAAATGTATTGGGGTATGCTAAACTAATGAGAAAGCATGATTTCCAAGCTTTGCCAACTGCTAAGCTCCAGCTCCCTGCAAGCTGCAAGTTGACAGGCTACAACGTGGATGCCCCCATCACAAGGAAGCAAACACTGTTGTGTAGATGGTGAGATCTTTCTGATTAGTGGCAGCTGTTTCCAGTTGGCCCATTAATAGGGAGCAGAGATAGAAAGCAGATGGATCTAGCAGTTCATTAAATGACAAGTGATTCTGATTAGCAGAGAGGTGGACAGACAGGGTTACAGGAGAGCTGGTTATTTCCATGGTGATTGATTGACTGAAGTTTATTTACAGTCGGAGACTTAAAAAAAAAGTAACAAATGAAAAATGATAACACAGTGATGAAACGTCAAAGATAGATAAAGAAATGTAAAATGATAACACAGTGGAGAAACATCAAGATGCATAAATAACAGGCAAAAATTATGGCTATTGTTGGAAGAAATGTCCATCTGGGTTCAGTTCCAAGTGGGAAGAAAGCAGTGGTGAAATCTAATTTTTTTTAGTACCGGATCTATGGGCGTGGCTTGGTGGGTGTGGTTTGGTGGGAGTCATGTGACTATGTAGTCATGTAACTGAGGGATCAAAAGACAGAAACTCACTTTCGAGAAGTACAAGCTGGACTGGAGAAGATGGATTGACTATATTCAAAACAAATACTGGACTAAAAAAATTCAGTTAGCTTATGAATGAAGGCATAAGGAATGCTACAATTTATTTAAGGCTAGTTTAATAAAGGGGGAGTTAAAGCACAAGAATAGTAATATGTTAAAATTAGCTAGCTTATGTTAGCGTATGGTTGTTAAATGTTTATACCCTGTACTTTGCACTGGGAGGTCGGGGGGAGGGAAGAGGGGTAGGGATGGGGGAAGAGGGAAGGGTAAGGGGGGTAATAATTGTAAAACTTATTAAATTTTTTAATAATAATAAAATAAGATAGAAACTCACTTTAACAATGTCCTGCTGGAGCAGGGTTGGACTAGATGAACTCCAGGTCCCTTTGAGCTTGGATTCTGATTGGCTGTCAGACTCCCATTGGGCCATGCAGGGGTAACTTTGTAGGTTGTCTGTGTCCCAGGCTTGGTGGAGCCTTGCTGGGTGATAATGTAATGAAAGGGCTTTGGGATTCCTATTATGGCTCTGCCTGAAGGAGGTAGATCTTTGTTATGTAGAATAGACTGGCTCAGGCCTTAAATGGCCCATTGACAAAGGTGAGGGGGGGGGGGCTGAGTTTCTGCCTCCCTTTTAGGGGAAATATTCTGTCCTTTTTAATATTTCCTAAAATATCTCATTTTCTTAGGAGAGGGGTGGGTGCTAACACTATCATAAAAGATCTCACTAGGTAGATGGTGTAGAACCTATCTATATAGTGAAAAAAGGATTACTGGATTAAACGTATAATATCAAAGCTTCTAATGATATATTATGCAAATATCAGCTGTCTGGAGAAGCTTACTGGGAAAGGTGGAAGGAAAAAAAGAGAAGAGTATGATTAGAAGCAAGAGGGATGAACTCAGAGTGGTCACAAGGATCTGAAAGAACATCAAGGAGAAGAAGATCTACCTATGTGGTTGCTAGGAATAAATAATGACTTGATGGTTAATCTAAACATCAATAGGGTAATCTAATAAAAATAGAAATTGCATATAGCTACTGCCTAGTTATTTTAGAATCTATGCAGAGGTGGTATTCAGCCGGTTAAGATCAGTTCAGGCAAATCGGTAGGAGTAACCTGCAGGTGAGCACGCCCACCTGCCCTGGCTTTATGATGCCCTACTTAGCCACATTTTTGTAGCCATGCACATATGTGCAAACCGTGCTCATGAGGAAAGCACATGCACGGAAGACCGCACACGTGCACCGAATGCACGCATGCTCACAAAGTGAGTGAGTGCACGTGGGGCGAACTGGTGGTAGATTTCTGTGAAACCCACCTCTGAATTTGTGTCAACCATGACATAACTAAAACAGCATCCCAATGTATAGAATCAATAGAATTATAGCGCTGGCAGAAACCTTGACTGGATTAATTATTCTTCATCATCATTCTCGCTATTGTCTATCCATTGCAGGGTGAAGGCCTCTCCCGCATGTTTCCATATATAGAGTTTTGTAAGTTCTTACCTGAATCCAGTGGGAATTTTACTCTATGGGGAACTTTGTCTTCGTTGTACCACCTGCTCTTTCATTAGAGAAACAATTTTATGCTTTGAGCTGATGGTTAACAACCTTTGGAATAATGATACATGGATATTTAAGTACAGCTGAAGATGGCTTTATTGAATACCTTTGTATTTTGTTGTGGTACTAGAGGAGCAAAAGATCAGGTATATATCAGATACACAAGTGAAGGTCTAATTAAACTGATTTATTGGTAAAAAGCCTATGCACAAGAATCTTCTCAACCAATGTCTACTACCTGCTTGGCGTTAGATAAGGGTGCATGGGATTCAAGGCAGGTTGGACTTAGTTTACTTGTGGCTCCATAGGGATTCTAGGCTGATTCCTGTTTTAACTCCACCCCCAGATTCTGCTATTCCTCCTTCTGTGTATGCAGGGGTGAGATTCAGCCGGTTTGGACCGGTTCACGGGAACCAGATGCTAATTTTACATCTGCTTCACCGAACCGGTAGTTACAAGGACTGGCTGACCCCGGCCTCCCCTCCCAGCCACACCCACCCAGCAACCGGGCAGAGAACAGGTTGCTAAAATTTTTGAATCCCACCCCTGTGTGTACACTTAATTCATATCAGTCCTTCATGGTAGAGGAATAATCAACATTTGAATGTTCAGTTCATTTCAGTTCAGTTATAGCTCGATTGATTGATCTCTTTAATTTTGTGTTGGATCCAGTACACTGTTCCTGTGATTTGATCTCCCGTGGAAAATCTGTACAGTGCTCAAACAGATCTGAACGAACTTTGTCAGGTGCCAATTCTGGAGACTGGTTAATAATCCTAACTGTGACTGTGAGAATTTCACATCAAATTACAATGGAGTGCCCCCTCAAGATCTTGATGGCACTACTGTCCAATGGCTAAATGATCTAGATATTTGGCCATAGGTTTAGTAGTCACTCTGGTAACTGTTCATACATAATTTAATTTTATTCGTAATTTTATTCAGCACTCCTTCTTTGTATTTTTAAAACACTGCTCTGGTGTTCTATATTTTGATGCACATTTTATATGTTGTTTCTGTGAATTTCATGCCCTATTCTGCATTCTGCTATGCCATACAAAATAAATAAATAGTTTGATGGTGATCAACAGCGCTCAGAAATAAAGAATTCTGGATTCAGTGCCTGGCTGGGGCAAGATCTAGCAATAAACCAGAGACAATATCCAAAATAGATTGGGGACAAAATAGAACAAAATGTGGATCGTTAGAAATTGTCAACAGTTAAGACAGTTCTCCTATCATTTGAAATGACCTATTTGATTTGGAGTCCTGTAGGAACTCTGTCTCTGGATGAGGTGGCTGAGGGGCTAAAATGCTGAGCTTGTCAATCAGAAAAGTCAGCAGTTCAAATCCCTAGCGCCGCATAACGGAGTGAGCTCCCGTTACTTCTCTCAGCTTCTGCCAACCTAGCAGTTCGAAAGCATGTAAAAATGCAAGTAGAAAAATAGGGACCACCTTTGCTGGGAAGGTAACAGTTTCCGTGTGCCTTCAGTGTTTAGTCATGCTAGTCACATGACCATGGAGACGTCTCCGAACAGCGCTGGCTCTTAGACTTTGAAACGGAGATGAGCATCGCCCCCTAGAGTCGGGAACGACTAGCACATACAACCCAAGGCCAAATGAAGGTTTGACAGAACCAAGAAGTCCTCGTATTTTGTTGATGAAATATGAAGAAGAGTGTGGAATATAGTTGAAGGTCAACAGGAGGAACTAAAAAAGAGTAGGATTGCCCTGAACGGAATTTCTGCGTGGGATTGGTGTACCATGGAGTTTTCCCCAGTCTTCTTGGCAACCCTACCTCTATTTGAAATTTGAAATTTTGGCTTTCAGGATGGAAATATTTATATTGTCAGCCAAATTAAAACAACCACAGCATTCTAAGCATTCTAAAATTAGTATTGAATTGGTATTAAATTCCTGATAAGATCAGAACTACACAAAGCCCCAGTGAGGAACACTGTTCTTCAACCTGCTCCTCACCACTCCATTACACTAGGCAGGATAGGAGCAATCTGTATGCTGCTTTAATTATTAATTTAATATATTCGCTTCCCTCTTCCTTCCAACTTTTGCCAAAACATCTCCCAGCAGAATTTACAGATCGATGTTTATCATTTAGCTGTAGCAGGTTTCAAGAAGAGACTTCTATAATGCAATTGTCCATTAAGCAGGAGGTAAAACAGCTGCACGAAGCCTTTTGTTTGGTAACACTAAGCAAGTATTAAATAAGCCATTAAGCACTGGTTCTACTGGAAAGATTTATCCTTATGGTAAGATGATCCTGCCCCAAAGAGCAGTTAGAATAATAGACTCAGGGCTGGAAGGGACCTTGGAGGTCTTCTAATCCAATCCTTTGTCCAAGGCAGGAGCCCTTATACCATCCAGGACAAATGATTGTCCAATAGTTTCTTGAAAACCTCCAAAGCGTGGCAAGGAGTCTCGGAGAGTCATGAGTCAATTAATCGAACTAATTATCTCCTGCAAATTCCACTCCCCTTTCCCTCTTTTATTTCCTCTGGGAGGGGCCATTCATCATCCACCTGTGGCCTTACTCACAAGTCGACCCCTGTTCTTTAACTGTTCCCTTTGTCTGGCAACTCTGCACATGAGCACACTGGGAACAGACTCCAGCTGTTCATCTGCCTCACTGATGTCTGACTCTGAAGGCAGCTGATAACTGTCAGACGGCCCTGGCGCCATCTCTGCCTCCAACACAGAGCACTCATCAGAGCCTTCCCCAGACTCCAGGACTGGCCCATGTTCCTCTCCAACCTCCTCACTGTCCGAATCTGCTGCAAGCTCCACTAGCAACTGATGGGCCACAACAATTGGCTTTTTTGACAGCTGCAGCACATTGCTGGCTCTTACTTAAGTGGGGGTCCCTTAGATTAGCTTCCCCCAGCCTTTTGGGCACCACAGACTGGTTCCGTAGAGAAAGGTTTTCTGCGGACTGGACAGGGCATGGTTTCACATGCTGCCTGCATCTCTCGGATGGGCCATTGCCTGTTTCAGTGGCCCAGTTTCTGGCATGCTGCGGCCCAGTGCCAGTCCACAGACTGGGGGGTATGTGTATTGGGGACCCCTGCAGTAGGACACCTAGATCCCTCTCATAGGCACTACGATCAACCTTACTTTTCTCACCCCTGAACTGCATCTTGTAGCATAATTAGAATTATTAGAATTAGAACACAGGTAGTCCTTGACTTGCGACAGTTCATTTAGTGACCGTTTGAAGTTACATCAATGTTGAAAAAAGCAACTTATGGGCATTTTTCACACTTGTGGGGTTGCAAGTGATCAAAATGGTCATGTGATCAAAATTCAGAGGCTTGGTCACTGACTCATATTTATGACGGTCGTAGTGTCCCAGGGTCAGGTGATCACCTTTCATGAATTTCTGGTAACCCGTGTTACAAATTTAACAACTGCACTTAACAACTATGATTCACTTAACAACTGTGGCAAGAAAGGCCATAAAAATGGGGCAAAATCCAAATGTCTCACTTTGCAACAGAAATGTTGGGTGCAGTTGTGGTCGTAAGTCAAGGACTACCTGTAATTAGATTTAGAATGATTAGTAAGCATAGGAAGACTAAAGTGCTTTTCCCCCTCATACTCCCCCTTTTATCTTTTGCTCCTTAATTCCTTCCTCCCCTTTTCTGATACTCCTGGCAATTGATTTAGCCACAACAAATTAAAGCACTTGATTGGCCACAGTGGGAAATGCCGGATTAAAACAGTCCTTAATTGGGATTATGTCCTTAATAATAAAGTTATGTTTATGTTTTTCTAAGCACTTGCCCAATAAGAAGGCACCATTTTTACCTTGGCGTGACTTCTAGCGTCAATTTTCAGTACATAGAAATTATTTACAGCCTCCGTAGCTATTCATAAACAACCTTTTGTTCTTAGCTTTCTGGAAATCAAGCTCTCAGGATACATTTAAAGCAGGCCCCAAATCAGGGTGGATAAAAATAAACATTTTTTAAAAAAAATTTTAAAAATCAAATTTAAATTGGATTTTTTTTTATTTTTATCAAATTTATTTTAATAAAATGCTTTTGGAGTAAAAATTATCTAAATATAGTTATCTATTTGAGATACATTAATAATTTAGTTTATTCAGCATGAAATGGAGCTTAGTTATATGTAGCATGAAGTTGTATATTCTGCAATATTTACAATATTTACTCATTCAATGAATCCAAGCTCTGCAAGCTGAGAGAACATGCACTACATGGGTGAGTTTCAGCCGGTACGGACTGGTACTGCCGTACCGGATAGTGAAATTTAGCGTGCCTTCCCGTACCCCTTCTTCCGGAGGCCCAGTACTGGAACACTGCCTCCCCTGGCCTGCCCCGCTCCCTGTTCGCTCCCCCTGCCCGCTTGGTCACCGCTCAATCTCTCTCTCTCTCCTTGCCTGTCTGCACCATGCTTGCAAAACATGGCACGAGGGGCAGAAGCCCCCGAACCCAGCGGGGAGCCTAAGCAAAGAAGCCACTCTGCTACTGCTGGAGCTATATTGCCCCGCTGGGTTGGGGACTTCTGCCCCTTGTGCCGCACTTTGCAGCTACCGGAGCCCTGCACATACTTCTTTGGGATGCTGGGCAACCTGGTTCTGGGGATTCCCCCCACCAAAAAATACCGACCGACCCTCTCTCCAGATCTTGTGGCTTTTTCGGGGTTTTCTTTTTAAAAAATGCCTCTTCAGACAATCTTGAAAACCTGTGAGGCTGCTTTGGGAGGGGGTAAATGGGCAACATTCTGCCCTCCGCCTTCTTACTTTCTCTGAAGGTGTGCAAGAAAGCACCTCCACTGTCTGAACGTGTGAAGGAAGCAGGCAGCAGGCTTCTTTGCCCTCAGCTACATGCACTTCCTTTCGTTCTCCGCCTGCCCGAATGAGAAAAGGAGGAGATGGCTGGGAAAGGGAGCGCTGGAGAGGAGCTTTTTCTTGTCCTTTAAGAATGGCATCCAGCGAAAGGAAATATGAAAATTCAAAGCGAGGAGATCCGAGCCCTGTTTATTTATTTAACCACATGTTGCCAAGGAGAGAGGGAGAGAGAGGGAGGGAAGCCCAATAATGGTGGCTGGATCTGACTTTTAGTTTAAGTTGGATCGTGTCCCGCTTTGGAATGGCCTTTAATGATGAAATAGAATACTGCAGACGTTTTCTAGACCGGTGATTTTTGTAAATAAATGAAACCAGAGTCAGTGAGCTGTTAATGCCATGAATGAGAGAGCTTTCATTTTGAATCCTTTGGCAGCCAGGCAACATCTGCAAGACTCAAGGGTTTGTGAGGGAGATGGACCCATTCCAAGATTAGAAAGCTACAATGTGATTTGCTTTTCTACTTCTTTTGTATCCTCACAGATATAAAAGCATATGGGTGTCTTTTTAGATGTCTAAAGTCTTGCTGGCCCTGACAGCTCACTGTTGTATATAATTAGTCCGCAGAATTCATAACCAGAAGACTTAATCATGACATAAATACGGATTACATTACAATTTGTAATGATTTCCTGACAGACAGCTCTATCGAGTGTTATTACTATCATTTGTTTTAAAACTCAATCAGGGCAATGCAACTTCTGCTCGTGAGCATCCCAAAAGGCACCTGATTGGCCACTGTGGGACATACTGGATTAAAATGATCCTTATTTATGCTTATGTCCTTAATAATAAGGTTATGTTTATGTTCTTTCCAGCACTTGCTCAATAAGAAGCAAAACCATCAAAGGACAGTCACTGTTTTTACCTTGGTGTGACTTGTGGTGACCAGTTAGCATCAATTTTCAGGAGGTAGAAATTATTTACAAGCTACTAAGAATTTTTTCAGGCTCTTTAAAACCTATCTTGGAGATTAAAAAAAAACATGGACAAGAACAAAGATGTTGAGTTATGTCAAAAGTCCTCTTTAAATATCCATAGGGATTCATAATCAAGGAGAGAAACAACTTCGAACTGAGGAGAAATTTCTTGACAGTTAGAACAATTAATCAGTGGAACAACTTGCCTCCGGAAGTTGTGAATGATCCAACACTGGACGTTTTTAAGAAGATGGTGGATAACCATTTGTCTGAAGTGGTATAGAGTTTCCTACCTAGCTAAGGGGTTGGACTAGAAGACCTCCAAGATCCCTTTCAACTCTGTTATTCTATTCATAAATAACCTTTCGTTCTTAGCTTTCTGGAAATCAAGCTCTTGCGATACATTTAAAGTAGCCCCCATAAATTAATCAAGATTAATTGTGTTTATGTGTACCAACAATGTCTTTAGGGGTCGTGATATTTTAAAAGTTTAACACACCTTTCTTTAAAAACCAATGACAGAAGTTACAAATTGTGGAGAAGATGGACGCTGATGTCCATTGTACGGTGCTTTAGGTCAGATTTATTGCAGAGAGGGCTATAATAAACCTATGATGATTCGGATTGAATGGTGTGGAACGGTCATATTGCTGTGGTACATGCAGTTTTTAATTATCCATGCCAGTATTACAGCACTTTGCAGCAAGCTAGATAATCAACCAACCTGACTGGGTGGGAGAGAGAGCCAGCAGTTATTGTTTTTATTGGACACTAGCTGATAATCCGGTGCTGCCTGGGTATTTATATATCTCAGCCCTCCTTCCATGAACATCGCCACAATTTCTAATGTTGGATTTTCCCCCTTACCAGAGGGAGCCCCCTTGTAAAGTACTGTGAAGCCGTTACCATGGCAACTCCACAGCGCTGTACAGTAGAAGCCATTTTAAGGCAGTACAGTAGAAGCCGTTTTAAGGCACAACAGGCTCTTAAAAGAACACACACCCCGAGGGGTGTAGGGGTGTCTTACCCCCTCAGTATTTGTTTCCAGAGGGTAAGTAATCTGTCTACTAAGTTTGGTTGAAATTGCTCAAGGCGTTCCAGAGTTATGCTGGAACATACACAGACATACACAGCCACCATTCCCTAATTATCATCTTAAAAGACCAAATACAGTGGAAGTTTCTGTTGCCCAAACTCTTTTGAAAAGAAATTGTTTGCACTTGATTTTGTAAATTGTAGAGATTCAATCATTAAGACTTAACCAAGCTGTGATCATACAAAGTGCTTGACAATCGTTTAGGTTACATAAAAAAATAATTATGTAGCCTAGAGTATCTGAGGAGCATACCAATACACAGAATTTTACTTATTCAGGGAAGAAGCTAGGAAAGGATTTTTAAAACAACGAAGGAAGCTCAGGAATGAAGATACAAACCTAGAGTGCTCAAATGAGATTATTTCTCCTAATAATTGTACCTGGTGGAGAAATGAAATGATTCAACACCCTATATAACATTTCTGTGGGGGCCTCATTGTTTTAAACTCGGAATTTCCACTGTCCCAAAGCAGTAAACATTTTACCCTACTTAAAAGGTTTCTGAAGCTGAGAATTGCCATCATGATACTCCAATTGTCATATTATGTGAAAATATTTACAGATCCCTCGCATCCTGGACATAAATTGTTTCAACTCTTATCCTCAAAATGACGCTATAGAGCACTGCACACCAGAATTAGACACAAGAATTGTTTTCCCCTGAACGCCATCACTCTGCTAAACGAATAATTCCCTCACCACTGTCAAACTATTTACTTAGTCTGCATTACTATTACTATTAATCTTCTCATCCTTCCTATCACCCATCTCCTCTCACTTATGATTGTATGACTGTAACTTCCTTGTATCTTTACGATTTATATTGATTGTTTCCTAGTATGATTTGATAGTTTATTTGTACCCTATGATTATCATTAAGTGTTGTAGCTTATGATTCGTGACGAATGCATTTTTTCTTTTATGTACACTGAGAGCATATGCATCAAAGACAAATTCCTTGTGTGTCCAATCACCCTTGGCCAATAAAGAATTCTATTCTATTCTATTCTATTCTATTCTATTCTATTCTATTCTACTCTACTCTACTCTACTCTACTCTACGGATTTCCCCCTCATTCCCTTTTAAGACTTTCAGTAAAGGTGGAATTCTGTGGGGTGCTTGGTGCTCTCTGAGCTTAGTTCTTAGTTCTTTACCAACTAGGTAATGTATAACGTAGAGCAACCCCCACCACCTACTAGCACTGATGATGTTACCTAGTTTGGTAATAAAATGTCAGCTAGAAAATCATCAATCTCAGAGAGCGCCAAGCACCCCACAGTTCAGCCCTGAGCTACCGATATTCTCTTCTACAGGTTGAATTCCATCTGTCAAATTGTTAATGAGAGTAGAACAATGTTTTCAGTGGTAGAAACTCCACCTGCAAAAGGTTTTGTTTTGTTGGGTACTCTGATGATTGCTTTTTCCATGTATGTTGGATCAAGGAAGGAGAGCTTGGTTTATTTTCTCCTGTGTTATTATGGTTCTTGACTCCAGGATTAACTTGAATTGGCTTATATGGGTTAGAGGCATGTTAGGAATAATTTGTGCTGTTAAGAAACTCTCCTGCTTTTCAAATGTTAAACTGGATTTCAGTTTGAACTGGACTGAAACATGGAAAACTGGATTGTAGATCTATATAGATATGTATGATAGTTCAATGTATGGCATTTGTAATAAAGACAACTTTAATTTATTTCAGTGTAATTAAATACTCCATTCAGATGCTGCCCTGGAAAATTCTTCCTTGATTTTCCTGCTTCTATTATTGATGTCTTCATTGAATGATACAAAAAGGAGAACACAAATTAGCCTCTACTTTCTAAAATATCTCCTGATCACTGTATTGTTGGTGTTACATTAGATGTTAAAACCATGAAGACCAAAAGAGCCCAAGGAAGAGTTATTCGGGACCTCATCAAACTTATTAGCAGTAGTTGTATGCATAAACCCAAGTAAAATTTGTAGATCACTTGTAACCGTCTTAGAATTAGAATGAATGAGCTGGAAGGGACCTTGGTGGTATTTTAGTTCAACCCCCTGTTGAAGCAGGAGAACCTATAGTATTTCAGATAAGTGGCTGTGTAGTCTCTTCTTAAAAACATCCAGTAATGGAATGCCCATGATTTCTGAAGGCAAGCTGTTCCGCTGCTTAATTGTCCACTGTTAGGAAGCTTCTCCTTAATTCCATGTTGCTTCTCTCCTTGATTAGTTTCCAATCATTGTTTCTTGTTGAACTAACAGATCCATTTTTATTAACTGCAGAATAATGCTTAACTGAAGCATCATTGTATAATTTTTTTGCAATAAGGAAAGCATAGAGAAGCATGAAGTTGAGTTCCATTTACAATAGAATGGCAGCTTTAAGAAAAAAAGTCCTTTTTTTCCACAGTAAAGAAGAGGTGAATGCTTCTTTTCTCTAGCCTTGGAGCCATCACTCTTTGTCTTCTTCAATATATGCAGTTTTTGCAATATTTTGCTAAATTAATCAACAAAAGAAAAGCCCAGATATTTATGAAGTTTTTAATAAGCAGCACAGTACTAACAAGAAGAACAAGAAAGACAGAAAGCCTTTGAAATTATATTATAAAGGAAACTATCCTAAAACTTAGATTCATAATCCTCAAAAGTTTTCTCCTAGGATTATTGTTTGATATGGAGAGAGAGAGAGAGAGAGAGAGAGAGAGAGAGAGAGAGAGAGAGAGAGAGAGAGAGAGAGAGAGAATATGAATAATATATTGCTGCATATCAGCTGTAAAATTGACCTTCCTGCTGAGTTAAGTTTACATGACTATTCTCCTAGCCATAATTTATCATAATAAATTCAAAATGTGGTTGTTTTACAATGTATTCATATTAAATATGTATTGGTGTTTAACCTAGATTATTTTGGAAGTTATATACTCCTTAGTTGACTGGAGTGGCCTATGAACTCTCAATCTCCTGGTTTCTAGCCCATTTTCTTTGATATGGTTGTAAGACTGATCAATCAATAAGCTATGAAGTATAGCCAAGATGACCTGTGTTGAAAGAAATACCTACAGTATTTTTCAGAGTATAAGATGCACCTTTTTTCCTCAAAAAAAGAGGCAGAAAATCTGGGTGTGTCTTATACATCGAATACAGCATTTTTTGGCCTCCCGAAGCCCGGCCCCTTCACAAAAATGGCCGTGTATACCCTTATGGAGGCTTCCAGAGTGCTTCTGGGGACTGGGGAGGGCAGAAATGAGTAAAGAATGGGCCGTTTTTTGCCCCCCCAGCCCCCAGCAGCATTCTTTAAGCCTCCATAAGAGTATGCATGCAATTTTTTTGGTGAAAAACAGGCAATTTTTTGCTCATTTTTGCCCCACCCCATTCCCCCCAGGAGCACTCTATACCAAGGCTATTCATGTCTTTTATTTGAAAAAAAATGGGCCCGTTTTGCGGAAAACGAACCGTTTTCCAGACGAATTTTGCAGGATTAGGCAGGATTGGGTATCGTGATGTCCAATTGACGTCGAGACAGAGTTAATTTGAAGCCACGCCTCTGCTCCTTGCTTCTGGTTCCCAGTTTCAAATTTGTCTGTCTGAAGAAAGACAGGTTGCTTTTGGTTCCTGATTCTTCCAAAAACAATCCAATGCCATCCTGCAAATTCCTTCTCCCTGCCTTCTTCCCCTTGCCTCCATCTGATACCTGGAAGCCTCCCCTTGGATTGGCTTGCTCCCTGCCGCTGGTAAGGGATTTAAAAGTTGCTTCTTGGGGCTTTAGAGGCAGGACGCCATTATGGCGGCCATTTTTGGGCCTCAATTCCTGCGGGCCACATGGGCTGGGGCAGAGGCTACTATGAAGCCTCGTTTTCATCCCTGCCTTCCTGGGTGGACATCCTCTCTGCAGCGGCGGCAAGGCCCTGCAGGCACAGATCGACGCCAGGAGGCCGGAGCAGTGTGGGACAGTGAGAACCGCGTGGTGCACCATGTAGCGCTGCCGGCAGCCGTGCGGCTTGCAAAAGGGGCAGGAAAGATCTACCAGAGGCTGATTTTGTCATGTGGAGGCCGTGAGTGATTGGGGGAAGCTGCTTTTTGCTCGTTGCTGTTTCTGGTGGGCTGAGCCTGGTGGAGCCCTGACTTGGTGCCATGGCAGATGCAGAGGAGAGGCTGGATTCCCCCCAATTGTCCCCTGGGGAGGGGACCTCCAGTGGGGCCGGAGTGAGGCCCACAGCCTCCGTGAGACTGCGAAAAACTGCAGCAGCTGGAAAATCCTCCAAGGCCTTGCAGAAGGATGAGGAAAGGAGGCACAGGGCCCTGGAAAAGCAGGTGTCCAGGACTGAACAGAGGGGTAGGCCTAGTTCTCCCTTGAGGTCTAGATCACCCATTAGATCCAAGTCTAGGTCTCCTCACTCCACAATCTGAAGGCTGTGCACAAGAGGAGGAGGAGGATTCCTTTGTTAGAGACATGGAGCAGCTTCCAGCAAGCATTCAGAGGTTTATCTCCTCTGCAATTTCACATGGACTTTCTGCTGGGTTACAAAAGGGGTCTGTGCGACCTCCCATGGTGTTAAAGGTCCCTGGGGGTGGGGTTGTGCCACTGCTCAAGCCAGGCTGAGGCCTTCCCCCTTGGAGGTGCGCCAGCCTGTTTTTCCTTCTCTGGCTAGCAAGGGTTCCATGGTGGGGGATCAGGTTCAGAGAGAGGTAGACATGTCTGATGATGAGGATCCCTCAAAACCTGAGGCACCAGCATTCTCTGGTGTGTTTCCTCCAGATTTGTTCAAGTCACTGTTGTGCAAGGCCAGGGCCACAGTGCAACTGGGTGAGACGGGGGGCACCAAGTTGGGTGCCAAGAAGGGTGGTCCAGAGAAAAAGCTGGAGGATCGAGTTTACTCAGAGCCTCCTCCAGCCCTGCCCCTAAGTTGTTCCTAGAGGTAGTTAAACAACAGTGGGACGGAGGCTTACCTCCATATCCCCGTCTTTCCTGGCCATCGTAAGTATCTCAGGTTCTCCTATTTAGGTAGCCACTACCAGTATAGGGCCCTACCATTTGGCTTGGCATAGGCGCCGCAGACCTTCACTAAGGTCCTAGCAGCAGTGGCAGCTTACCTCCGCGAGCGCTCTGTCAGGGTCCAATGCTATCTCGATGACATCTTAGTCCAAGCAGCATCGTTTGAGCAGGCGAGGGAGGATATTTTGTTGGTGGTATCCACACTACAGCAGTTAGGTTTTTCGGTTAACCTAGATAAGAGTTCCCTTGTTCCCACCACCAGGATTCCTCACCTGGGGACCATCATAGACTCTAAGCTGGGGAAGGTGTTCCTGTCCCAGGACCGTAAGTTAGTTTGTTAGCCTTAGTTAGGCAAGTTAGAAGTCAACGTTTTGTTCCTGTAGTAGATTCCAGGTTGCTGGGGAAATTCATTTCTTGCATAGACGTGGTGCCTTGGGCTCGTCTACACGCGAGGCCACTCCAGGGGCGTCTTCTGCCGCATCAGAGGTCAAACTCCAGCAATTCCGAGGAAAAGGTTCCAGTGACACCACGGGTGCAGCTGTCACTGAGGTGGTGGCTTTCCCCAGCGCTACACGAAGGCTGCGAGTTCAGGGAGGTGGAGTGCCTCATCCTGACAACGGACTCCAGCTTGTACAGTTGGTGAGCTCTCTTGGAGTCCCGGATGGCGCAGGGGCGTTGGACCTGGTTGGACCTCCAACACAATATAAATTGGCTGGAACTGCGAGCGATTCACTTGGCATTGCGGCACTTCAAGGACCATGTTCGGGATCGAGACGTCTTGGTGCTGACTGACAACGTGGTGGTGAAGGCTCACGTCAGCCGACAGGGCAGCACACACTCCAGGGCTCTTCGAACTGAGGCGATGGCACTCGGCACATGGGCAGAGAGGCATCTTCGATCACTCAGGGTGGAGACATCACAGGAGTGGACAACCATCAAGCCGACTGGCTTAGTTGAGCCACAGTTGACCATGGGGAGTGGAGCCTTTCTCTGAAACTGTTCGGGGCCATCTGCTCCTGGTTCGGCCATTCAGAGGTGGACCTGTTTGCCACACTGCAGAACGCGCAGGTGGATCAGTTCTTCTCTCGGTTCCTGTCTCGGGGGATGGAGGGAGTCAACACGCTTTGGATGCCGTGGCCGGAGGGCCTGCTCTACACCTTCCCTCCCCTTCCCCTTCTCCCTGGGGTAGTTCCGAAAGTGATATCAGAGAAGTGGAGCTCATCTCAGTGGCACCCTACTGGCTGCGCCGGGCGTGGTTTGCGGACCTAATGTGCCTGTCAGTGTCACACCCATGGAGCATCCCAGGGAGGGATGTGGACCTCAGACAGGGGAACCTGGTGCATTCCGAGCCACAGTGGCTGCAGCTAGAGCTATGTGGAGATTGAGCGGGAGCACTTAAGGGCCGGCCAGCTTTCACAGAGGGTGAGCTCCACAATTGAGGCTTCATGCAAGGGTTCTACCACTAGGATTTATGATTCAACCTGGCGGGTCTTTGCAGAGTGGTGCCAGCTCTCGGGAGCAAATCCTTGCAAGACTTCAGTACCGCATGTCTTGGAGTTCTTCCAAGATGGATTGGATAGGGGGCTCTCACATGGCACCCTCAGGAGACAGGTGTCGGCCCTCTCCATGATTATTTGGGGAGAGGGGCTCCTTCCACTTTCCCAGGTCCCATTAATTAACAGGTTTTTGAAGGGTGTGGGGAATCTCCGTCCCCCGGTAGTCCACAGGTTTCCGACATGGAACCTCACTATGGTTCTCCAAGCAATGACAGGAGCACCATTCGAACCTCTGAGGACGGTTGACCTGAAGTTCATAACCCTTAAGATAGTGTTCCTTGTGGCGGTCACCTCAGCTTGTCGCATCTCCAAACTGGGGGCATTGTCCTCCAGGTCGGATCTTTGTACATTCCACAATAATCGGGTTGTCCTGCAACTGGATCCGACTTTTGTTCCCAAAGTTAACTCCCTTTTCCTCAGGTTGCAGGAAGTGGTATTACCGGATTTTTGTCTGGACCCGTCTCATGATAGGGAGCGTCTTTGGCACCGGCTGGATGTCAGGCATGCCTTGCACATTTACCTGAGGTGCACAAAGGGAACCTGGGGCGCTCTTCATTTCCTTTTATACATCTTCCATGGGAAAGGGAGGTGGATCAAACTGGCCATCACATTGGCCTATGAGGTTCAGCACCTTCCGGTGCCCCAGAGCATCACAGCACACTCCACCAGGAGTGCGGCTACCTCGGCGGCCTGGGCCACACAGGCGCCTTTCGTGGAGATTTGCAGGGCTGCTACGTGGGCGTCCCTGTCTCCCTTCATCAGGCACTACAGGTTAGACGCATTTGCATTGGCTGATGCAGCGTTTGATCATAGGGTGTTACAACAGGTGGTAGCACATGAGGGGGCCAGGACCAATAGTGCCCCTCCCCCGAGGGACGTTAACTTGGGTATGTCCCAATCCTTGCTAATCCTGCAGAATTCCTCTGGAAAATGACAGTTGGTCTTACCTGAACTGTTGTTTTAGGAGGTTTTGCAGGATTAGTCAGGTTCCCGCCCTAGCATTGGTCCAGGGGTTGAGGAGTTCAGGGGGTAGGGTGTGTTCCCTTATGACTTGTTTTCAGGTGTTTTGCAGTGGGCTTGACTCGTTGAAACTGGGAACCAGAAGCAAGGAGCACAGAGGTGTGGTTTCAAATTAACTCTGTCTCGAAGCCAATTGGACATCACAATATCCAATCCTGGCTAATCCTGCAAAACCTCCTAAAACAACAGTTCAGGTAAGACCAACTGTCATTTTGGGGAGGTTTGCAGAGTGCAAAAACTTTTTTTTTCCTTTCGGAAAGCTCTTCAGTTAGAGTGATTGATGAGAACTACATTGATCAAGTTCTGTGCCAGCAGAAAGAAGTCTTAGGTGCTGCAGGTTGTTAGCTATTTCCTTCCACCACATGGATAAATATGCGTGAAAACATCTACCTACCTACCTACCTACCTACCTACCTACCTACCTACCTACACACACTCTCTCCCTACCTACCTACTGTATTTCTCTCTCTCTCCCCCTCCCTCTACCTACCTACCTACCTACCTACCTACCTACCTACCTACCTACTCTCTCTTTCCCTACCTACCTACTGTATTTCTCTCTCTCACTCTATCCCTCTACCTACCTACCTACCTACCCTCTCTCTCCCTACCTACCTACTGTATTTCTCTCCCTCTCCTTCTCTCTACCTACCTACTTTTTTAAAAATTGGCCTCTTCAAAACCTTGGTGCATCTTATACTCCAGTGCGTCTTATACTCCGAAAAATATGAGTAGGTCCAGTTCCAAACCAGGAATAAAATTGAGGCTGATTGGAAAGAAAGATTCTTATTATTGATGAAGCAGAACCACCAGCCACATGTGATTCTGGGACAGCTGACTAAAAGGAGTTAAGAGTGGGTGGGTTTTATATCTTCTGGTTTCCTATAGGGTCATGTAGGGGTCATGGCTGGCTCTATAGGAAAAAAGGAAAATGCAAATCCTAGGTGTTTGTCTGAGCTAATCTTGTCAACCTTTCGGTTGCCTAACAGTGTTGCTTATCTGGAGTCTCTCTCTGACCCAGTCTTTCTGAGTGGATTACCAAAACTGATTTTCTAAAAGCTAGCCTCCTCAGTTTCTGCTTGGGGCAGGGAGATTGGGTATGGTTTCTGCCTTAATTAAGACTTTTTTCCCCATTTCTCCTTTAGGGGAAATATTTTCAATATTTTATTAAAAATAAATAAACGCCATTTTAATATTCTCCAAAGTATTTCATTCTTGGGGGGGGGGGACACTTCCCACACCTGCATCTTTAACATTCAGTGATTTTCCAAAATGTTTGAGTTGTATTAAAAATAAATTTAGGAAACAAAGATGAACTGTTGGGTACTTGGTACTCTCTGAACTTGGTTGTTTTGTTGCAGACTTCTGCAAGAAAGCAACCAATCTCAGAGAGCACCAAGGCCTCCATCTGAGCTACATATATTATCTTCTATTGGTAAAGATGAACTGTCTGTGAATATTTTTCAAATGGATATACCTACCTATAAAAAGGAAGAGCAGACTCTTGTGACTTATTCCAACTGAGTGAAGACAGGAAAAGTTACTGCTGAACTTCAGTTTTAGCCCTTAGCATTTTACTGTGCAGTACAGCAATTGATTTAACGCTATCCCATCGCCCTCATTGTTAGTAAATTATTGAGAAAAAGTAGTCGTTAGAGAAAAAGAGACTGGGGTTGAATTCAAACATTTAAATATAGGGAATAATAACATAGGATACTGTCAAACAGGAATGGTGATACGGGAGCTGTTAATGGGAACAGATATCAGAAATTGCAGGAGGCTATTCAAGGTTCCACACCTAGAGTACTGCATCCAGTTTTGGTCACCACACAATAAATAAAGATGTTGAGACTCTAGAAAAAGTGCAGAGAAGAGCAACCAGAATGATTAGGGGACTGGAGACTAAAACATATGAAGAACTGTTACAGGAATTGGGCATGGCTAGCCTAGTGAAGAGAAGGACCAGAGGAGACATGATAGCAGTTTTCCCATATTTGAGGGGTTGCACAGAGAGGATGGGGGGGGGGGTTCAACCTATTTTCCAAAGCACTTGAAGAGCAGACAAGGAATAATGGATGGAAATTGATCAAGGAGAGATTCAACCTTGAAATAACAATAACTTTTCTGACAGTGAGAACAATCAACCCATGGAACAGAAGTTGCCTTCAGAAGTTGTGGGAGCTTCATCACTGGAGGCTTTCAAGAAGAGACTGGACTGCCATCTGTCAGAAATGGTGTAGGGTCTCCTGCTTGGGTGGTGGGTTGGACTAGATGACCTACAAGGTCCCTCCCAACTCTGTTAATCTGTTAATAGATGAAAAATCAAAGCTAGTCTTGTTCTCAAATCTGATACGGACTTGTGACTCAAGAGTTTTCTTTCCCCCGTTGATTTTCGGGGTGACATGTTTTTTTAGTGGAAAAATGCTATCAATTTTCTTTGATTGTTTTATTGGCATCTTTTTATTGTCCTGATGAGGTGTTTAGTTTCTCCCTGCAGCATATAAGTGTTAGCCTATTAATAGATTCTATATACCTCCCTTTGTTGCTGGCTGGTATTATTCATAATAAGAGAATGTGAACAGAACAAGAAATGGTCAACCCTGATGCCTTCCATGTACTTCAACTTTCTTGGTTTAAGTGAGATTCTTTTATTACTTTACACCTACTGGAGATAGTACTTTGTTTCAGAAAGAAATAAGGCAGGAATGGAAATTGTGCGGAGGGCTGTTTACACCAAGTGAAAAAAAATCCCCCGGGATTTAACACAAACTGCAGGAAGCAATTGATCTCTACAGTATTTCAAGATCTAGGCAACAGCTTTTGCCTATAGTCATGATAGCACCCATAAAGGTCCAAACATTTATTTTATTTATTTACTGCCTTTATAGCCCAATGTTTCTCTCACATGCAGGTGGCGCAAGGACAGTATTTTCTGACAGAAAAGACTGGTGTTAGGTGTGAAAAACCAGGTCCCCATGTGAAAACTGATTTAGTGCCAATGCACAGGAATCTTCTCAACCAATGGTTGGCACTTGACTTGGTCCACTTGTATCTATGTATGTAGAGATTCTGAATACTATTTTAACTCCACCCCCAGGTTCTGCCACTCATTCTCCAGCAACCAGTAAAGGCAGATAAACTTTCCTGATTGCATGACATTATAACTTTCTGGAATGTATCACCCACAAAGGTCTAAGGCACTGATGGTGAACCTTTTCGGTACTGAGTGCTGAAATGGTTGCGTGGAAACATTATGCATGTGGGGCTGCATTCCAGAAAAGCTGAACTTCCGGGTTCTAGTGCACATGCATGCCCAATGATCAGTTGGCTGGCACCCATGTGTAGGGCAGATTTTGGCACTGCCGCACATGCAAAGGGATCGTGCTCCCGAAAAGCAAAACATCCGGGTTCTGGCACACATGCGCACCTGACAATCAGCTGGCCGATGTTCATGCACACACCAATTTTCGACACTGCCCCACATGCAAAAGACAGCTGATCGTCTCACACGCATGCGTGCCAGAAACCCGGGAGACAAACAGGCAAGGCTGCACGTGCCGGGCGACATGGTGTCGTGTGCCACTTTGGGCACGTGTGCCATAGGTTCACCATCACAGGTCTAGGGATATAGTTCCAATGGAACAAAAAAATGGATCAGTCTCAAAATGAACGGAGTAACTCCTACAGTAGACATTTCTCCTAAGTCAGGACTAGCTACTGATTTGAGAAGGCAGTTAACCGGTTGAAAGTCTCTTCATTGTCTCAGAATGCCTAGAACATGGACTGCATTCCAATATCACATTAAGCCATTGTTTTATTCCCCCTGAGATTAATCAATCATTATTCATATGTTATACTTTGAGTCTAAGTTCAAACAACACACATGATGACTTTGTCAGAGTTTGTTGCAGCAATCACATCCAGAAAGCACACATGGTAACTGATTCTGCAGGATTCATTAACTTCTCTTTATATATAACACAACACATGAAGTAAATATACAATACGAAAAGCAGGTTTTCCAACGTGGTAGTAAATACAAGCAAACACAGGGAGAGGAGAGGAGTTTCGGTTTCAGTTCAGAGCAGCCAACTCGGTTTGAGCTCAGCACAGACTCAGAGCTTTAGTACAGAAGTTAAGCTAAGGCATGCCCAGGCTCCTTGCCGTCTCCTTGTTGCTCACACAGCAAATACTGTTTCAGTTTTCAAAAAGCTCTCATTGGCTGGCCTTGTTGCCATGTCTCTTCCAGTCATGAACTCTCTCACATGCTGACAGACTTAGCACACTGCAGACAACCAGATGATCTTGAGAAGTGTGGTGGAAAATTAAAATGTCCAGCTAGCTAGACCATGCAGAATTACAGAGGTGTTATTATCTACAAACTCTCTGTCAGAGAGATGGAATGGTGTTACTTGCTGGATACTCCACTGTACAATGTTTTTCCCAATATATTTTCTTTCAACCCATTTCAAACTTCTCTTTCTCCAGCTAGGCCTTTGATTTCCTCAATTTATAAGATCGCTGTTCAGGTTCTATGATAAATACATTGAAGATATTTTCACATGTACTTCCTTAATGTACATGTGACCTTAAACTAAACATAATGGCTTGGTTCGACAGACAGCCCAACTTTAATTGTTAACAGAACACACATCTATAAAGAAGTTTGCTTAGCAACTGGCAACGTAGAAGGCTCCTTGAAGCTGGAAGATTAAAACGATCCCCATGAGCAAGGCAGTTAATAACACATTTTTCTACAAAAGTGATGAGCTGGATTTAACTTTTCATAATTTCCCAATCAGATGGGTATCAAAATCTTTCCTATTTCTGCAGTGGTAATTTTATAAGATTACTGGTGCAGACCTTACTTATTTCTACTTATAAGCTAAAGATAAAGGTTCCTCTCACACATATGTGCTAGTTGTTCCTTTCTCTAGTGGGCGGTGCTCATCTTGATTTCAAAACTGAAGAGCCAGCACTGTTCAAAGATGTTTCTATGGTCATGTGGCCAGCATGACTAAATGCTGAAGGCACATGGAACGCTGTTACCTTCCCACCAAAGTGGTTCCTATTTTTCTACTTGCATTTTTTACATGCTTTTGAACTGTTAGGTTGACAGAAGCTTGGATGAGTAACGAGAGCTCACTCCGTTACACAGCGCTAGGGATTCAAACCACTGAATTGCCAACCTTTCTGATCGACAAGCTCAGTGTTTTAGCCACTGAGCCCCCATGTCCCTTTCTTTCTATTATTATAGTTAGGTTTTTCTTCATGAAATTCTTAAAGTTAGCATTCACAAGCATAAGTAATGCTGGTCAGAAGGGTGATTTAAGCAGTTTCGCCCACATCTCCTCAAGAGAAAATTAACCACGCTATATATTTTTTTGCAGTCAACTCTTTTTTTGGTTCATTACAGCTTTCAAGGTCCAACACACCCCACCAGAATCCCACCACAACCAAATGTACAATTCTCTATGGTGCACTGTTTTTTTTCCAGTTGATGAGTCAGTGTGGAAAGATACCCAAGATTGAAAACAGACATTGTACAGTTGTGGACCTTCTGTAAGTCTTAATTTTTAAGCTCTGTGGATTTAGGCAGCATTTTTGAACATCCCAGTCAAAAGATAATGCTTTAGTAATTACCAATATAGGGACGCGGTGCCTCAGTGGCTAAGATGCTGAGCTTGTTGATCAGAAAGGTTGGCAGTTCGAATCCCTAGTGCCACATAATGGAGTGAACTCCCGTTACTTGTCCCAGCTTCTACCAACCTAGCAGTTCAAAAGCACTGCAATCAACTTTAAATCAGCTTTAAATGAAATCAAATTTAAATCAACTCACCAGTAAAAAGGCTTGATTTAAATCAACTCGATCATTGGTGGGAAGGTAACAGCATTCCGTGTGCCTTCAGTGTTTAGTCATGCTGGCCACATGACCACGGAGATGTCTTCAGACAGTGCTGGCTCTTCGGCTGTGAAAGGGAGATGAGCACTGCCCCCTAGAGTCAGAAATGACTAGCACATATGTGTGAGGGGAACCTTTACCTTTAATAACCAACATTTGAACACGAGATATGGATGTATCATTACTGCCTATATAATTTGTACACATAGCTCAGTTTGGAAGGGATCATGGCAAATTAATACTTTCTAGTTAAGGCAAGGTTTAGTTGTAGATAATCTAGACAAAGAAGTAAATATATTGGGTTCAATACGAACCCACCGTTAAGAGATGAGAAACAAAAATAGGACTTTAGGGGTCCTTAGTGCTCTCTGAGCTTGCTTGTTTTCTTGCAGACGTTTCATTACCCGTCTAGGTAACACCATCAGTGCTAGTGAGGAGTGAGGTTTGCTTCAATTTATATTCTGGTGGCTTGCCCTGTCAGTGTTGGTGGGGTTAGTCTTAGAGATTCTCTGGTTGGGCTGTTTAGTGTTGGCTTCTTTGGCAGCTCATTGATTGAATCACTGCCTTCTCAGCTCCTATTTTTGTTGGGTATGGTTTACTTGATTGTTGGTCTGCGGTTAACCTTGGAGTTCATCTATGCTGATCTGTGTGCTGATTGTTTGTGGAGAGGTGCTGGGGTCTTTTTGATCCCTTTTGGGCTGGTTGATTGCCTCTTTTGCATAGTCTGTAGATGTTGTTCATGTCTAGGTGTCCCCTTCTCTTTCAGTAAGGATTATTTGAGGAGTGAATTAGCACTAATACAGGAAACCATGTGTGACCTCTGCTCTGGAATTCTAAAGGCATTCTCTTTTGAGAAGAACTTCCAGACAAGGAAACAGTCATGTTGAGTGGATGTTCATTAAATATGCCTACCCTACACAAATGCACTTACTGTTGAGAATTGATTTCTCACCTTGGTAGGCTTTGTTGCACCCTTTAGCAAAAATAATTTGGGTTTGTTATAACCAGGAAGCATGCAGCTGGGGACCACATGAAGATGATTCATGAACACCTTTTAGCTTTTCAGACTTCTTTGCAGAGAACACAGATCCTTTCACCATTATAGCTTCCGAGGGTATTGTTATGACCCACTGGTGGGCAGTGGAGCTGTCAGCAGAGTCAGACAGTGAGGAGGTTGGGGAGGACCATAGGCCAGTCCTGGGGGCTGAGGAAAGCTCAGACGAGGGCTCTGCATTGGAGGCAGAGAGGGAGCTAGACAGCAGAGAGGCAGAGGAACAGCTGGAGCCTGTTCCCAGTGTGCGCATGCACAGAGCTGCCAGAAGACAATAACAACTAAGAAAGCAGGGTCGACTTGAGAGTAAAGTCACACCTTGGAGGCAATTGGCCCCTCTCATAGGAAGCAAAAGAGGAGCGAACAGGGAGTGGTCTTTTGCAGGAAACTATTCATTCCTTCAGTCATTTCAAGAATGGAAAGTTCTGTTTGTGACTGTAAGAGACTCTGTGCCAAATGTTGCTTTGCCCTGCATTTGGAAACTAGTTATCTGGCCGCTCTACAAGCAAGATAAGGTTCATGTTGATAAATATTCCTCTGAAAGACTGCTTGCCAAGCCTGTGAATGAAGGGAATTCACAACCATGTAAATAAAAGAGGTTTTGCTGCGACCAACATTCTGCTTCTTACTTTTTAAGGAAGCCTAGGCCAGAACAGGTATCGTTTCACTTGATAGTGAGATAGGCGGCATAAATAAAGAGGTTCCAATTCGGTTTTCATGGTGCAGGAACCGTTAGCAGATTTGTCTTCTGTAAGTTGGCTTGGGGCCGTTTGAGGTCATCTAGGCCTTCTGAAGGCACCACGGGGATAAAATAGCTCACCTTTTCCATCCGGCTCTGCCATTTATGCCTCTCAGGTTTTAAAGGCTTCCCTGCCCTTTTTCGCAATGAATTAATTAAGCGGCATCTGCTGAATTTCATATCCTGCGGTTCACCTCTGAAGGTGCCAAGCTGTTCCTAAAGACGTGATCTTGAGATAAAATTTGACGTGCTTTCTTATTTTTTCTTCTTCTTTAAAAGGCTCTCATGCTGTTCTGTGGAGATCAATGTGTTTTAGTCAGGAAGGTCTTGATTCTGAAATGGAATGACAAAGTGAACTTATCTAATTGAAATTTGTGTTAAATAATTAGCTGGTAATTGCGAACAGCTTAACTGAGCTTGAGTATTCCAGGGTTGTTCTGCCATTTGTAAAGCTGAGTTAGGTAATAGATATACTCTGGGGAGGCGTTCACATATCAAATCTAACAGAAGTGAACCAGATAACCTGAATACAACAGGCAATTATTTGTTGATGTGCAGCTGAATATTCTCATGTGATTCAATGCATGTGTTTTCGAACCAGCTTTCAAGGGTAATTAAGCATCCTTTTTGCTCATTAGTCTTTCCTTTCTCTGGAAAAAGGATATTTTGCTCATTTCCCGATTAACATACAATAAGCTGGTTTGGACACCGACAAAAGATAATTTGTGTTTTTTAATTAAAGTTATTGCTCATAAAAGTATGACTAGCAGTCTGTGAAAAAAGGAGAGACTATGTGGTGCAAAGTAGTCTAGTGGTGAAGGTACTGGAGTAGCACCAGGAAGTTCCCAGACTTCTTAGGTGACTTTGGACTACATGGATCAAGATCATGTGAAGTGTTAATATCCTGTTTCCCTAAAAATAAGACCTCCCTCGATAATAAGCCCAATTGGGATTTTGAGCGCATGCACTAAAATAAACTCTTCCCCGAAAATAAGCCCTCCCTGAAAATATTGCAACACAGCAGCAGCCATGAGGTGACCATGCTTGCCGCCTCCTGCACCTCAAAAATAATAAGACCTCTCCAAAAATAAGGCCAAGACATGATAGCAGTCTTCCAATATCTAAGGGGCTGCCACAAAAAAGAGGGAGTCAAGCTATTCTCCAAAGGGAGGACAAGAAATAATGGATGGAAACCAGTCAAGGAGAAGAACAACCTAGAACTAAGGAGAAATTTCCTGACAGTGAGAAAAAGTAATTGGTGGAATGATTTGCCTCCAGAAGTTGTGAATGCTCCAACACTGGAAGTTTTTAAGAAGAGATTGAACAACCATTTGTCTGAAATGGCTTCCTGCCTCAGCAGAGGGTTGGACTAGAAGACCTCCAACAGCGTAAGAAAGTGTAAGAGAATGAAGTGTTATGAACACTGCTTTTCGCTCCTAAACAAAAGGTAGGTTGTAACCAAGTAACCAAAGATAATATACTTGACTGGATTGATGCTCTCTGGGAAATTTATCAATTGAAGTAGAGAACAATGTAAATGCAAAAAGAGGGGGAAGCTTTTTGCTCTACCCAATCTTCTGATCACAAAAGGTGATCTAACTCCATGGTCCCTTATCATGCTTAATTTATCCCTAATGTAATTGATTGCCTACATCAGGTGTGAACTAACAAGTCCACATGTGGACAGTTCAATTTGCTGTTTGATTGCTCAAGCTTTTTCTCAGGAATCTTCTCAGACTAACAGTTTGCACTGGAGTTAAACTAGACAAGGTTCAATAGCATCCACGGGAATGGGCAGCCTTTGCTTTCTTGTGACCATGTAGGGACTCTAAACTAATTCCCTGCTGGACTCCTCCTCCTGGCTCTGCCAGTCTTTCCTGGACACAGAGACAGTACTAATGGATGACTCTGGGCAAATGGCAGGCTTTACTCACCAGGAGAAGCCCAACAAATGGATAAAAGAATAGAACAGCACATGTACTACAGACATTGAGACATCTGTTTCTGTTACTGCTCCATGTTTCTGTTATTGTTCTGTGTTCCTTTACAGTCGGCTAAGCAAGCACATTTCCTGTTTACATAAACTGTTTGCTAAATAGATATTAAATAAAATATTTATGTTATTTGACCTCAGTCAAAAAAAAACCAAGACGTGTGACACAGCATGCTCATAGTTACCCGATCAAAATTTGGGTGCTTGGCAACCAGCGTATATTGACAAAGGTTGAAGCATCCCAGGGTTATATGCCATCCAGCTGTCTTCCAGCAAGCAAAATCAATGAGAGAAGCTGGATTCATGTAACGACTGTGTGATTCACTTAGACAACAACATGTCTGTGGAGATCCTCAGTCATCCAGGTCATGGTTGTCCCAAAGGTGCTTATTTCAAAAGGTAACTGAACTTTGTTTTTCCTTGAAGAGGTTTCACTTCTCATACAAGCAGCTTCTTCAGTTCTGACTGAATGGTGAAGGATGGAATGATTTGTATCTCTTGCAGTCACCTGGTTTAATATTAATCTTTCCATCCGCCATTCAGTCACAACTGAAGAAGTTTCTTGGATGAGAAGCGAAACATCTTCAAAGAAAAAACAAAGTCCAATTGTCATTTGAAAAAAAAAAAGCACCTTTGGGACATTTTAGGACTTTGGGAAATTTTGCATGTTCTTGAAATGCCGACATTCCCAATTCAAGAGAATGGAGATAATAATGATGGTGATTGAAGAAGAGGTGGAATTATGTGTCTCTGTATTGAATCTGACTGCATGAATATGCTATTCTGTACTTGGGTACGACTCAAATTTGTGGCCCAATTGTATTGAAATGAGATTGCTTAAATAAGTTTATTTTTCTTCGGGTATAAATCCCAGTCACTTTGTTTATCTTAACATCTTACACATTTGCTTCAAACACATGAAATATAGTATCAACCTATGAAAGATGGCAGCTTTTGAAAAAGAAAACATCATTCTGTTGTGGCCCACCAGCAGCCAGCATAGCTGGTGGCAGATTCAGACAGTGCGGAGGTTGGGGAGGAACATGGGCCAGTCCTGGAGGCTGGGGAAGGCTCTGATGCGTGCTTTGCATTGCAGGCAGAGATGGGGCTAGGGCTGTCCGACAGTTATCAGCTGGCTTCAGAGTCAGAGATCAGTGGGGCAGAAGAACAGCTGGAGCCTGTTCCCCATGTGTGCATGCACAGAGCTGCCAGTAGAAGGGAACAGTTAAAGAACAAGGGCTGACTCGGGAGTAAGGACACAGGTGGATGGTGAAGGGCCCCTCCCATAGGGAATAAAGAGGAGCAAAAGGGGAGTAGAGTTTGCAGGAGACAGTTCACTTAATTAGTGTGAAGATTTGTTCGTGACTCTCAGAGACTCCTTGCCAAGAATTCTCTTATACAGCGTTGCATTCGGAAGATATCAGCCTGGCAGCTCTCCAAGCCTGATATGGTTTGTGGTTGTAAATTCACCCTTGAAAGACTGTTTGCCAGGACTTTGCTGGATATGAATGAGAGGAATTCACATTAGCTTAATGAAAAAGGTTTTTTGGGGACAAGGAGTCTCCTTTGTGATTTTGTGAAGCCTAGGTCAGAGCACATTCTTCTTAAAGGATATGCCCAGGAATATGTTTTAAGTACAGCTAGGTGGTATCATCAGCATCTTGGCTAATGTTGACAAAGTAAGCAGAATTAGGTCCAATGAGTGCATGGATAAGAAATCACCAGGAATCCCAGATCAGTGGAGTAGACGCGGAGGGCACAACGACAAGACACTTTGCCAAGAACACTACAAGGATGGGATTGAGCTTGTCTCAACCGAGAGTTTACTTTCAATCTTTTATTCTGCTATAAATAAATATTCACCTTCGGGGTGTCAACAGAATTGCTGGTTGTTTTGTTCCGGGAGAATAAAATTGGAATTAGGATAAATAACGCTGTGCCAATATCGCCTTCATTATCAAGTGAGTCAACAATGATAAACAGCACAACTGAGTCATTTGTTGTAGGTGACAGAGAACAGAAAGAGGAAGGAGAAAATGGCCACTGTGCTCAAAATTGCCTGAAGTGAGTCCTTGCCTTCATGTGCCTCTTTGTTAAATTGCAGCATTGGCAGAAGGCTAACAAGGTTATGCCAACTTGGCTTTCCTCTTCTGAAATCCCCAAATGATAATACATTGTCATAAAGGGGATTAAAAGTGGGCAGTATCTGCGTGGGGTAAAATGGAAAAGAGTTATGTGAATTTATTCTGTCCAGTGGAAGTGGCAGGCCATAAATATTCTTGAATGTTTCTTCATTGGTGAGCCTTAAGTAACCCCATTAACAAGTAAAACACATCTGTTGTCATTGGTGCAATGCAAACAAGTCATAAATATGGACTGTCACTGTGCTTTTAAATACCAGCCCACTATATTTCAGATGCCTAGCTTAAATGTATTTTATGTTTTGACTTGGATAATCAGACTTCAGAAAAAGTTGTTGTGAGTTGTTCCATGATGCTTTAAAAAAAAAAGGGGGAATTTTGCTTTTTAGCTCAGGGAAAGAATAGCAGACATTAATAAAACACTATTCTTTAAAACAGTTTTACGATCTCGGAAGATTTGAGAGAAATTATAATTGTACGCTAGTATTCTGCAGATGGTGATGGAAAGAATGGAGAATCGGTATTATTTGCTGTGTGATGATCTTGCCTTTGAGTTATACAGTCTTTAGTTAATATTTCTCCTAATGATTGTTCTATATCAGCAGTCTTAGAGAAGAACTGATGTATCTCCTCCTCCTCCTTTAGAATTTAGAATAACAGAGTTGAAAGGGATCTTGAAGGTCTTCTAGTCGAACCCCCTGCTTAGGCAGGAAACCCTACACCACTTCAGGCAAATGGCTTTCCAACATCTTCTTAAAAACTTCCAGTGTTGGGGCATTCACAACTTCTGGAGGCCAGTTCTTCCACTGATTAATTGTTCTAACTGTCAGGAAATTTCTCCTTAGTTCTAGGTTGCTTCTCTCCTTGATTAGTTTCCACCCATTGCTTCTTGTTCTACTCTCAGGTGCCTTGGAGAATAGTTTGACTCCCTCTTCTTTGTGGCAACCTCTGAGATATCGGAACACTGCTATCATGTCTCCCCTAGTCCTTCTTTACATTAAACCAGACCTACCCAGTTCCTGCAACCATTCTTCATATGTTTTAGTCTCCAGTCCCCTAATCATCTTGGTTACTCTTCTCTGCACTCTTTCTTCTTTTTCTACGTCTTCTAATAAAAGCTTAATTCCTCTGTGGCAGAAAGCTTGGTCACAAATAGGCTGCCAGAATTATATAGGTTCAGAACCAGAATTTAACCTTCCTGATCCAATTCCCTCAAAAAAGAACTATTTGATTGTTGTTGTTTTTTTAAAAAAGAAGCATTAAGGATGCTTCCATTTAACTAATTGTGTGGTTTTCCCCCCACATGTTTCTCTGTTGCTGGTGGAATATGTTGTAGACCTAGAACTGTGATGGCGAACCTATGGCATGCATGCCAGAAGTGGCAGGCAGATGTCTCTCTGTGGGCATGCACGCCATCACCAGTTGCTCTTCATGCCAGCTGGTCTTTATGGCAGTTGTGAAATTCAATTTTTTTTACTACCGGTTCTGTGAGTGTGGCTTGGTGGGCATGGCTTAGGTGGGGCAGGGGAAGGATATTACAAAATCTCCCTTCCAAACCCACTCCAGGGGAAGGATACTGCAAAATCTCCATTCCCACCCCACTCTGGGGCTCCGAACTACTCAGTATTTCCACTACCGGTTCTCCAGAACCTGTCAGAACCTGCTGGATTTCACCCCTGCTTTACGGCCTGAAAACGGCCCCAAAAATGGCCATTTTGCAGGCTGTTTTGAGGGCTTTGGGGGGCTGTTTTCAGGTGCTCAGGCATGCGCACATGCATACACATTCCTAATTGGGCACTCCGTGCCAAAAAGGTTCGCCGTCACTGACCTAGAGTTATGAGCTGCAGAAATGTTTAGGTTTGTGTCTCTTGAAATACGAGTGCAATATTCTGTAGAGGTTTTGTGAAATCCTTCTATTTGTAAAATCACGCTATAAAGTCCTTGTAATAGCAACTTAGCATGCTTGGAGGCTCCTGTTTATTATCCAAGTAAATTTACAACAACCTCGTTAAGTCAGCTCCAGTATTATTTCATTTTTAGGATGAGTCTTGCATAAATATTCTTCTTGCTTAGTCATTCTGCTTCACCAGCTGCAAAATCTCATCCAAGGGACAGAAGACAAGAGAGTCAGTATTAAACATTCCATTCAATTATGCAATGTTGCCTTACATAAATTGAACTGTTTGAATGATAAGAGGGAATGGCTGAGGTCGCTTAATGAATGAGGAATGATTCTGACCAAATGCCACAGTTATCCCTATGGATCAGACAATTGTTTGGAAGAAGATTAGATCACAGAACAGATAACAACAAAGTTCCACCCCCCACTTTAGTCTTTATAAGAGAAAACTGAATTGTATATTTTCATAGCATTCTTGCTTTGAGCATGCATATATATGTATCTAAGTATGTATGTATGTATGTATCAGTGGTGGGTTCCTGCTGGATCGCACTGGATCGCGCGCGCTCCCTTTCAGCGCTCCACCTGGCTTGCGCGCTCCCTTTCAGCGCTCCACCTGGCTTGCGCGCTCCCTTTCAGCGCTCCACCTGGCTCTCGCGCTCCCTTCCGGCGCTGAAACCGGAAGTACAGTCTTGCCCCGCCCCTGGCGAAGCAACGACGCCTGCCTGCGCTCCACCAGCTCGGCTGGGAACGGAGATGTTTCCTCAGCGGAGCGGAGCGCCTGAAAAGACTTTTCAGGCGCTCCGCTCCGCTGAGGAAACATCTCCGTTCCCAGCCGAGCTGGTGGAGCGCAGACAGGCGTCGTTGCTTCGCCAGGGCCGGGCAAAACTGTACTTCCGGTTTCAGCGCCGGAAGGGAGCGCGAGAGCCAGGTGGAGTGCTGAAAGGGAGCGCGCAAGCCAGGTGGAGCGCTGAAAGGGAGCGCGCAAGCCAGGTGGAGCGCTGAAAGGGAGCGCGCGCGATCCGGTGCGATCCGGGAGGAACCCACCACTGGTATGTATGTATGTATGTATGTATGTATGTATGTATGTATGTGTATATATGTATATGCATGTATGTATGTATGTATGTTTGTGTGTGTGTGTGTATATATATATATATTTGTATATATTTGTATATATATATTTGTATATATTTGTATATATATATTTGTATATATTTGTATATATATTTGTTTTCGTAGATTTTCACGGGTGTAGGTATGCTGGTTTTGTTGTATTCGGGTCTTTTCCCGTGTAAGGTTGAGATTGTCTTTGCAACGTTTTAAGCCCACAGCTTGAAGATGGCAGGTGTGATCCTGCCGAAACATTGCAAAGACAATCTCAACCTTACACGGGAAAAGACCCGAATACAACAAAACCAGCATATATATATATATATATATATATATATATATATGTGTGTGTGTGTGTGTGTGTGTGTGTGTGTGTGTGTGTGTTGTATTTGTCACAACCCCTGGTATGCCCAAATATGGGAGGGAGCATACTGCTTCCCTTTTCTGTCTATCGGCTCACCCTAGGAGCCACCCAGGCAGAAAGCCATTTTTTATGTTGCCTTGTTACATTTGTGTTGCATTTGTGCTGGTAAATAAATAAAGGGAGACTAGTATAGATCTATTTCAAGCTATTTAGCTCTCATCAGCTAGCCATACCCTTACTGGGAATGAATGAATGAATGAATGAATGAATGAATGAATGAATGAGAATAGCAATAATACTTAGACTTATGTACTGCTTCATGGTGCTTTACAGCCCTCTCTAAGTGGTTTACAGAGTCAGCCTGTTGCCCACAACAATTTGGATCCTCATTTTATCCACCTCAGAAGGATGGAAGGCTGTCAACCTTGAGCCAGTCAGGATTGAAGTAAAATCAGTTGGCAGAATTAGCCTGCAATACTCCAATACTGCACCAGCACAGCTCCTTGGTCAATATTAATTCATTGCCCCAAACTAAATGTCTGTTGGTGATGTAGAAATGTACAATATACCATTTAAAACAGTATAATCATAAACCCATGCTAAATCAGTGGTTACCCACTGTTCATTTAATGATAAGCAGGAAAGACCTTGGGAGACAGGATGAAGAGATGCCATCAAGGAAACAATCAGATAAAATAATGTGTTTGGGAGAATCTCTTTCCATACACATTAGATTTATGGATGACTCTATGTGCATGCTCACACTAAATGCTTCCTATTTTCCTGATGTATTGCAAGAGATTAATGCTTTCTCTAATGTTGTTAGCATTAATGAAACAGATGTACTGTATGTGAGTATGAAGGCATCAATCAAATCAACTTGTCTTTCACAAATACATTCAGTGAAGAATCATAGAATCAAAGGCCTGGGAGGGATATTGGAGGCCTTCTAGTCCAACCCCCTTCCCAAAACAGAAGTCCTTACTCCATCCCAGATGGATGGTTTTCCAGTCTTCTTGAAAACCTCCAGCGATGGAGCACCCACAATTTCGGGAGGCAAGCTATTCTGTTGCTTAATCCTTCTCACTGTCAGGAAATTCCTCCTTATTTCCTGGTTGAATCTCCTTCTAACAAGCTTCCATCCATTGCTTCATATCCTGCCCTCAGGTGCTTTGGGGAATAATCCATGCCCTCTTCTCTGACAACCTTGCAAGTATTGGATGACAGTTATACTGTCTCTTCATTAGGCTAAACATACCTTGTTCCCTAGAGAAATTAATGTTTGATGAATAGTTTGTGGTGGTGACAAAGCTTTTCAAGATCAATAGAAAAGTTTGACTATTAGCTATCCACAACATAAGGCAAATTACCATAAAGTTTCAAGCTACCATTAACATTTTGCTTGTCAATTTTTTTAATGCTACTGTCTCTTAAGTACCAGCAACAACCCATCTGCTGTCTGAACAACAAATGAAAATCTGGAATATTTTTTTTGAAGTGACAAAAACAAGGAGGAGAGAAGGAGAGGGGGGGGGGGAATAGTTGCAAACAGTAAGGAAAAAAAAACTGGTTTTGTAAAGTACCATACAGAACATATCCTATATTTTATTCTTATAGAAACAAAGTGGGCAGAGAAAGTTGATTTTAAATTTGTGTCTGTAAACCTGGATGTCTGTCTGTGTCTATATTTTGAACCTGTCCAAGGTTTTACCATCTTTCCAATAATTGAGTTTGTCCCAAGTGATGTGGGTCCAATAAACAGGCATTTGATTCACTTTTTATTACACTTTTTAAAAAAATGGGTAAAATACACACATTTGCATAACTTTCTAATTTTCCCAAGTCCACTTGGGAAATTTCCTGAAGTTCTGTGCGATGAAATGTCTCTTTTAGTAAATTATTTCTCAAATTCTACCTTAATTATTTTTGATTGGGATCTGGCTACAGTGTGTTGGTGGTCAAGGCCAAATCCAATCTAGACTATTTTTTAAGGTCACGTTTCTCAAGGTATAAGCTCACACTGCAAAGAGCAAATGGAATGGAGAAACTAGTCAATATTATTGACTAAGTGTTGACTACTTGATCCAGAAAAGTAAGAAGCCAACTATGAAATATTGATTTCAATCAATCAGAATATAGTTGGAAGGGACCTTGGAGGTCTTCTAGTCCAACCAAGCAGGAGACTTTATTCCACTCCAGAGAAGTGGCTGTCCAGTCTCTTCTTAAAAAACTCCAGTGATGAGCACCTACAACTTCTGGATGAAAGTTGTTCCACTGGTTAATTGTCCTCACTGTTAGGAACCTTCTCCTTAATTTCAGGTTGCTTCTCTCCTTGATTGGGTTCCATCTGTTGCTTCTTGTCTTGCCTTCTGGTGCTTTGGAGAATAGGTTTACCCCCCTCTTCTTTGTGGCAGCCCCTCAAATAGTGGAATACTGCTACCACATCACCCTTACTCCTTCTTTTCTCTATTTGGGTCCCTGGTCTGTTTTCTCTATTTGAGCCCTCTTCTAGCCAGGAACTTCCACTTGATGAACAGTTGTAAGAATCGAAGCAAGAGATACTTACTTCTGTACATTAGCAAAGCATTGAATTAGGAGTAAAGTCCCAAATAATTCAGAAGCCTTCTGCTATTGGATTTCCTGTTCAGAAAAATGACAGCAACAAAGCTTTTGAAGACAAAAGATTTCTTTTCTATCTCAGTATATACAGAGAGGCTTCCCTGTCAAGCAGAAGCATTTAATAGCTGCAGTGGAGTTGGTTTCTAATAGAATCACTCCCTTTTGCACTTCTGCTTTTATAACTTTATGTGGGCAGGTGGGATGCTCAAATTGGGACTCGGGTTGCATTTCTTAATCCTCTTCTAACACGCTGTTGCTAAGAGATGTTCGCACATCACTGTGAGTGGCATGCATCTCAATTCCTTTGCAGATAGCACTTTCTGCTGCCGATGCCTTGGCAATTGGAGGAAGCCATCCTCGTATCGTTTCCTTCCCACCCACTCTCAAAGCCATTAAAAAAAAAAACATTAAACATTGGGCTGAAGATGAAACCCCAACGTTTTAGAAGACAGCCATATATTGGAGTCAGAAATGAAGACACCATGCTGCCATAGTGACATCTTTTTCTAAGCTTCTTGTTTTATTTTGCCTTTTTGGACCCCCAAGTTAATATATATATTATCGGCCTCCCAACCATCATCTGTTTCAGGCTGCAGGGATTGCCACAACTTACTGCCACTTCCGTGTGCCCCATTTTTGGCCTCTGCATCCCATTTTTGGCCTCTGCGTACTCCGATCCCTGCCGCCCAGAAAGGGCGGAAAATGGGACATGTGGAGGCCAAAAATGGGGCATGTGGAGGCTGAAAACAGGATGTGGAGGCTGAAAATGGGGCACATGGTGGTGGCAATAAACTATTGCAATCCCTGAAGCCTGAAACAGCTTATCACCCCAACAATCAACTGCTCGTGCTAATCAGGCTGTACTGAAACTGAAATTGAAACGGACATGTTTAGTGGGTGAAATTGGTGCTTTAAGTTTTCTGTGGGGCTTAAGGTACAAACGAGGCCCCCAAATTCTACCCATCCCTCTTGCTCCCCAAAAAGCCAATGATTTTGGATGCTTTCATTTGGGTTGTGCGGGTAAAGATTTGTACTTTCATATTGCATCCGATTTTGGTCACCACATTGCAAAAAAATATGTTGAGACTTTGGAAAAAGTGGAGAGAATAGCAACGAAGATAATTGAAGGCCACATGACCACGGAGACGTCTTCGGACAGCACTGGCACTTTGGCTTTGAAATGGAGATGAGCACTGCCCCCTAGAGTTGGAAATGCCTAGCACATATCTGCGAGGGAAACCTTTACCTTTAAAATGATTAGCTACTATAACAGTGAAGACAATTAATCAGTGGAACATCCTCCTTCCAGAGGTTGTGGGTGCTTCATTTAAGAAGAGACTGGACAGCTACCTGTCTGAAATGGTATGGGGTCTCCTGCATGAGCAGTAGGGTGGACTGGAAGACCTCCAAGGTCCCTTCCAGCTCTATTCTGATTGATTGACTGTAGATTGTCATGAGACAGAAAGCAGCTTTTAAAAGGGGGGTTACTAAAAATGGTTAGCAACAGATCCCTTGTGTATTTTAGCTTTTGTCTAATTATTTTTTCCATGCAAATATAGAGATTCTTGCTTTCATCCAAAGGACTGAAAAGTGGTACAGGTAGTTCTTGACTTATGACAGTTCATTTAGTGACAGTTCAACGTTACAAGGCACTGAACAAAGTGACTTATGACTATTTTTCACACTTACAGCCTTTGTAGTATCCCCATATCATGTGACCAAATTCAGATGCTTGGGAACCGACTCCTTCTCCTTCTGTTAACAAGGCTTTAATGGCATTTCTTCACTAAGCAAGCTGCCTGAGCAGCCCTTTCAAACTTTGAGACTTATCAGAAGCTGTTGTGGTCTGCCGGCGGCCTGCTAGCAGCAAAGTCGGACAGTGGGGAGGTTGGGGAGGAACATGGGCCAGTCCTGGAGTCTGGGGAAGGCTCTGCGTCAAAGGCAGAGAGGGGACCCGGGCCATCTGGGAGTTATGTGCTGTCTCTAGAGCCTCCAGAATCAGACATCAGTGAGGAAGAGGAACAGGGGGAGCCTGTTCCCAATGCATGCATGCGCAGAGTTGCCAAAAGGCAAGAACAGTTAAGATAAAAGGGCCAACTTGGGAGTAAGGCTTGGAGATGATTGGCCCCTCCAATAAAGGGGGAGCAAAGGCACATGCACCTTTGCAGGAAGCAACTTTGTTCTAGTCGGTTTAAAGTCTGAAGCTCCGTTTGGACTCTGTGCTCCATGTGGCCTTGCAAAGCTAATTGCCAATCTTTGGCAGCGTTTCAAGAGAGATAAAGATGGGTGCTTATCAGCCTTATATTGAAAGACTTTGGCAGACTTCTCTCGGACTCTTTACAAAATGTTTGTGATTCCTTACGGGCTGTGAATGAACATAATTCACAGCCATTGAAATAAAAAGAGGGTTTTGGGGACTAAGTGCGTGCTTTTTACTGTCCCAGGAAGCCTAGGTAAGAACAGAGGTTGGAATTCAATCTTAAACATGGTTCTGATGCCAGCTGGAGATTGTCGGTGCTCTAAAGTTTGTGCCTGATCCCTTATCTTTTTCAGATACCAAGTCTGAAAGAGATTTCCAAGTGGACTTTGTCAATCTTCCCATAGTCTCACCGTATAAGCCCTCCCCTGGTTAAGTCTGCCAACCTATCAAAATATTTAATGTAGGTCTCATGCTGGAAAATTAAACAGTAAACTGTTATCAGATGGGCCATTTCTTTCTGCTCCAGCACTCTTTTAGTGGAAGATATCACTTACATCATTGTGATCAGCCCCATAAGTTGTGATACTCAGACAGTAGTCCTTGATTTCCACACATGACACTTCATAAAAGGAGGATAGGAAACTTGGAAAGCTCAGGTGCTGACTGGATGCCCCTTCTGAAAGGGATCAGGAAACAAAACACAACATCAAGAGGTTTTATATAAGGCCTCTATTGCTTCAAACCCAAATGTGCGACCAGAATGGCCAAATAGAAAAATGCAATAGCAAGGCAAAGATTTTAACTCAGTTGCCTTTTTCTTTCAGATATAATATCTTTTTGCCTATATTATTGTGTAATATACAGATAAACATAGTGGGAAGGGAGCTTGTAGGTCATCTAGTCCAACCCCCTGCCCAAGCAGACCTTACACCGTTTCAGTCTCCTCTTGAAAGGTTCCAGTGATGAAGCTCCCACAATTTCTGAGGGTAAGCTGTTCCATTGGTTGATTATTCTCACTGTCAGAAAAATTCTCCTTATTTCCAGGTTGAATCTCTCCTTGATCAGTTTCCATCCATTATTCCTTGTCTTGCCTACAGTTGCTTTGGAAAATAGCTTGACCCCTCCTCTCTGTGGCAGCCCCTCAAATATTGGAAGACTGCTATCATGTCTTCCCTAGTCCTTCTCTTCACTAGACTAGCCATATCCAGTTCTTGCAACCATTCTTTGCATGTTTTAGCCTCCAGTCCCCTAATCTTGGTTGCTCTTCTCTGCACACTTTCCAGAATCTCAGTGTCGTTTTTATAGTGTGGTGACCAAAACTGGGAGCAGTATTCTAGGTGTTACTAAGGCTTTATAGAGTGCTATTAGTACCTCACTTGATCTTCACTGAATCCCTCTGTTAATGCAATTTAGGATTGCATTGACTTTTTTGGCTGCCACCGCACACTGCTGACCAGTGGTGGGTTCCGGATCCCATTCCAACTGGTACGGGACTGGCGTCACCCATATGGACACGTGCAACATGCACGCACATGCACGTGGTGCACGCATGGGTTGTAGCTGCCAGCTATGCTTCCACAAGCCTCTGTGACACTCCAGCTGCTTGGCGGAGCGTCGTGCAGGCTCTGTAGGCATCATGCGCATGTGCGGAAGCGCCGAAGGTAAGAAGCTCGGGCAGGTGGGTGTGCCCTCTGGAACACCATACCAGATCGGTACCCATTGCTCCGGGCAGGCTCCGGTACGCCGGTACGCCTGTACACCTGTACCGGGGCGTACCGCCTGCAACCCACCACTGCTGCTGACTCATATTTAACTGGTTATCCACTAAGACTCCAAGAGCTCTCTCACAGTTACTGCTATTAAGCCTGGTTTCACCCAGTCTGTATGTGTACTTTTGATTTTTCTAGCCTTAGTGTAAGAGTTTACTCTACATTGAATTTCATTTTGTTAAATATCGCCCATTGTTCAAGTCTGTCAAGATCTATCTGGATCTTGAGCCTGTTATCTAGGGTGTTGGCTATTCCTGTATGATATGTAATCAATTAACTAAAACCTCATCTCTTTCAATATCTATTGAATCTGTCCCCCCCCCCCTGTATTGTTAAAGAATCAGACTGAGACAAAAAAGAATCTTATCCTCTGATTACTTCTGAATATCAATAATTAGGAGTCATGGTGGCGCAGTGGTTAGAATGCAGTATTGCATTCTACCCAATTCTGCCAACTGCCAGCAGTTTGATTCTCATTTGCTCAAGTTTGACTCAGCTTTCCATCCATCTGAGTAGGGTAAAATGAGGACTCAGATTGTTGGGAGCAAGAGGCTAACTCTGTAAACTGCTTAGAGAGGGTGTGAAGCACTATGAAGTGGTATATAAGTCTAAGTGCTATTGCTTTATCCAGAAAAAAACACCTTTCCGTTGACTATTCTGTGATAGTGCAGTCCAATAAATGAAAGTAACCATGAGCATTGTAATATCCATGTTGTATGTTTTGTTGCATAATTAGACACTGCCCTGGAAGTTCTCCTCCATCTCATATATAGAGATGGATAGAAAGGAAAGTACAAAGACAAGCTGGGCAAAGGGGAAGGCAGAATCTGACCATTTGGGTCGCCTGTGCAAGGTGACTTCTGCTTGACATGATATGTTGCGCTCTCTCTTGGGACACACTGAAGGTGGCATGGTTGCATAGCCTGCAATGGGAAAGAAACCTGACCATGCTGAATCTGAAAAGTTCCATCCCATCTTTATTCCTTTTTTTAAAAAAATGTTTTATTCATTTTATTTATACAACATTAAATTTCCATTGAACAGTGTGTGATCTGAGTACAGTTATAATCCACATATTTGTTGTACTGTAGTGTTCTTCACAATAATATTAATAATATAATAATATAATAACACTAGCCAGCACTGTCTGAACATGTCTCCATGGTCATGTGGCCGGCACGACTAAACACAGAAGGAGCACGGAACGCTGTTAACCTTCCCATGTAGGTAGTCCCTATATTTCTACTTGCATTTTTACATGCATTCGAACTGCTAGGTTGGCAAAAGCTGGGACAAGTAATGGGAGCTCACTCCGTTACGTGGTGCTATGGATTCGAATTGCCAAACCGCCGACCTTTCTGATCAACAAGCTCAGCGTCTTAGCCACTCAACCACTGCGTCCCTTTATTTCTAATTTTACTATAATGCAAAATATTATATCTCTATCCATCATCAGTGATTCAAAACTTTTGAAGTTCTTTGAATTGACTAATAATTCCATACTAAAGAGAGATGTAGATTCCCCCTGGCCTGATGTGCAGTCCAAAATGTTACTTTGCAGTGAATATTTAAATTCCTCCCAGTGACTGACCTTGAAAAGTAGTGCAAGAACGTGTATTTGTAAAAATATCTTTGGACTAGGCCTCAACACACACAAATATACAAATGAATTAACTATTAATAGAAAGCGGAGCCCTGGGGAAAGACTGAAAAAGATATATGTAATTTTTAGGCTTCCTCATTAGGGCTTATGTAATGAGATAGCCTAGAAATCACATATCCGAAAGGAATTAATTTTAGAAGAAAAATTATCTATTCCGTTTCCCTGTAGAAACTGGAAAGAGATAGATGTTCAGGGACTACACTCCAGTCCTAAAAACATAAGGATGGAGGATGTACACAGAGGAAGTAGAGGTATGATTGGATAAAACAATTCCCTTTCCACTTTTTTTAAAAATATTGAGTAGGAGGCAGAGATAATCTGTCACTAACATCCCTAGGAATTACATGATAAAGGATCAGTTCAAGGATATGTTTTAAAGCTGGATGATTGTGAAGGATAATGTCAGATTGTAAATATTCCTTGATTACCATTTCCAGTGTATCTTAAGCAGCCAGATGCCTTGATAAAATACTATCACCCAAATTTTGGTTGTCCATGAATATGAATCTGTTTTGGCCCACCAATGGCCTGTGGAGCTGGCAGTAGATTTGGACAGTGAGGAAGTTGGGGAGGAACATGGGCCAGTCCTGGAGTCTGGGGAAGGCTCTGATGAGGGCTCTGTGCTGGAGGCAGAGATGGGGCCAGGGCTGTCTGTCAGTTATCAGCTGCCTTCTGAGTCAGACATTTGTGAGGCAGACAAATAGGGGTCGACTTGGGAGTAAGGCCACAGGTGGACGGTGAATGGCCCCTCCCAGTGGAAATAAAAGAGGAGTGAAAGAGGAGTGGAGTTTGCAGGAGACCATTAGTTCGCTTAATTGGTTTGGGAATGTCCAAGACTCCTTGCCAAGTTTTGCAGATATCGGCCTGTCAGCTCTCCAAGTCAGATAAGGTCTGTGACTGTAAATCCTCCCTGGAAAGACTTTGCTGGATGTGAATGAGCAGAACTCACAGTAAATTAATAAAAGGGTTTTTTGTTGGGACAAGGAGTTTGCTTCATGCTCTTGATTATATTTTGTAAGATGTAGATTTGAGAAGTTGAGGATAAGTACATTTTTAAATCAAATTGTAGGCAAACATTTGCCAGGAAAAAAAAAGCACAGTGCAGTCCTTGATGGGGATAGCATCAGGATGACATGAAATATGAAATACTGTGTCCAGGTCTGGTCCCCAAGGTACAAAAATGTTGCCAACGCCCTAGAAATTGTGCCCAGAAAAGCAACAAAGATGATAAGAGGTCTAGATGCTCTGGAACACCTAATCTCCTGAGGTGAGATTGTCCCCAACCCTCCTATCTTTTTATAAGGTCCTAAAGACATGGATGTGCCATTCAGCTTGCAGCCCACAGGGCAATGAAGCAGAGGTGAAATTCAGCAGGTTCTGACAGGTTCTGGAGAACCGGTAGCGGAAATTTTGAGCAGTTCGGGGAACTGGCAAATGCCACCTCTCGCTGGCCCCAAAGTGGAGTGGGAATGGAGATTTTGCAATTTCCTTCCCCTGCCACGCCCACCAAGCCACACCCACAGAACCAGTAGTAAAAAAAATGAATTTCACCAGTGCAATGAAGGTGGTTGATTGAGTAATAACAGAAAACTGGTTCTCTGATTATTTTGCATAACAAATGGCGATGTCGAATCCATATTTATTGGAAAGCAGGTCATGTGTTCCCTTCCCCAAAAAAACATGACAAGGGGAAGCATATGCATACTACTTAAGTGTAAATTTAATGTGCATATAGAGAGTTACAGTTGGATTTTTGTTCTGTAGGGAGAACGAGGCAGACAGGGACTGAGTCTAGGCAGGTTGAAGCTAACACAACCTTTATTTACACAGTGACAAACAGCTCAGAAGTACGGCAAATCTCAGATAGGCAAACAGCAAGGAAATGACAGCTGACAGCTCTTTTATAGTCGAGCTGTCAGGCGATAGACCAATCAGGTGGCTGGATTCTCCCGCCGGCTGGCTGCTGCGTCTTGGCCAATCAGGAGCAACCAATGTAAGTCAATGGCAGGAGAAGTTCGCAGGCAAGTCTATTGCAGGAGAGCTTAAAACACAACAATTTTGAAATTGAGGAAGTGAAAGAAAAGAAGATGCATTGGTTCATTTATTTTCTTCTCGTTAATTTACTAGTTCTTGAGTACTTAAAGAAGTATTCCTCATGACATGCAGTTAATGACAATAACAGGACATAGCGATAGTGATATATAGTGAATTAACACCTAAGGCAACAAGAAAAGAACTTCAATTGACTGGATAGTTTATCCACTAATGTTTCATTCTCGTCCGTTTTAGCTAATTTTAACGCACTGAATAGGAACCATTAGTGTGTTGTTGTGGGAATCTAGAGTCAACTTGCTTGACAAAGATTATCAATTATTCTTGATAAGACTTTGGAAACCATTAATTAATGGTGTGAAGTGCCTGAGGAGCCCCAAATATTTTTGAAAGGAAACCAAGCATGTAAATCTTTGGGCTTCTGCCACGGATTTGGGACTAAAATTGTGTTGATTGGCAATCCCTGTGTGTTGTCTATTCCAGCTTGAAATGAACCCTAAGAAAATGGTTGGACTTCTTGGATATTTGAAATCATGCTGATAGTTAGGTTCCTATCTTATGATTGCTCCTGGAAGCCCATTTTGAATAATAGATATTTCATACTTCGTCTCCTTGTTTATGGAAGATATAGATGCTATTTTCCAAAACACAATTCAGCATTACTAATTGTTTCTCTCAGCTGGAGAGAATGGGCTGGCACAATCACGAATGGGCTGGATAAATAAATACAAGTGTAATACTGAAGAAATAAGGTACAGCTAAGAATAACTAGAAGGGATGTGGTGGCTCAGTGGCTAAGATGCTGAGCTTGTCAATCAGAAAGTTCGACAGTTTGGCAGTTTGAATCCCTAGTGCCACGTAAATGGAGTGAGCTCCTGTTACTTGTCCCAGCTTCTGCCAACCTAGCAGTTCGAAAGTATGTAAAAATGCAAGTAGAAAAATAGGAACCACATTTGGTGGGAAGGAACAGCGTTCCATGTGCCTTTGACATTTAGTCATGCCGGCCACATGACCACCGAGACGTCTTCGGACAGTGCTGCTCTTCGGATTTGAAACAGAGATGAGCACTGCCCCCTAGAGTCGGGAACGACTAGCACATATGTGCGAGGGGAACCTTTACGTTTACTAAGTATAACTATCTACAACAGTGTTTCTCAATCTTGACAACATTAAGACATGTGGACTTCAACTCCCAGAATTCTGCTGGCTGTGGAATTCTGGGAGTTGAAGTCCACACATCTTAAAGTTGCCAAAGTTTAGAATAGAATAGAATAGAATAGAATTCTTTATTGGCCATGTGAGATTGGACACACAAGGAATTTGTCTTTGGTGCATATGCTCACAGTGTACATAAAGAAAAATAAAATACATTGATCAAGAATTATAAGATAGAACACTTAGTGATAGTCAATAATTTGACAGTGTTGTGGGAATTAGTTTAACAGAGTGATGGCATTTGGGGAAAAAAACTATCCTTGTGTCTAGTTGTTCTGGTGTGCAGTGCCCTATAGTGTTGTTTTGAGGATAGAAGTTGAAACAATTTATGTCCAGGACATGAGGGGTCTGTAGATATTTTCACAGCCCTCTTTTTGACTCATGCAATTTACAGGTACTCAATGGAAGGCAGGTTGGTAGCTATTGTTTTTTCTGCAGTTCTAATTATCTGTTGAAATTGTATCTGTCATGTTGGATTGCAGAGCCAAATCAGACAGTTATGGAGGTGCAGATAACAGACTCAATCATTCCTCTGTAGAACTGAATCAGCAGCTCCTTGGGCAGTTTGAGCTTTCTGAGTTGGCGCAAAAAGAACATTCTTTGTTGTGCTTCTTTGAAGTCATTTTTGATATGTAGGTGTCCATTTTAAGTCTTGAGATATGGTAGAACCTAGAAATTTGAAAGTCTCTACTGTTGATACTGTGTTGTCTAGTATTGTAAGAGGTGGTAGTATGGGAGGGTTTCTCCTAAAATCTACCATCATTTCTACGGTTTTGAGTATATTTAGTTCAAGATTGCTCTGGTTGCACCACGAGGCTAGTTGTGAAATACATACTGATCTAGGAAATGAGAGTTTGCCTTGGAATTCTTGATAACAAAGCAAGCCAGAAGTACAATTACATTTAAAAATGGGCAAGAACTCAATTAATTCTCCTTGAAAGACACACATTGTTTTCCCTCTCAAATCTCAGGGAAAACAGCCAGGTTTTCAAAGACTTTGGAATCAGAGGGAGAACCATATGGATCTCTAGGGGAATATTATTCCAGAGCATAGGAGTCACAACCAAGAAGGCAAAGGCCAAATAAAAAAAGGAAATCTTTGAGTTAAATTCTCAGTGATTTCATAGACATGTTAAAGCAGTTTTGATGTATTGATCTGAACTTTGGCAAAAGTACAGAACTGGTTTTAATTGATTTTTTCCTGGATATTTTTTTGACTTCTTGGCTCTCATTCAGCCTGGAGTTCTGATAGTCTCACGTCAAAGCATTTAATCAGGCCCCACTCCTGCTTAGATTCTGAGTCCAAACAAGACCAGAGAAACTACCACCATCTGAGATGCTTAAATTATTGAATCATAGTTTTTCCCCCTCTGCATTTTTCTTTTATTGATTCTCATTTCTGACAAGTAGAACTTCAACTACCTGGATTGGTACAACAAACAGTGAATATACTGGAACTCTCCGCTTTCTTTGTTTCAGATTTGGGTGGTGCTTAGTTTCAGCCTGAATTGTGGTCAAAAGATATGTCTAAATAAATATGTGTGCAATTTTAAGGAGTTTTGATGTACTATGTGTATGTGTTTTAATCTGGGCTGAATCAATCACATCAGGGTGGCTTTTTTTTTAGAAATGAATGCATAAGTTTGAAAGAATAAAAGTTAAACATTGCTGTTAAACGTTAAGCCTCAAAGGTCAAAAGCTAAGAAGAAGAAAGGCCTGTAAGGTATTAAGTACCCCTCTCCAGAAAGGAAGGAAAGGAGGGAGGAAGGAAGAAAGGAAGGAAGGGATGTAGAGGAAAGAAAAAAAGAAGGAAAGAAAGAAAAAGGAGGGAGGGAGGAATGAAGGAAGAGAAGGAGGGAGAGATGGGGAAGGAGGGAAGGAAGGGGAGGGGGAAAGAAGGAAAAGAGGAAGGGAAGGACGGAAAGGAAGGAATCACATTCAATGATTCCCCATGGTTGTTAAGTGAATCCTTTGTGCGTAATGGGTGGGTTTTTTTGGCTGGTATCTGAAAGCAATTGCTGATTTCTGGCAAAAAATGCCATTAATTGTAGTAGCTGCAAATGGCCGTAAAGTGGCCCATTACCTGGTGTCCAAAATTTGATCAGGTACCATGGGTGGGGGAAAACAGCCATTGGAACTCAGAATTTGGATCAAAATGACCTTGGTGGTGGTGGGGGTGTCCATCATACTTTTGAGTAGTCACTAAACGACTGGTTGTAAGTCGAGGATCATTTGCTTTGGACTTACTAGTAACAACCAGCTTGCTTTAGTGGCATCTCATGCTGCTTTTTCTTCTGTAATATTCATATCTGCGTCTCTCAATGGCGCCCTTCTTCTTTGGGGACCAAGTCAAGGGGGCTTTGAAAATAAGACTTCCCAGGGCATTGGAATATCAAAGGAAAGGGAGAGGCCCATCTCTTATTTATTTTATTTATTCTTATTTGTCAAACATATACAAGATAACAGGTATAAGTTTAAACATGGACATGAACACAGGAAATGGGTACAAACAAATGGGGACAATAGGACAGAGGCGGTAGGCATACTGGTGCGCTTATGCACGCCCCCTTTACGGACCTCTTAGGAATAGAGTGAGGTCCACGGTAGACAGTTTAAGGTTAAAGTTATGGGGGTTTGGGGATGAAACCACAGAGTCAGGTACTCATATTTTCTGCAATCGAGTTTGGAGCGGTTTTTTAAGTTTGTATCTATTGTGTGCTTATGTATTGTTGCTGTTGAAGCTGAAGTAGTCATTGACAGGTAGGATGTTGTAGCAGACAATTTTGTGTACTATGCTTAGATCAGACCTTAATTGATGTAGTTCTAGGTTCTCCAAGCCCAAAATTTCAATCCTTTTCTTCCTTCCTTCCTTCCTTCCTTCCTTCCTTCCTTCCTTCCTTCCTTCCTTCCTTCCTTCCTTCCTTCCTTTCTTTTGTCATTAGACTGTCAGAATCCATGTTTGTTTGTTTGCTTCCTTGCTTTTTGATTCTTTTTGTGTGCATCCAAACAACCTTGCAATAGTTGAATGCTGTCACGATGAAGGGAAAATCTGCCAGGTTTGAGTGACGGCTGCGTTCCAGCTGTTCTGGTGATGTTTTAAAGAATATGGTTTGTTAAATGAAGACCATGAGCTAAAGGCACATTTTATTTGGGATGTGCAAATTCAGCATCTGGTCAATATCTGAGCTTTAATCTATCCAAGCAGGCAAAGTGAATCAAGCCAATGGATTCTTCCGATTGTTTTAGAAAACAATCACATTCTGCTGATTTAATTAGATCTTATTATTGCACAATCACGCTGGGCAGAGTCAGGTACATTTTGTCAATGAATCATCTTAGTTAGCTAAGAAAAATTGGGGTGGGGTGGAGAGGGGAGAAGGGAAGCATTAAGAAATGACCCCAAGCTTAATTGAAGAAGCCTCAGGTGGAGTCAGTTTAAAGACTGATAGGGGTTATAAAATAAATAAAATAAAAATCAGAGTGTCTAGGCCAGAATTGATTATGGGGCAGAAAATGAAAGCCCAATATGACCAGAGATCTATGGATGCCCCTAAAGATATTTGGGAGGCTCATCCCTTCCCTTCCCCTCCCCTCCTCTCTTTCACCATTTGGAGAAGAGAAGCAGAATTAGCACTGCAGGCTAATTCTTCTTACTGCTGGCTACCAGCAGATTGGCAATTTAATCCTAGCCGGCTCAAGGTTGACTCAGCCTTCCATCCTTCCTAGATCTGTAAAATGAGGACCCAGATTGTTGCGGGCAAGAGGCTGACTCTGTAGATCGCTTAGAAAGAGCTTTAAAAGAACTATGAAGTGATATATAAGTCTAAGTGCTATTGCTATTGACTCAACCTTCCATCCTTCCAAGGTCGGTAAAATGAGGATTGTTGCGGACAATAGACTGACTCTGTAAACCGCTTAGAGAGGGCTGTAAAGCACTGTAAAGTGGTATATAATTCTAAGGGATATTGATATTGATATTGCTATCTGAGTTTTCAGTTTTGTTCCTCCCTCTCCCTTAACCCTGGGAAAATTCCCAGGGGTGCCTATGCAACACTCATTATCTTTTTTTAATATACTAATAATAGATATGCATTTTCTATTATACTAATAATAGAAAATGCATTAACTTAAATTGAAACCCAACCTAATTTTCTCTCATGATTTCCCAGCAGAATTTCATGTGATATTCAAGAGCATCTCATTCTAGGTCTAACCAAAGAGGGAATTCCGGTTTTGAAAAGGAAGGAATTGCCTATTGCTAGGCATGGGCAAGACAGGTTAGCATTTAAATAAGGTACCTGCAGGAAATTCTAGGGCTGCAGAGCAGGTGTGTCCATGCAATCATTACGTGCAAGAAGAATAAGTGCAAGAAGCTTTCTTGCATATCTCTTGGAAGAGTTTGAAAAATGTGTAGAGGACAACTGAAAGACATGAATACCAGCATTATTATAAGGGCTGTTTGTCTTACTGGCAGTGAGGAAAGATCTATTAAAGATATCTGTTTCAGGTGATTAATGGATCCTGACAGGTTTCAGAAGGTACAGGGGATGAGGACCTTAGATCAGATTGCTCCTATGTGGTCCCTCACTGTATGTCATCTCTTGGTGCTTCTTGGTTCATCAAGAAACTCTGGGAGATGAGACACCACAATAAGTATCTAGATATGATGGGATGTAGTCCAGATTCCCAGGAGGAAGAGAGTGTATCCCAAAGGAACAAGAGAGAATTCAGTTCGGATTTGTTTGCGACAAAGAGTATGAAGACAGGTCCTCTGTAATAGTTCTCAGAGTATATGCTTACTGGAAATGGTACTTGGTTTTACTTCGGCAAGATTCTATCTACAGGTGAGGAACAGTAAAGAAGAATCACAATAAGTGATCCTATTATAAGATAATAGGTTGGATGTTTTATGTCTTTACAAAAAAAGGATAAAACAGTCCAACCTATCAAAAACAGCACCACAAAAATCAGATTAGGAACACAAATTGAAATGGGGAAGAAAATGGTAAGTGAGCACCTGTCTACCCTAGACGAGTTCAAATCACCAGGACCGGACGGATTACACCCCAGGGTTCTGAAGGAACTGGCAGATGAGCTCTCAGAACCACTGAACTATATCTTTCAGAGATCCTGGAGCACCGGGGAAATGCCAAAGGACTGGAAAAGAGCTGATGTGGTTCCCATCTTCAAAGAAGGAAAAGAAATAGATCCAGGAAACTATAAACCTATCAGTGTCAAGCATGCCTCCTTCAATATCCAAGAAAGGAAAACCTCAACTCCATTTTAATAGAGATAAAGTACTTTTACTAGATAGGAAGTGAAAACAGCTAAAGGAAAGCAAGATCTGAGCCAGAAAAGCGCGAACACATACATATCAAATGTTACCCAGCACCCTCCCCCCAATTCCCCAACCCATTGTCCAATCTGCAACTCCCTAAGGTGTCATGTGGGGTGCATCTTCAAACAGCCTCCTCAAGTTGTTATGCGGAACGGTTGGCCTTGACCAAGTCCAAACATCAGTCACCAGCATGCACAGAAGATGGTGAGAACAAAACTCCTCCAGTACAATATAATTCCCTTCCCTAATACTATGTACCCCCCCCCCCCGGTTCCTGTGACAGCCGATAGCAAGCAAGTGTAGCAAGGAAAACAGAGGCTGGCATCCAGCCCTCCTTCAGAAAGTGATATCACTCCTGCAGGAAAAGAGAGAGGGAAAACAATACAAAATAACAACATAGTATATACATCTATCATAAAATCAAGGCCTATCAGGATAGCTGGTGTAAAATGTCCATAAAAGTCTGGGAGCCCTAACATGAGATTTGTCAACCCATTCAGCCTGGGAAGGGGGAAAATGTTTCCAGGAGACTAAATACTGAATGCGAGCTCTATGTTTTTTGGAGTCCAATATTTCTTTAACTTCAAAATGTTGCTCTCCCTCAATAAGAATAGGGACCAGAGGTGAAGGTTGAGGTGGACGAAATGAAGAGGTATGCTCCAGTTTTAACAGGTTCACATGAAACACAGGATAAATTCTGCTAAGATTCTTCAGCAACTCCAATTTCACCAATACAGGATTTATGATTTTCACAATGGGGAACGGACCTATGTACTTTGGGCCCAACTTCTTCGATTTTTGTGTAGTTTGCAGGAACTTAGTGGACAAAAACACCTTAACCCCAACTCTGTACTCTTTTGGCTTTGACCTTTTCTTATCTGCTTGTTTTTTGTGAGCTTCGTGAGCCGCATCTAATGTATTGCGGGTCATGGGCCAAAAGTGCCGAAGTTGATCACTCCATTCATATAAGGATAAAATTTGCGGTTTCTCCTGAGGCAATTCAGGAATTGATACAATGTCCTGACCAAACACAACTTTAAAAGGGGCCATGCCGGTACTGCTATGAACATAATTATTGTACGCCACCTCTGCATGTGGTAACAGTTACGCCCAATTATCCTGTTGATAATTCATGAAACATCGGAGGTACTGCTCCAAAACTAAGTTAGTCCGTTCACAAGCTCCGTTAGTCTAAGGATGGTGAGCGGAGCTTAGGTCCTGGGTGGAGCCAATCAATTTCAGGAACTCTTTCCAAAAGTGGGAGGTGAATTGAACCCCCCTGTCTGAAATTATGCATTCAGGGACACCATGTAACCTATATACATGTGAAATAAACAATTTAGCCAAAGACTTCACTGACGGGATCTTGGAGCAAGGCACAAAATGAACCTGTTTGGAAAACAAATCGGTGATAACAACAGTATATCCCAGGTATATTTCCGGTAGTTCAACATAAAGTCGATTGAGATCCCATTCCATGGGGCTCCAGGACTTTGGAAGAGACCCTGGGGCTTTCCTGGTGGTCTTTTCACGGCCGCACAGATGGGGCAACTGGCTATGTAGGACTCAATGTCTTTTTTCAATGAAGGCCACCAAAATTGCCTCTTAATCAAATGCAAAGTCTTTACAAATCCAAAATGGCCCGCCCTTCTTGAATCGTGGGCCCGTTGAAGAACGACAGGTTTCAGGTTAGCAGGAACATAGTTTAGCCCCCAACCAAGCCAGGCCATCCTTAATGGTGCATTCATCAGAATGTTTCTTAAACCAGTCATCGGATTCAAGACCCTCCTTGAGTTTGTTCATTAGGTCCATATTCACATCTAGGTCAGCTGGGTTCTGGCTTCTAGTAACCATTGGGGCAGCCAGATTCTTAGCTGGGATGACTGGATGAACCACAATCAGTTTGGAGCTGTTGTACTGGGAAAGCCTGGACAAGGCATCAGCCATAAAGTTCTCCCCCTCCCCCCGGGATGTATTTCAGGGTAAAGTTGAAATGGTTGAAGTGTTGTGCCCAATGCAGTTGTTTAGGTGACAGTTTATGCGGGGTTTTCAAGGCTTCTAAATTTTTATGATCAGTCCATACTTCAAAAGAGTGTTTCGCCCCCTCTAGGAAGTGTCCCCAGGTCATCAGAGCCCATCTGATAGCAAAAGCTTGCTTTTCCCATATGGCCCATCTCCTCTCTGTCTCTGTAAGCTTTCGTGAGGTGTAAGCACATGGTTGTAATTTACCCTCAGCGTTTGTTTGAAGTAATACTGCTCCCACTGGCATCAGCCTGTACCACGAATGGCGCATCCATATCAGGGTGTTTCAAAACCGGTTCTGCTGCAGAATCGCTTTAATTTCTCGAAAGTGGCTTGACACTCCATAGTCCAGTTCAGAGGCTTCCCTGACTTTGGTTTTGTTTCTCCTTTAGATTTTAGAAGATTCGTAATGGGCAGAGCGATGCTAGAGAACGAGGGAATAAATTGACGATAAAAACTTGCAAATCCCAGAAAACTTTGCAATTGCTTGCGGGTGCGAGGAGGTGCCTAATCAGTAACGGGCTGGACTTTTGCTGGGTCCATCTTGATGCCTTTGTGGGAGACACGGTATCCTAGGTAATCAATCTTCTCCTGATGAAATTCACATTTAGATAATTTGGCATAAAGTTCAGCGGCCCGTTTCTTGAGGACTGAGCGCACCAACACCACATGTTCCTCACGTGTTTCCATGTAGATAAGGATGTCATTGAAGTACACTAACACGCCTTTGTACAGGTGCTCATGGAAAACTTCATTTATTAATTACATGAAAACTGCTGGCACCCCCTGCAGTCCAAATGGGAGTACTCTGAACTGGAAGCATCTCAAAGGGCAGTTGAAAGCAGTTTTCCACTCATCTCCCTCCTTAATTCTGACCCTGTAGTAGGCTTCTCTTAGGTTCAACTTCATGAAAATCTTCCCCTTCTGCAAGTGGGCCAACATATCCTTCATGAGTGGCAGTGGGTATACATTTTCCTTGCAAATTCCATTAAGGTCACACATAAACAAAAGGAGCCATCTTTCTTTTCTCTGAACAATACAGGTGCAGCCACTTGTGGCCTAGCTGGTTGTATGAAACTTTTTAAATTTTTGTCAATAAACTTTAGCAATTCCTCCATTTCACGTGGTGTCATCGAGTAAATTTGGGGTTTAGGGAGCTTTTCCCCTGGGATAATCTCAATGCTGCAATCAGCGTGGGGGGGTGGGGGAAGGCAATTTGTCGGAAGCCCTTTCACTGAAAACCACCTTGAGGTCCCAATATTCTTTGGGGATTTTCTCTTCTCCTTTAATCTTTTCCTGCACTGCGGCAGCTAGGTTCGTTTCGGCATTGGCTTTGTGGGACGTCAATGCCGTCGATATAGTTTACTTGGACTTCAGTAAGGCATTTGATAAGGTAGACCATAACCTACTACTAGATAAAGTAGAAGAATGTGGGTTGGACAGCATCACCACCAGATGGATTCTTAACTGGCTGACCAACCACACTCAACATGTAGTCCTCAATGGAACTGCATCTACATGGAGGGAAGTATGCAGTGGAGTACCTCAGGGCTCTGTTTTAGGCCCAGTACTCTTCAACATCTTCATCAATGATTTGGATGAGGGAATAAATGGGGAACTCATCAAATCTGCAGATGACACCAAGCTGGCAGGAATAGCTAACACTCCAGAAGACAGGCTTAAGATACAGAAGGATCTTGACAAACTTGAACATTGGGCACTATCTAATAAAATGAAATTCAATGGTGAAAAGAGTAAGGTTCTACATTTAAGCAAGAAAAACAAAATGCACAGGTATAGTGTAGGTGGTACCTTGCTCAACAGTAATAACTGTGAAAGGGATCTTGGAGTCCTAGTGGGCAATCACTTAAATTTGAGCCAGCAGTGTGCAGCAGCTGCCAAAAAGCCAACATAGTTCTAGGCTACATAAACAGAGGGATAGAATCAAAGTCACGTGAAGTGTTAATACCACTTTATAATGTCTTGGTAAGGCCACACTTGGAATACTGCATTCAGTTTTGGTCGCCACGATGTAGAAAACATGTGGAGACTCTAGAAAGAGTGCAGAGAAGAGCAACAAAGATGATTAGGGGACTGGAGACTAAAACATGAAGAACAGTTGCAGGAAATGGGTATGTCTAGTTTAATAGAAAGAAGGACTAGGGGAGACATGATAGCAGTGTTCCAATATCTCAGGGGTTGCCACAAAGAAGAGGGAGTCCAACCATTCTCCAAGGCACCTGAGGGTAGAACAAGAAGCAATGTGTGGAAACTAATCAAGGAGAGAAGCAACTTAGAACTGAGGAGAAATTTCCTGACAGTTAGAACAATTAATCAATGGAACAGCTTGCCTCCAGTAGTTGTGAATGCTCCAACACTGGAAGTCTTTAAGAAGATGTTGGATAGCTATTTGTCTGAAACGGTATAGGGTTTCCTGCCTAGGCAGGGGTTTGGACTAGAAGACCTCCAAGGTCCCTTCCAACTCTGCTATTGTATTGTATTGTATTGTATTGTAAATCTTCCTTGGGGTTTGGAGCCTGACAGTAGATCATTGTTAGAGGAAGACAAAATGAGCATGAATCAGAAGCTGTGTTTGTGATGATAAGAGGGGAAAACATTGTTATTTTTCCACTCTTCTCACATCTGTTGATAACCACCCAGTACCCATCTTGGATGAGCTTAAATGGACTCCAAAGAATGGCAGAGGACAGGAAGTCCTGGAGGAACGTTGTCCATGGGGTCATGAAAGGTCGAACATGACTTCGTAACTAACAACAACAACAACAACAACAACAAACAACCCATCTTGAAAGTGACTTGTTCCTTGCTGAGGAAATGCAAATTATGAGACCATTTGCAGGACTACTGTGAAGAATACTCCGTGCATCTGACATTTGGACCCTAACTGGGCAAGCCTGTTGAGTTGTTAGAAGTGAATTTGAGTATGTAACTACTGAAGAAGTGGAGAGGACAGTTAACCTGAGCATTTATTTATTAGATTCCTGAGCGTCCAGGCTTGTGAGGTGGTGTGTGAGGTTGGAACCATATCAGATTTGTTGATACTAAGAAGCTGTTGCTAGTTCTAAATGTTCTGGACAATTTGTGTCCTTCTCTTTCAGGGAAGGTTATTGAGGAGTTTATCAGGCTACTACTTCTGAAGGCCTTGAAGGAAACATATTATCATGATCTCTTTTTGTCAAGTTTTAGATAAAGTATATGACAGAGTTTGCAGCAGCAATCACATCCAGAAAGCACACACAAGTAATTGATTCAGCAGGATTCATTAACTTCTCTTTACATAATAACACATAAGGCATATATGCAATATACATGCGGGTTCTTCCAATGTGGTAGAGGGAGGAGATTGTAAGTAGGTACAAACACAGGTAGAGGAGAAAACAGTTTCAGTTCAGAGCAGCAGACTAGATTTTGAGGTCAGCACAGACTCAGAGCTTTAGTACAACACAGTTGAGCTAAGCCACGCCCAGGCTCCTAGTGTTTCCAGCGAATACTGTTTCAGTTTCCAAACAGCTCTCACTGGCTGACCCAGTTGTCATGTCTCGTCATTGGCTGATCTGGTTACTGTGTCTCTGCCAGTCATGAACTCTCATATACACTGACAGTATAGAGATTGTATTAGTTGCATTTATGGATGACCTCTACTAAAGTTTGGATGGAGATGGTGTGAGTGTTCAGTTTCTCTTGATATCTGAAGGACTTTAGGTGCCATCAGCTATAGTATCTTTTGAACTGCTTATGGGAATAAGGATTCCTCCCACATATTTTTGTCCTTCCCTTGAAATTTGAGTTTTCCTCCAAGTGGGAATGTGGTATGTTTGGGGTGGTGGTGATTCCATTTCGCTATTGTATGGCACCCAGAATTACCATGAAGTCAGGCAGCCTTACAGGATAATAAATAAATACTAGAGGTGATTAGATATTAGAGAGCTTTTTTATCCAAAGACAACTGCTTCCAAAATATATATCCAGAAGAAATTAAATGTACCTCTGATTTTTATGTTAACAATTAAGTACACCGATAATGTAATGTGACATGCAGTTGTCATATATCTTGATTCTAGACACGGAATGAGATTCTCCCACAGGGATTTTGAAAGTTCTTTCCTATCAACCAATTTTAAACTGAAAATTCTCCCTCCAGCTGTTTTCCTTCTTGCAGAGTAATATGTTTCCTTATCTACTCACAGCCCTTCCAGTTCCTGCTACTTTTTTGGCCTTAACTACGATGTTTCCAGGCTGCTCAGAGGAGACTGTAGAACAGGGGTGTCAAACTCGATTTCATTGGGGGCTGCATCAGAGTTGTGTTTGACCTCGGGTAGCTGGGGTGGGCATGGCCAGGATGGGCATGGCCAGCGTGACATCACTTGTGTCAGGGGTGCATGTGGTAGCCTGAGCGCTCTGCCAGCCAAAGCGGACTCCTGATCTCCATTTTCAGCTGCAATTTCCTCTTGCAGACCTCTGCCAGTGAAAATAGAGCTCAGGAGGGTCGCACGTGGCCCTCACGAGCTCCGTTTTTACCAGTAGAGGATTGCAGGAGGCCATTGAAGCTGAAATTGGTGCTTGGAAACCCATTTTCACTGGCAGAAGCACTGCAGGCCATCACTTTGCTGTTTCCAGGGCAGCCCCGCAGGCCAGATCTAAGTACCTCATGGGCTGGATCTGCCCCCCCGGGCCTTGAGTTTGACATCCTTGCTATAGAATAAGAATGAACATTTTTTGAGAGTTGAAAATAATCTGCAACACAGTTGAATCCCAAAGTACACATTTTGGAAAGGTCTCCCACAGGAGCACTGGGAATGAAAGTCCAAATAATCTAGTACTCACGTCCTTTTTGTGACGAGCAGAACCAAACAGAACAAAAACACAAGCACTGAAAAAATAATTTCTGACAGGCCATTAAAGGTGTGATTGGTAAATTGCCCAGTGAAAATTCCATCCCTATGATTTTGGGGATTGTCAGACCATCTCTTTTGGCTGACTTTGCACAGTTTGCCAAAAGTGCTGAGAATTTCCAGTTAGTAAAACTGAGTAATTGCTTGAGGCAGCAAAGAAATAAGGAAGAAACTTAATCTTTGACTTCCAGCTAACATTCATCTGAGAGTGAATTTGATGTAGTGATTCAAGGCATCAGTCCACCACAAACCAGGAAATGGTGAGTTCTAATCTAATAGGTACAAAGCCAGTTGAGTGACGTTGGGCCAGTCATTCTCTCTCAACCCTGGGAAGAAAACAATGGCAAACAACTTCTGTATTGCAGGAACGTATCCAAACAGTAGCCAAGAGTCAACACACACTTGAACTTGTGCACATGTGCGCGCATGCACGTGCACACACACACAGCACAGGTGGTGTTCAGCAGGTTCTGACCAGTTCTGGAGAACCGGTAGTGGAAATTTTGAGTAGTTCAGAGAACTGGTAAATACCACCTCTGACTGGCCTCACCCCCATCTATTCTCTGCCTCCCAAGTCCCAGCTGATCGGGAGGAAATGAGGATTTTGCTGTAACCTTCCCCTGCCATGTCCACCAAGCCACGTCCACCAAGCCATGTCATATCACGCCAACCAAACCAAGCCCACAGAACCGGTAGTAAATTTTTTGAATCCCACCAATCACACACACACACACACACACACACACACACACACACACTCATGTAGATATTTGTCGATCTGGTAGCATCGGTGTAGAAATTCATGGGCTATTGCTATATTGGCATCTTCTGTTTGAAACCATGTTTTCTTGAAAAGCAGAACGTATGTCGTATTGTATGAAGTTTAACCTATACTAGTAATGGCAAATCTTTTTGGCACTGAGTGCTGAAAATGTTGCATGGGGAATGTCATGCGCACGGGCTCATCAGGGCCGCGTTCCGTAAAAGCTGAAGCTCTGGGTTCTAGCGTGCAAGCGCACCCATCAATCAGCCAACTGGCGCACATGCACAGGCTGGTTTTCAGCACTGACATGTGTGCAAAGGGGTCATGCTCTGGAAAAGCCAAACTTCTGGGTTCTGGTGCACATGTGCACCTGACAATCAGCTGGCCGGCATGTAGGCGCACACTGGTTGTCAGCACTGCCATGCGCATGAAGAACAGTTGATTGATGCACATAGATGCTCGCCAGAAACCGGAAAACAAGGCTGCGCATGCTGGGCAACATGGCTTCACATGCCACTTTGGGCACACATGCCATAGGTTTGCCATCAAGGACTTGTGCTGATTCATTTATTTAAGAGTCTTATAAGGCTGTGCATCTTCTGTACCACCACTTGGGATGGCTCAGAAATGATTAATGGGGCTGCAGGGCTGAGTCCATAGCTAAAAGGAATCTCCCATTTTGGTCATAAATACGAGTCTCTGCCTGCTTGTAATAAACAGTAGGATGCGACCATCCATCGCTGATATATCTGGCTATCCATTACTAAAAACAGGCTGCAGAAAGGAAGTCCTCCACCTAATTTTAAAAACAATGAAAAATGTTTCTTTTGTCCAGTCATGCCAGACTCTAGGACCGTGATGGCGAACCTATGGCACGCCGAGCCATTTGTCAGGGCACGCGAGGCGCTGCCCTGTCAGCTGGCCAGCGCGCATGTGCGCGCTGGCCAGCTGAGTTCACCTTTTTAAAAGCTATTTTTCGCCTTCCCCAGGCTCCAGAGGCTTTATAGGAGCCTGGGGAGGGCGGAAAGAGCCCCCCCGCCCCCCCAGAGGCTTCAGGGACCGTCCGGAGGCTGAAGCCTTCGGAACGCTTAAAACGACCCTCCGAGCAACCCAGTCACTTCCGGTTTGCTCTGAGGGTGGTTTTAAGCATTGCAAAGGCTTTAGGGAAGCCTCCGGACGTTCCCTGAAGCCTCCGGAGCGCCTCCGAGGGGGCGGGGAGCCTCCTATAAAGCCTCTGGAGCCTGGGGAGGGCGAAAAAAGCATGTAAAAATGGGGGGGGCGTTGTGCGCACATGCGCACTGGGGGAATCGCACGTTGCATTATGGGTGTGGCACGCCCCCCCCCGCGCTCCCCCCACTTGTGGCACGCGAGCCAAAAAAGGTTCGCCATCGCTGCTCTAGGAGGTGGTGTTCATCTCCATTTCCTAGCCGAGGGAGTTAGTGTTGTCCAAACATGATTCCATGATCATGTGGCTGGCATGACTATACGCCAAACCGCAAATAGCACTGTTACCTTCGGACCAAAGTGGTACCTATTTATCTACTTGCATTTGCAAGCTTTCGAACTGCTAGGTTGGCAGGAGCTGAGGCGAGGATGGTAGCTCTACCTGTCTTGAGGTGCTTGAGGCATTTCAATGTGCCTCTTATTGTTGTGGCCTATCAGATTTGGACAGTGAGGAGGTTAGGGAGGAAGATGGGCCAGTCCTAGAGTCTGTGGAAGGCTCTGATGAGGGCTTGTTGTCAGAGAGGGAGCCAGGGCTGTCTGACAGTTATCAGCTACCTTCAGAGTCAGACATCAGTGAGGCAGACGAACAGCTGGAGCCTGATCCCAGTGTGCGCATGTGCAGAGTTGCCAGATGAAGGGAACAGCTAAAGAACAGGGGTCGACTTGGGAGTAAGGCCATGTGTGGACAGTGAATGGCCCCTCTCAGAGGAAATAAAAGAGGAGCGAAAGTGGAGTGGACTTTGCAGGGGACAATTAGTTCACTTTATTGGCTCCTGAGTCTCCGAGACTTCTTGCCAAGTTTTGCAGATATCGGCCTGTCAGCTCTCCAAGCCAGATAAGGTCTGTGACTGTAAATCCTCCCTCAAAAGACTTTGCTGGATGTGAATGAGCAGAATTCGCAGTAAATTAATAAAAGGGGTTTTTGTCGGGATCAAGAGTTTGCTTCATGCTCTTGGGAAGCCTCAGTCAGAACACTTACAAAGCTAGCTCTCTGCAACCTTAGAAGAAATACGGTTAGTGTGTAGCTCTGTGAGATAGATTTCCTTCTTGGAAAATCAGCTGTTGGAGACAAGCAGGGGCAAAAAGAAGCAATTCTAGAAAGCCCTCTTCTAGCAACTGCATTGCAGCTCTACGGTAGGGCACCTTATGATCACAATTATTACTTTGGCATGGAATCATAGATCGGATGAGGTCAGGTAGCAATGATGGGATATTTGCTAGACGTCAGTATCTGGGGAAACTGCCAAAAGGAATGATTATTAATTGGGCTTTCCAGCCGGAGTTAAAAATAGTGAATAGAAATGCTTCCAGTGGCATCTCTGAAAGTTTTTAGATGGGTGCAATATGTTAGTTCATCTCTCCATGTCCTGCCATTGGAACAATCGTTCGACATAGATCTGTCTGTGCATATTTACCATGGAACCTATCTGCATTGCAAAGGATTATAGTTTTATTACAGGATGTTGCCCTTCCTGTTGGGCTTCAGTTGTTGCCTGGGAACTAAAACATAGGTAGCCAATGAATTCGAATTATACTCTCCTTTTGGTTACAGGTGTAAGCTTAAGAAAAAAAATAGTAAAAAGTAGTACCTTGGTACTCAACTGCTTTGAAACTCCTTGGATTTGGTACACAGCACATTTTGATGTTAACATTTTGTCCCAGTACTCATCATTTGTTTGATACTTGACATGCGACTAGAACTGGTCAGGGTTGGTTGCCTTGTAACTCACGAGTACACTATTCCTTTTGGGAAAATTTGTTTGGTACTCATTGTTTTTGTTACTTGTCTCACCTCCCGGAACCAATTAATGATGAGTACCAAAGTACCATTGTAATACAGGTAGTACTCAACTGACAACAGTTCATTTAGTGACTGTTCAAAGTTACAATGACACTGAAAAGAGCGACCATTTTTCACAGTTACAATGCTTTGCAGCTTACGATCACATGATCAAAATTCAGATGCTTGCCAACTAGATTATAATTTATGACCGTTGCTGTGTCGCAGTGGTCATAAGAATGAACCGGTGATCCCCTTTTGCAATATTCTGACAAGCAAAGTCGATGGGGAAGCCAGGTTCATTTAACAAATTAGGGGAGATGTGGCTTGAAATTCTCAGTTTGGAAAACTTAGAACTGTGTCACTTGCTGTTAGACCTAGATATTGCATACAAAATTATGTGTAGTGATGTTTTACCTGTAAATGACTTTTTCTGTTTTAATCGCAATAATACACACACAAACAACCAATTTAAACTCAATGTAAATTGTTCTAAACTTGACTGTAAAAAGTACGATTTCTGTAATAGAGTTGTCAAACTCTGGAATGCCGTCCTGGATTCAGTTGTCTCAGCTACACATTTTCAGTTTCAGTCACAAATTGACTTTTTTTGTGGACCTTACTTCATACTTAAGTGGTCAGTAGAGGGGGCGTGCATAAGTGCACTAAGGTGCTTATCATCCTTGTCATTGTATTTTTAGTCTCTTGTTCTTGGTTTTGTTTGACAAATTCCAATAAATAAATAAAAATAAATAAACAACCGTGTTACTAACGTATCAACTGCAGTGATTCACTTAACAACTGGGGCAAGAAATGTCATAAAACGGGGCACAATTCACTTGACAAATGTCTCAACAAAAGAAATAAATTGTGGTTGTATGTCGAGGACTGCCTGCATGTACATTTTTCAGAAGATGTCTGCTGATGTGAATATTCTTACTTTTCTACAACTCCAGGTACCAAGTTTTTGAAAAGCATAGTTTTAAAGCTACCATTGAAATCATTAAAAATTGACATTTTTCCATTGATGATTACATAGTTGGGAATAGCAGAGAGAAGAATTACAACCACGGGAGACTCTGCTTTGTTCAGTTGATTAAACACGTTTGTAAAATGAAGGCTGGCTGTGGATTTGGGAGCAACAGAATCATTTTGTATTGTGGGTGGGAGGGTTATATTCTGTGTCTGTCCTCAGTTTATCAGATAGGGATGTTTCCTATATTGCTCTGGCAATCTTCTCTCTCCTGATGAGAAGTTGGAGACCCCTGTGGAAGGTCCTTGGTATCAACTAGCAAAGCCTCCCTAGACTGCTCTTGAGTTGCCACGGCAGCAAAAGATATATGCATATTCCAGACTTAACTTTCTCAAGGCTATATCCCAGGGTTACTTGAAGTGGCTGGAGGGGAGTGATCTCTACAACCCATAATATGCACCCATTGGCAAATGTGATTGATGACACACCCTGATGTAGGTGGGGGGAACAGGGTCATGATTGTGGCCGTAAATTTCGTGGGATCAGAGCTGGCTTCACTTGGGAACGTGCTGACATGAAGCTCCTAATACATAACTGATTTCTTTTGAAGCTTGGCTCGAGGTTCATGATTTAATTAGGGCATCCATCAGAACCCTGACACTTGGTCTTTCCCAAATAGGGGGAAATAATTTTTTAAAAAAGACACTTATTTTATCCATATCTGAATTAACTTTCAGAAATGACCAAAAATGGATCACTCATCCATTTCCACAACTGCCCCCTGTGGAACGGGCGCGCAATTTGGGCGTCCTCCTAGATGCCCGGCTGTCAATGGATGACCATGTGGCAGCCGTGGCTAGGGGGGCGTTCCACCAGGTCCGCCTGGTGCGCCAATTGCGCCCCCTTCTGGACCGGGATGCCCTACACACGGTCACTCATGCACTGGTGACGTCTCGCCTGGACTACTGTAATGCTCTCTACATGGGGCTTCCCTTGGGACACGCACGAAGACTGCAGCTAGTCCAGAATGCAGCCGCGCGGGCAGTCATGGGGAGTACTAGGTACTCCCACGTAACACCGCTCCTGCGCGAGCTGCACTGGCTACCTGTGGTCTTTCGGGTGCGTTTCAAGGTTTTGACCACCATCTTTAAAGCGCTCCATGGCATAGGGCCTAGTTACCTGCGGGATCGCATCCTCCCACATACATCCCTGCGGCCAATTCGCTCTCACAGGGAGGGGCTTCTCCTGGTGCTGTCCACCAGGCAATGCCAACGGGCGACACCTAGGAGTAGAGCCTTCTCTGTGATGGGCCCAACCCTCTGGAATGACCTCCCCCCCGACATTAGAACCACCACCGACTTCCGCTCCTTCCGACAAAAACTGAAGACACACCTGTTTCGATTAGCTGGCCTGGCCCATTCATAGCTTTTACCTCCTGGCAGATATATTTTAATTGGTATTTTAGGGGAACCATTTTAAATTTAACTCTTTGGGGTATTTTTTAGGGGTCTTTTTAAAGATTGTATTTTAAATACTTTACTTTACTGTACAGTTCTTTTAACCTCCTCCATCTAATATCTAAGTATTTAACTATTTATGTATTTAAATATCTGAGTATTGATTTATCTATGTATCTTTTATGTATTGACTGTACACCGCCCCGAGTCCCTTTTGGGAGAGGGGGCAGTCTATAAATATGAATAAAAGTAAAAGTAAAAGTAAAGTAAAAGACAGTCACCTATCTGAAATGATATAGGGTCTCTTGCTTGAGCAGGGGGTTGCACTAGAAACCCTCCAAGGTCCCTTCCAGCTCTATTCTGATTGATATGGATTGAGATGAGTACTGTAGTCAAACTGAATGCCAAAAGAGAAGAGGTGGCAGAGGATGAGATGGTTAGATAGTGTCATCGATGCAATGACCAAGAATTTGGGCAGATTTTAAAGGTGGAGGATGGGAAAACCTGCTCTGCTATGGTCCATGAGGTCACAAAGAGTTAGACACAACTTAGTGATTAAACAACAACAACTCTAATCAACTTCTCATATCAACATTCTTTTCCTTGTTCAACCTCAAGGAAAAGAAGAATAAGATATGATGATGATAAGAAATCCTGACTTAAGCTATAGCAGTTATCACAGAAATAAAAGAAAGGCACTTTTCTTTCTCTTATGGTGATAGCAGCAATCAACTGTTTTAGTTCTTCTAGTTCTCCCATTTCATGTTTCTGATAGTCCTAATCCTAGAGATGTGTCAGTGGGCAGATCTGAATATTCAGCAAATTCCACTGAAATCTTAACAATTGAGGCCTCAAAGGCCAGGTTCCTAATAATAAATAGCGTTACAATGCAAGATGCTGAGTCCAGAATTATAATGGGTTATTTTGCCTTCTGTTTAGGAAGACAGTGGAGAGTCAACATGAGTTTAGAAACGGCTTTATGAAATATAATCCTGCGACTCTTAATGCGTGTCAAATTGGCAGGAAACATTTTTTTGGAACCAAGGCCTGGGGGGAGGCTACCCCTAAAACAGTGGTGGGATTCAAATAATTTAACAACCAATTCTCTGCCGTAATGACCAGCTGGATGGGTGTGGCCATGGTGGGTGTGGCCAGGGGTGTGACAGGCAGCACTCTGCCTCCTGCACCCCCTAGGAGCAAAAACGGGCTGCGGGGGGTGCACTTCCCCCTGCGCCTTGTTTTGGGCCTATTAGGCCTCCCTGCAGCCTCCTGGGAGGAAAAACAGGCCAGGGGAAGGGGCCCGCTGACCCCCACACCCATTTTTGGCCTAGTAGAGCCAAAACGGGGCATGTGGGGAGTCCTGGATGAGCGGGGCAGGAAGGGGTGGGGCCAGTCAGCAATTTAACAACCGGTTCACCCAAACCGACCCGAACTGGCTGAATCCTACCACTGCCCTAAAGTCTGAGACATTCATGTTGCTTGCCCCTTTTCTAATGAATGACAACTACGCTTCACCGCTTGCTTCTTCAAATACAGTTCTGTGGTTGAAATCTCTCCCTGAGATGCTAATGCAACAGTTTTATAAAGTTTTTTTTTGCTGCAGTACACATTTCTTTTATGCCTCCCCCCCTCCCCTGATTATTGATTTTGCCGCCTTTGTTATTAGGGAAGATGTGGTATTGGCTTCTTTCATCCTGTGTATTGTATCATCTCAAATGGTAGCTTTTCTAATTTATTTTTCTGCAGACAAATATCCCCAGAGAATAACAACTAAAGTAGTGGACAAGAAAAATATGGAGGAACAGCAATACAGTCACATGGGTTGATTAGAACGGTTAAAGAAAATGTCTATCAGAATGGAAAGAAAATAATAATAATTAATTATTATTATTATTATTATTATTATTATTATTATTATTATTATTATTATTATTATTATTATTATTATTTAATCTGTGAGGCATTTTACTGAATCATTCATCCATGTTGCTTAGCTCTGCAAAACTATTTCTTAATGAACCTAAGATTTGTTAAAACATGCTGCTAACTTCAAGCCTTCAATATGGGGCATCTGGGAATAACCCAAGTCCCTTCGCCCTTGGCTAACTTGTTTAGAAAGCATAAAAATCAACTTTCCTAAAACACATTTTTGCAGCGATGTAATATTTGTTTTTAGTGGCAATTGAATCCTTAGTGTTTTTTGCTACATTTTTAATATTCCCTTTTAATTTAGGGCTTAAAAGCAATGTTCTAAGTATTTAAAGTATTATAATTTTTCATAATTAACTAATATTTACAATTATTAATATGTATTATTTTATGTATTTATTAAATTTATGTGTCACCCATCTCATTCTGCAAAGGGACTTTAGGTATATTATAACTGTAATCTTGATGACATTCTTACATTGTTTGTTTATTCTTATTTTATATATTTTCTTTGTTTCTGTTTATGTATTATCTTTAAAAGGAATATGGGCATTTGGATAAAGGAGGGGATTAGATTAACGGTTCCTTCAAATACTAGGGGTCTAGAATTGGTTACTCTTTTATATTTCTTTAAATTTATGTTGCTAAATCAAAACATTTGTTAAGTTAATTTTGCCTCATTTTATGATCTTTATTGCCACAGTTAAGTGAATCATTGCAGTTGTTAAGTTAGTAACCTGGTTGTTAAATGAATCTGGCTTTTCCATTGACTTTACTTGTGAACAGGTCGCAAAAGGGGATCACATGACCTTGGGACACTGTGACCGTCATAGATATGAGTCAGTTTCCAAACATCTGAGCTTTGATCACATGACCATAGGGTGCTGCAACAGTCATAAGTGTGAAAATGGTCATACATGACGGTCACTAAATGAACTGTTGTAAATTGAGGACTACCTGTATATCTAAATGTATATGGGTCATCCTCGACTTACAACAGTTCATTTAGTGACAGTTCAAAGTTACAACGGTATTGAAATAATTGACTTATGACCATTTTTCACACTTATGACTGCTGCAGCATCTCCATGGCCACGTGATTGAAATTCATATGGTTGGCACCCGATTCACATTTATGATGGTCGTAGTGTCCCTGGGTCACCTGGGGTGCTATCAGTCGAGGACTACCTGTATTGATGGAGTCAAGAGAAAAAGCAGTGAGCAAGTTTTACAACGCAGCTTTCATTCTTTGGCCAGCTTCTGGCAATACTTTCAACTTTAGATTTCAAAGTAATCTGTATAATCCATGTATCACCTGGGAAATCTGGAAGCAGGCAGCTTCTAGGTAGATCATAGGAAACAGTCTTGCTTTATAGGAAAAAAAAAGAATTTGAGATGTGAAGTGTTAGAGTTATGTTGTTCTGCCGAATCAGGCCCTTAGTCTTTCTAAGGGATGCTGAAAATATTTGCCATCTGTTACCTATTAAGGATTCAGTCTGGGAATTGTTTCTCAAAAATATATATATTCTATCCTTGAGCTGTCATTCCTTTCCCTATTTTCAGAGTGCCATGAAATATCCCTTTCCATATTTTCAGTGTCATTCTTTTCGTTAGCAAAATATAAGGCATGCACAGATGTACAAAAAATTATATTGCAGTGCAGAATTTTATTAGGACACGGTGGCTCAGTGGCTAAGACGCTGAGCTTGTCGATCAGAAAGGTCGGCAGTTTGGTGGTTCGAAGCCCTAGTGCAAAGGAAGTAAATACAGATAAATGGAACAGTAGGATAAGGATGGTAGGCACACTGATGCGCTTATGCACGCCCCCTTTACGGACCTCTTAGGAATGGGGTGAGGTCCGCAATAGAAAGTTTGATATTGAAGCTATGAGGTTTTGAGGTTGTAACAGCAGGTATAAGTATAAACATGGACATGAACACAGGAAATTGGTACGAACAAATGGGGACACTAGGACAGGCATGGTAGGCACTCTGGTGCGCTTATGCACACCCCCTTTATGGACCTCTTAGGAATGGAGTGAGGTTCACAGTAGACAGTTTAAGGTTAAAGTTATGGGGGTTTGGGGATGAAACCACAGTCAGGTAGAGCATTCCAGGCATTGACGACTCTGTTGCTGAAGTTGTATTTTCTGCAATCAAGTTTGGAGCAGTTTATTTTAAGTTTGGATCAATTGTTTGCCCTTGTATTATTGTGGTTGAAGCTGAAGTAGCCATTGACAGGTAGAACATGGTAGCAGACAATTTTGTGTACTATGCTTAGATTGGACTGCAGGCATCTACTTCCAGATTGTCCAAGCTCAGAATTTCAAGCAGTTGGCATAGGGAATTCTATTGTGAGTAGAGGAGTGGAGTACTTTTCTCGTGAAATAGCTCAGGACCCGCTGAATCATGTTAATGTCCAATATTCAGTGTGGATTCCAGGCGGACGAGCTGTATTCAAGAATTGATCTGGCAAAGGTGTGTGTGTGTGTGTGTGTGTGTTTACAGTGTGTATATATATTAACCTACTTATAGGTGTTTGAGTAACGAATCCATTCTTAATTGTACTGAGTGTTTTCAGACAAACATGAAATCTCAAATCCAGTGTGAATCCTGATGACTTCACAGACACAACCCCTGGTATGCCTAAATATGGGAGGAAGCCGAAGGACAGAAAGAGGGAGTAGTGAGCTTCCTCCCATATTTAGGCATACCAGGGGTTGTAACACAAATACATACCTATTTCCCTGGCTCAACTGATAAGGAGGAGAGCCTGTGGCTTAGTGGCTAAGACTCCTGCCTAGTATATAATACAGCCCAGGTTCAAATCCCAGTAAGGGTATGGCTAGCTGATGAGAGCTAATTAGCTCGAAATAGATCTATACTAGTCTCCCTTTATTTATTTATCAGTACAAATACAACACAAATATAAAAAAGGCAACATTAAAAATAAAAATATGGTTTTCTGCCTGCATAGTCTTCTGTGATGAGCTGAAGGACAGAAAGAGGGAGTAGTGAGCTTCCTCCCATATTTAGGCATACCAGGGGTTGTAACACAAATACACACACACACACACACACACACACACACACACACACACACACACACATATATATATATATATATATATATATATATATATATATGCTGATTTTGTTGTATTCGGGTCTTTTTCCGTGTAGGATTGAGATTGTCTTGGCAACGTTTCGGCAAGATCTCACTTGCCATCTTCAGGCTTGGGCTTAAAATGCGATCGGAGCTGCCGTCTTTCTGTAAATCTTGGTGGGAGGGGATGGGGTGCTGGCTTTGTTTCAGTAAGTGGAATTATTGGTTGTGTGGTTGTATCATGATTGGTAGATTGGTGCTGATTGGTGCTGGCTGTGTGTGCATTGTTGTTTTGTATTGTAACGGCCTGGGTGGTGGGTGGTGTATATATATGAGCTAAACTCATTATCTTACAAATAGATCTAATTACAACAGATCTATTTAACCGCACTGTTTTCTACCTCACACATCTATACATAATTTTCAAAATTGAGCACATAAAGAAATAAGGGAGCTGTCAGTATTCTGTTCCTTGCCAAAGAATACTTCAATATTATAGGTATGTGTATCATTTTTATTTGTTTAAAAGTTATCTGTTTTCCTTCCGAAAACATATCTGTACCTGACTAAAATTTGAATAGCAACCTGAAGAACCTTTGTTCATGAAATAAAAATCTGTGTATGTTGCCCACTGTTGTGGGTGTGAGATGGACAACTGTATGAATCAACAGATAGATGGATACCATCAGACATTTTTTAGAATGTTAAATATCTTGTTTATTGAATTTGTTGACGGGTTTGAACATTGTAGCCCTATCTTCATCTTCCCTTCAATTTCTTTAAGTCAACCAGCAGTTTTTACATGTTCGCATTATGTCTATTATTCCTATTAAGGGATGTGGTGGCTCAGTGGCTAAGACGCTGTGCTTGTCGATCAGAAAGGTCGGTAGCTCGGTGGTTTGAATCCCTAGTGCTGCGTAAGGAGTGAGTTCCCATGACTTGTCCCAGTTTCTGCCACCTAGCAGTTTGAAAGCATGTAAAAATGCAAGTAGAAAAATAAGAACCACCTTTGGTGGGAAGGTAACAGCATTCTGTGTATCTTTGGCATTTAGTCATGCTGGCCACATGACCATGGAGATGTCTTTGGACATCGCTGGCTCTTTGGCTTTGAAACAGAGATGAGCATTCCCCCTAGAGTCAGGAATGACTAGCACATATATACAAGGGCAACCTTTACCTTTACCTTATTATGTCTTTAACCAGCCATGCCATCATGGAAGGATAGGGTCATATAGATGCCATCATTGCACAATTTTGTCTCAAAAATTGACCCCATGTGTGTGGGAATAGTTTTTCCCCTTGTCTCCTCCTGGACATCCTACTCTCTATTCCATTGTAGGTTGAGACCCAAAATATAGTTAGCATACCAAAGAAAGACTGTTGTCCACATGATTAAATCTTAGAATACATGTGCTAACAGCTGCACCATTAAGGTCTTCCCTTAGGTCATGTAAGAAGATACCTTGCTAAGTGCAAATTGTCCTTGACCTTTTCTTAACTTTCAGTTCTGATTTCAAGACCTCAGATATTTCTCTCAGTCTGTGATTGACAGGGTCATTATCCTAGGTTCTTGACCAAGAGACAGAAACAAAATGGAAAACTCCATGACAAACATTATATCATGAATAGATAATAGATAGTAGATATGAACAGGTAATAGAGCACTGCACACCAAGACAACAAGACACAAGAACAGTTTTTCCCGAATGCCATCACTCTGCTAAAAAAATTAATTCCCTCAACATTGTCAAACTATTCACTATGTCCGCATTACTATTAATCTTCTCATCCTTTCTAGTACTATCTCTTCCCGCTTATGACTGTATGACTGTAACTCTGTTGCTTGTATCCTTACGATTTATATCGATTGTTTCCTAGTATGATTTGATTGCTTATTTTACCCTAGGACTATCATTAAGTGTTGTACCTTATGATTCTTGACTAATGTATCTTGTTTTTTTATGTACACTGAGAGCATATGCACCAAAGACAAATTCCTTGTGTGTCCAATCATACTAGGCCAATAAAGAATTCTATTCTATTCTTTGAAATTTTTGGCTGCCTTTTTGTTAGTAGAAAAATCTATTACAAAGTTTTATGCCTTTTGAAATCCTTTTTAAGACATGTGAAAATAACTCCATAAAAATGTTCTCAGTCTTTGGATGTCTTTAGGCCTATCTAGATATAGAAAATATACACAAGTAACCAAGTTACAATTAACAGAATCTCGTTTCAATACCATAAACACGATTTTACATTTATGTTATTATCTGGTGAAAAAAGAGACAGTTCCATCCATACAATTGATGTGTCCCAGAGGAAATGAGGGGTTTTGGCATAAATTAATAGCCATGAGATTTTTCCACCTAAATCTCTTTTGATTAATAGATGTGGGAGAGAAATGACTGGAATCATTTGAGTGAATGCTCCATCACAAAGGTACAGAATCTTTAGCTTAGTAAATCATTCTGGAGATAGATTAAAAACTTACTATTTCTCCTCTTATTTCATGTCATTTGTCTTCACAACATTGTGCAAACTGACTCAGTGTTGTTATGAAGCTTGGAATAGAAATGGTTCTTAAAAAGTGCCATCAGTATTTGCTTTGCAGTTCATCACTGATAGAATAGAACTGAATGGAGCCGTTTTCGCTGACAGAACAGTTGAGCCACCACAGGCGCCCCGAACATGAGTGACATTGAGCTGACCACGCCCACCCTGGCCACACCCACTCCATCCCTCCAAGGTCAAACACAACCCTGATGTGGCCCTCAATGAAATCGAGTTTGACACGCCTGGTCCTTCCTACCAAAGAGAATGTAGAACCCATAAGGTTGGAAAGGGACCTTGGAGGACTTCTAGTCCAACCCCCTGCTCAAGACAGAAGACTCTACACAATCCTGATGAAATGGTTGTCCAGTTAATTTTGGAAAACCTCCAGCGATGGAACACCCACGGCTCCAGGAGGAAAGCTGTTGCACTGAGTAATTGCAACTCAGTGACAGGAAATTTCTCTTTAGTTCTAGCTTGGATCTCTCTTTAACAATTTACCACCCATTACTTTTCCCCTCTAGTGTTTTGGAGAATATGTTAACCCCCTCTTGTCTGTGAAAGCCCCTCAAACTCCAGTCCCACTATTATGTCACCCCTATTCCTTCTATCTTTAAAGCCTGAAGCTTGTAAGAAGGTTTTACTTCTGTTTTAGAATAGAATAGAATAGAGTTAGAAGGGACCTTGGAGGTCTTCTAGTCCAACCTCCTGTTTAGGCAGGAAACCCTACACCACTTCAGACAAATGGCTTTCCAACATCTTCTTAAAAACTTCCAGTGTTGGGGCATTCACAACTTCTGGAGGCCAGTTCTTCCACTGATTAATTGTTCTAACTGTCAGGAAATTTCTCCTTAGTTCTAAGTTGCATCTCTCCTTGATTAGTTTCCACCCATTGCTTCTTGTCCTACCCTCAGGGGCTTTGGAGAATAGCTTGACTCCCTCTTTTTTGTGGCAACCCCTGAGATATTGGTACCCTGCTATCATGTCACTCCCTAGTCCTTCTTTTCATCAAACTAGCCATGCCCAGTTCCTGCAACCGTTCTTTATATGTTTTAGCCTCCAGTCCCCTAATCCTCTTTGTTGCTCTTCTCTGCACTCTTTCTTGAGTCTCCAATATATTTAAACATATATGATTGTAATGTGGGATCCTGTTTTATTTACCATTTGATATTATTTTGGTATTCGGAAAATTAAAAAAAAAATACATGTGCATTACTTAGCTCAAACCGTTTACCCTTCACCAGCTTTCCTTTCCATCAAGTTCACAGGTCCTTGGGTAAGAATTACCTTAATGCCAGTGAATCATCTTTTTTTCTGAAGGAAGGACATTTGCAGCGTTGCCATGCTTGACTGTCACTGCAGACCATTTTGCTATTTTTAGCAGCCAGTTGGTCAATGAAAAAAAAATGACCTAGTCAGAGACACACAGATGTCGTAAAGGATCAAGATCGACCATCTGAAAACAACACGAGCGAAGATAGGAGATGACTCTATGGGTCGTTCTCCAGTTAGCCCCACTGGAAGATGACGTTCCTTTCCTCCCCCTGATTTTCCCACCTCACTCCATTGTAAAACTGCTCACTTGAGTTGGCAGACAAGGAAGATGATATTGTTAAACTCCCTCTTGCTAATACTCCCCAATAGAATAGCAATAGCAATAGCCTTTAGATCCTTGATGGTGAACCTATGGCACGCATGCCACAAGTGGCACGCAGAGCCATTTCTGATGGCACACAAGGCGCTTCCCTGTCAGCTCCAGCACACATGCACGTACTGGTCAGCTGATTTTTGGGCTTGATTTTTGGCTCTTTTTCACCCTCCGGAGGTGAAAAACAGCCCAACGGTCAACCCGGAAGTCCATTCCCAAATTTCCGGTTTGCATGTTGGGCCATTTTTTGCCGCCCCCAGGCTCCTAGAAAGCCTCTGGACCCTGGGGAGGGCGAAAAACGGACCTAGTGGGCCCACTGAAAGTCGGAAAATGGGCCATTTCCAGCCTCCCCAGGCTCCAAGATATCGTGCGCACATGCGCGGGGTAGCGGGGGTGCATGTGGAAGGGGCACGGCACGGAGGGCATTAAATTATGGGGTGGGCACATGGCACATGTTCGCCATCATTTCCTTAAACTTATATACTGCTTCAGCGGTGCTTTACAGGGCTGTCTAAGAATTCTGGGAATTGAAGTCCATACATCTTTAAATTCCTAAGATTAAGAAATACTCTCCTGCAGTGGGGGATCTTTCAAGAAGCAAAGTGGGATTGCAGATTCCCCCCCCCCCCCAAAAAAAGCCCATTCTGAATTACTTGGGTCTGGGTTGTAACAAACCCGCTTTGGCATATTTTACTTTTGATTGCATTATTGCTAAATATGGTTATACAGTCTGAGAGGATGCACAGGAATTTAGTTTACAGAACTGGAGAGTTAGAGGCAGACCTCTTTCGCTTTCATTGTATATGCAAATTCTAAGGGATATTAATATTCATCCCCCCTCCTCCATTATTGCCTGCTTAGAAATGTAAAAAAGAGGGGAGAGAAGTCAACCTTTTATTTGTTAAGACCCCTGCTTGGAAGGGCTGTGTGCCTTGTTCCTGGTTCCTGTTTCTTTATTGTAGCATTGAAAATCATCAGTCACAAGCAGATTAAAACATACCAGCATCATCCTTACTCTGTAAACCAGTTCTTCAAGGCAGCATTAGCAGAAGGAAATGGTTTTTAATCGTCCCATTTTATTTGTGTTATTTGTTTAGGATTAAGCAGTTTTATTTATCTAGGGTTACTTTTCCTGAACTTGAATTACGTTTGAAAGAGGTTTCATCATAGTTCTTCTTGTTTATTTGCTTCATTTTGGCTGATTCCGTTTACTAAAAGGAACAAAGGACTGCAAGAAGAGCCTGTTTTAAATTTTAAACTTTTTTTTTTGCTTTCTCACCTCTGTTTTCCCACCAAGCTTTTGAAAAAGAGGTGTGAGCTGAGAGAGAACTGAAGTAAGAAGAGTTAAACAGAATCAAAGCAAAGACGATATCAAATGCCATATTCCACCTGCATTATTTAAAATACCAACTGAATTTGGGACTTACTTATGTATGCCATTTTTCAGAAATCCTATAGCTGTGCAGTTTATTTTTAATTTTATATATGGGGTCTTTGCAGTTTGTAGTTCGCGAAATGATAAACATGATTATTTATGCTTTGCACTTCTTTTAAAGCAAGAATACTGGTAGTTATTTAGCAACCGAACCCAGATTCAAGGTTTCTGCTTGGTTTTACAAGGGTTATGCAGTTTTATTCATCTAGTGTTATTTGGCGTGAACTTGAATTATATTTGAAGGATGTTCCACATTTTTGGTTATTTCACTAAGAAGACAGTCCAGTAATAAGTGTTTGTACTAATGTTAAAGTCAGGACACTGATAATTACTTATCTACTGGCCCAGAATCAAGGGTTTGGTACCAAAGTATTGTGAGACTGGGTTATCTGTTTGATTTGATTTGGTGTATAGAGTTACTTGGCTGTCAAGATTGATTGACATGGGGACAACTTTCATTTCAAGACCCAGGGATTTTGAGTGTTGGCAGTTTCTCCCTGGGACACATTGTTTTTGTTAGCTGTGGAGATTCAGTGGCAAAGATGCTGAGCTTGTCGATCAGAAAGGTTGGCAGTTGGTGGTTTGAATCCCTGGCACCACGTAACAGACTGAGCTCCCATTACTTGTCCCAGCTTCTGCCAACCTAGCAGTTCGAAAGCATGTAAAACATGCAAGTATAAAAATAGGAACCACCCTTGGTGGGAAGGTAACAGTGTTCTGTGCACCTTCGGCATTTAGTCATGCCAGCCACATGACCACAGAGACGTCTTCAGACAGCGCTGGCTCTTCAGCTTTGAAACGGAGATGAGCACTGCCCCCTACAGTTGGTAATGACTAGCACATATGTGCAAGGGGAACCTTTACCTTTATAATAAATGCCTAAGAATACGTGAATATTAAGCTTGGTATTTTTAGTATGTACTTTTATAATATTAACTATTTTAATATTTATCCTTCATCTTTGATAACATTTCTTTAGTGCGTGTTATGACATAGCGATCTAAACAGCACTTGTATTTGTGTGTGATATCCTAGGATGGAGTTGCATCCCAATGTTGCAGTGAATTTTTCATCATTTGCAGCTCATAATTCCTTCTCCATAGATGCATATGGAAACTCCTGACTTCCATAAATTTATCCCCACCTCAAACAATTGTCGGAGGTGGCAGAAAACAATTGTTTAGAGATTTTATCCATGATGTAGTTGATTTTCCTGTATGTCAGCTTCCACTGTTGATTCATAAAGTCAAGGAACCACTTTAGGGTGTGAAATTCATGTCTGGTTTTTCTTTAATGCCAGTTTTTTGTCATTAGATGGCTAAGCAGGATTCATCTTGCTTAGTTTACTTATATCAGCAGGTTTGCAGCTAATTATACAATGGGTGATCCATTCATTCAAGGCATTCAATTCTCCCCTGGTTATTCCGATCACTAATTTATGAAGTGATAAAGATTAAATTTTCATTAGCTGAAGCCTTGCATAACACAGATTAGGAAGTCAGGACATATTGCACATTCAGGTTGCCAACAAAGGATTCCACCCTTTTGCACTGAGTTGAGGCAGGCTATAATCTGGTAATAGACAAACTTGATGGCTTTGTTGAAACACCTAAGGGTGCAGATTGTTAGAATGTGGTGCAGGGGTGTCAAACTGGATTTCTACAAGCACGGATCAGCATTGTAGTTCTCCTACATGGGATTTAGAGGTGGGTTGCTACCGGTTCTCACCGGTTCGGGCAAACCGGTAGTGAAAATTGCAACTGGGTTGCCCAACTGGTAGGGACAGGAGGCCTGCCACATCCCTGAAGTGGTTCCCCAGTTGCCGTGGCATTTTTTGACATTTTTAATGTTCTGTGCATGCACAGACCATTTACAGGCAACTGTGCATGCACGCGCACCAAACCGGCAGTAACGCTGACAGAAAGCCACCCCTGATGGGATGGCTGGGGGGCGGGGGGAGGGGAGTTGGGATGGATGCCTCTTGCAGCACCCTGCTGCCCAAAACAGGACATGGAGGGCTGCACGTGGCCCCTTGCACCCCGCTTTCAGTCTAGACGGCCTCCTGCAGCATTTGCTGACCAAAAAGGGGCATGGGAGGCCTCTCATGCCCACCCTGCGCCCCCTTTTGGCTGGCAAAGGCACTGTGGGCCGGTCCTTTGCTATTTCCAGGCTGGCCAATGGGGCAGTTTTTGACACCCCTGATGTGGTAGTCCATCTGCTCCTAAAATTCAGTTATATGCATCACAAAGCTAGGATAATTTGTTGCATTCCTAGTCATTTTCCCCCTTTTGAATATTGTTGAAAAATATCAAGTTAACACTCTTTGACAATAATGTGGATGCTGTTTGTTTTAGATACAAGGAGACCTTATCCATTTTAAATTGGGGAGTGTTCTGTTTTATCCTGTATGTTAGACTGTTTTATTTTACACTTATCTATCTTTAAGATGGTACATTCATTTCCTGGGAGAGCTACTTTCTTCTTGCTAGGCTGGGTCATGTTCCTCATTTTACCAGGTAATTCCTTTTATTTTCCCATTCATAATGTATTTTTCCCAGCATCTCATGATTGCTTTAGTTAAATAAAGGTGGCTGAAGCTCAGGAAATTGGTGAACGAATGTTCTGTGCTTAGACTCTAATGGTTTCTGCTAAGGTTGTAGAAAATTGTTGATTGAATTTCCTCCTCCTCCTCTTCCTTTGGAGTAGTTTTATTTTTTTCAGAAATGCTATCTCCTCCTCCTCCTCCTCCTCCTGTAACATTACAGAGAGGTGAATCTTCCTCCAGTTAACAGGTCTACAGTTCACAAACAAAAAGCGCAAAAGTGTAGAACTTTATTTGACCGATGATAGCTGCTGGGGTTACATTACGAGAGGGCCCAACTGAAACTCTTTTAAGTGGTTGAGTTGATCTTTATTGTTTATCAAATTTTACAGAGGCTTAAAATACCATTTTCGTTCTTTGAACCTACAGAAATAGGTCCTGGCTCACTCCACTCTGGAGTATAGCTCTCAATGAACCGTCGGATCTGTCCTCATTCTGGAAAACATTTTGGGCTTCTACTTGAAAGATTTTGGGGGAAATGCACTGGCTGATGGAGTTCTGATGTCTCCCTAATACAATGTTAGGTTTTCTGGCAGGGACAATATAAAAAAAGCAGATGCATTGTACCGGGATACATAAAGTTTATCTTTTTTTAAAATTTGGTAGGATTGGCAACTTTTCGAATTAAATTTTCATAAAGTGAAAACATTACTTCAGTTTATATAAAACCAACTTCTACGGCTTTTCTATTGCATTATAGGTTAAACTATAGGTGAAGAAAATATGAGAGAAGTTTGCTGCTGAAGGTGCAAGTAATTGTACCTAAACGTATAGAAAAGGTTCTTATCAATCTTTCTCTCTCCCTCCCTCCCCACTCTCTCTCACACACACTTGTCTAACTGTTTGTCTATCATCTATCATCTACCATTTCTCTCTCTCTCTCTCTCTCTCTCTCTCTCTCTCTCTCTCTCTCTCTCTCATCTCTCTATCGTTTATCTCATTTATTCTATCTATCTATCTTCTATCATGACATCTACCATTTCTCTCTCTCTCTCTCTGTGATCTATCATTTATCTATTTATCATCTCTGCTATCTACCCATCAATCCATCCATCCATCCACCCATCGTGTCTGTCTGTCTGTCTGTCTGTCTATCTATCGATCATCTATCTATCTATCTATCTATCTATCTATCTATCTATCTATCTATCATCTATCTATCTATCATCTATCATCATCTTGTTCCATCTCTCCATCTATCATCTATTTACTGCATTTCACTCACCTTTGCTTCTCATCTTGGCAGTTTTATAACTATGGCCGTCCCTCGTCCCCCCCTTCAGTAAGCGTTTATGTGATATTGGTTGTACAGAGAGTTAGGTAATTATCTTCATCTCTCTTGCGCTGTGGTCCATTTCCAGGGTGCTGCTGTCTTTGTTAGCAGAAGAATTTATCAGATTCTGCTTCCAGAGTTTGGAGCCATCTATAGTCTGTCTCCAGAAAATTGACCTTAATTTCATTTGGGATTTAATTGAGTTGGCTGATGGACAAGCTATTTCAGGGGAAAATCTTGACCTGGTTCTAATTTTGATATGAGAAAGTTTGTGTCATTAGCCTGACTTTTAAAAGTGGAAAATCTGAAACATTACAGTGTGCTTCTCTTTCAGATTTTTCCATTTTCAAAAACAAGACTAATGTTGCTGTCTATAATCAGCCTCAATGTTTTCACTCCATATGTGGTTTTTCTGTTGAAGGGCCTGTATTCCTGCTTAAAGTTTGCAGACTGTTTTTGAAGAAAACATTATATCAGAACAGCAAAAAAACCAAAACAGTGGTACACAACATTTCAGAGATAATGCCAGCAAAATTCAAGAACCGATGTATTGTCAGATTTTGAAATTAAATATTTGCATTCAATTCATGTCACTTATGAAGATGCACTCATTGTATTATAATCCATGAGTATTATTTCTCATTTTTCTTGTCACAGCAAACACAATTCACTTTACCATAAGACCTCTTGAACAGAAACGAATTCTGGAAAATTACTCAGTCATAATTCTAATTATGGGTATACTTACTTTTATGTTATTTTAAAATCCACTTCCAATACTGTGACCCACCTGGAATGCTATTATTTTTATAATGCTGAATTATGTCCCTTTTGTACTCCAGACAGAAGAATGAATCTTATATAGGCAGAGTGATTATATTAAAGTAAAAATAAAATATAAAAGAAAAGAAAAGAAAATAGATTATGAGTGGATCAAAAGGAAGAAAAACCACAGACTAATCTGTTGAAACAAGCATAGTCTGTATTGCATGAATTCAGGAAGATTGAATTGACTTACCGTAAACCAATATCATAATAATATCTTGAAGAGCTAAGAATAAATTTCCTGACAGAATAATTAATCAGTGGAACGGCTTGCCTCCAGAACTTGTGGGTGCTCCATCACTGGAGATTTTCAAGAAGAGATAGAACAGCCTTTTGTCCAGAATGATTTAGGTAGGGGGTTGAACTCGAAGACCTCCAAAATCCCTTTCAATCCCATCGTTCTAGGTTCTATGAATGACCTGAAAAATTAAGAACCTATGTGATATACAGATCTTCCCAAGTCCATTAGCTTAGGTGAAGTGGTCAAAAATGTAGCTGAGCTGAGGAAATTCCCCCCCCCCAAAAGTTGAATAGGGAGTGTCTAATTTTATTCTGAGATGCCAAGTAAAGCGTGTGTGTGCGTGTGTGTGTGCGCGCGCGCCCATCACACACACACACACACACACATATATATATAGTATATATCTTTTGTTGGCAGTGAAAGAGCTGAAAAGCAAAGCAGCAACTGCTGGCTTCTGGGCTTGGTGCTTTGTCTTGTTGCTCCTGATTTGCAGCACATTTCTTGTGCAGTTGTTCCTCCTTTTCTTCAGCAGGAAAGAAAATATCACAATATTTGGCCTCCCCTCTCAATGGCTTCTAAGTTTCTGAACAAATAGCAGCCGCTTTCTAAAGAAAACAATGGCAATACAAGTGAGATTTTGCACAATTCTAAGTCCCCATCTGTGATTTTTTATCCAATCCTCTCGGGCTACAGCGGAGGCTGTGCTTTTTGTTTAGCAACTTTATTTATTTACTTATTTGCTTGTCAAACATGTACAAGATAACAAGTATAGGTAAGAACATAAACATGAACAAAGGAAGTAAATACAGATAAATGGGGACAGTAGGAGAGGGAGGGTAGGCATGCTGGTGCACTTATGCACTCCCCCATTACGGACCTCTTAGGAATGGGGTGAGGTCCACGGTAGACAGTTTGAGGTTGAAGCTGTGGAGGTTTGAGGCTGTAACAAAGGAGACAGGTAGAGCATTCTAGGCGTTGACCCCTCTGTTGCTGAAGTCATGTTTTCTGCAATCGAGTTTGGAGCAGTTAACCTTGAGTTTGTATCTATTGTTTGCCCTTGTGTTATTGTGGTTGAAGCTGAAGTAGTCACTGACAGGCAAGAGGTTGGAGCAGACAATTTTTTGTACTATGTTTTAGATTGGACCGCAGGCGTCGCAGTTCTAGATTGTCAAAGCCCAACATTTCAAGCCTGGTGGCATAGGGAATTCTATTGTGAGTAGAGGAATGGAGGACTCTTCTCGTGAAGTACCTCTGAACCCAATCAATCGTGTTAATGTCCGATATACAGTGTGTGTTCCAGGTGAACTTGTTTTAGCGTCCTTCTGACTGCAATAATAATTTTGAGGATGCCGTTTTCGTAAGGCATCCAGTAGTATTGTGACTATTTGTGACCCCAGGCCATTTGTTTTGTTTTAATTTTGGTTTAGTTCCTTTGTTTCTTTCAGACCTGATTTGTAGAGATTGCTGTAGAACTATAGTTCCTTCTAGAACACTGTTGTTCAGCAGAAATTGTAATATGCCAAATGTCATGGAGGTTCTGGGAAGAATAATAGACATGGAACTGTTGGAAGAAATATCCATCTGGTTCAGTTCCAAGCCGGAGAAAGGCACTGGAGACAAAATGGAGGCTGGAGGCTGAGGGTCCATTTATTGGTGTACAGAACCACCAGGCACGTGTGATTCTGGGCAGCTGATCACATGGAGTTGAGAGTGGGGGGAGGTTTATACCTTCTCTTGGGCTCTGCACTTGAGCTTCCTGTTCCTGTGCAAGAGCATGTATTCTATTGGCTGTTGTCAGACATCCATGGGCCATGTACAAATCCTAGGAGTTTGTCTGAGCTAAGTTTGGTTGAAGTTTGGTCTGCTGATGCAATGAAGGGGCTTGTTGAAGGGACAATTTCTATTGTGGCTGAGAGCTAATCCTTCCTTTGTTGGATCTTGGGTGAGGGTATTTGCTTATGAATAGAGTTAGCTATCTCTATCTCTTAAGTGTTGACATCTGCTGTGGGCTATTAAGGAAGGCCTGTTTCTCTATTTCTCATCTGGGGAAATATAATATTCTGCTTTTTTAATATTTCTCAAAATATTTCATTCTTCTAGGAGAGGGGTGGGTGCTAACTTTCTACAAAATTAAGGAGAGGAAAGCATTCCTGGGAGAGCTCCTGGGCATTATTTACCTACCTTTGAGAAGTTGGACTGTTCCCACAGTACATTGAATCTCAACATTTGGGCTGATTGAGTCACTCTTTCTATGCCTTTCCTCCTCGATAAATAAAATTGCCATGGAGATTATGCAGTTGTGGCGGAGAATTAGAATGACAAAAGTACTATTTGAAGCCCAACTCCATAATTGCACTTCTAGGTGACTGCAGAACAGCAGTGATTCAGCAGAAGGAAACAACGTTAATATGGCTATTTAATTTAATGTTCTTAGCCAGGGAAATGAGGGAGACGAAGGAAGTTATCTGCATCTTCTGTTTAAACATATATCAGGAATCTGATTCTTTCTCTCAAGCCCCCCCCCCAAAGACAATCTGAATGTTAAGTAGGGAAGTAGGACACGAAAGAGGTGCTTAATTGATTCCTTCGCCGCTTTTCCACTGATCCTCAAGTTCTGATTCTCAGACGGATTCCATCTCAGTCAGATTCCAGCAGGACATTTGCAAATCCTGTTAGAGTTGCCACAGAAGAAAATGGGGTAGGGTGATGGAGCCTTTGCCCGAGGGGAGGCAGAATGGAGAAGATTAGGCATAACATCCTTTCCTTCTAATTCTTTGTTCTAGTTGGGAAAAAATTCTGAACCTTCCTTCCTTCCTTCCTTCCTTCCTTCCTTCCTTCCTTCCTTCCTTCCTTCCTTCCTTCCTTCCTAGATTGCAATGCCCTGTTACAAAGTTATATCTGTATGCTGGCTTTCTGTCTATCTACCAATTATCTCTATCATCTCTATCAGTCAGTCAGTCTGTCTGTCTATCTATCTACCCTATCATCCATCCATCCATCCATCCATCCATCCATCCATCCATCCATCCATCCATCTTCTGTTCAATTATGTCCGAATTTCAAAAACAGCCTGGATTAATCCTTCATCTATCTATCTGTTTATCCATCCGTCCGTCTGTCCATCCATCCACCCACCCATCCATTATCTATCTATCTATCTATCTATCTATCTATCTATCTATCTATCTATCTATCTATCTATCTATCTATCTATCATCTATCTATCTATCATCATCTTCTATTCAATTATGTCTGAATTTCAAAGACAGCCTGGACCAATCCTTGCAGCTTTTTTTCAGAAGCGGCTTGCCAATGCCTCCTTCCTAGGTCTATTTTTTAAATTTTAATTTTATTTATTTTGTCAAGCATGTATATGATAACAGATATAACTATAAACTTGATTATGAATACAGGAAATGAATACGAATAAGTGCGGACAGTAGGACAGGGACTGTAGGCATGCTGGTGCGCTTATGCACGCCCCTTACAGACCACTTAGGAATGGGGTGAGGTCGACAGTAGACAGTCTAAGGTTAAAGTTATGGGGGTTTGGGGATGAAACCACAGAGTCAGGTAGAGCATTCCAGGCATTGACCATTCTGTTGCTGAAGTCTTATTTTCTGCAATTGAGTTTGGAGCAGTTTACTTTAAGTTTGTATCTATTGTGTGTTTGTGTATTGTTGCGGTTGAAACTGAAGTAGCCATTGACAGGTAGGACATTGTAGCAGCTAATTTCGTGTACTGTGCTCAGGTCAGACTGAAGATGGCGTAGTTCTACGTTGTCTAAGCCAAAAATTTCAAGCCTGGTGGTATGAGGTATTCTGTTGCGAGCAGAGGTCTGGGAGAGAGTGACTGGCCCAGGATCACCCAGTTCCTCTTGAGACAGATCATGGAATCATGTAGTTGGAAGGAGTCATTGATGCCATCAAATCAACTTCCTTTTGGTACAACTATCCGAATTAAAGTAGTCTCAAGAGATGACTGACCAACCTCGGTCCGAAAAGGGAGATACAGTTTTTCTGTCCGATTTTATTCCTGAATTGCTCTCATTATTAGGAATTTTCCCTCCTATTCAACTAAATGCATCTCTCTAATTTTTTTAATGTTCTGCATTCCAATGATAGTAAACACAGAAATGACCTAATGGAGAAGGAAGAATAGAAAGGGAGAGATGCAATTGGGGATTGAATATGGATGAAGGAGAAAATTAGATGTTGTTTTTATTAGCAATTGTTGCATGTCTGCACGCTTTTTAAATTTCAAATCATAACAATTTAAGAAATATAGATTATAGGCCCTCTGGGTAGGAATCTGTCTTCTTGTAGTCTGTTAAGCATTATGCGCAGATGGTTTATTATTTTTAATATTGTAGAGAACAAATTTGGAATGGCACTTTGGGGAATTAAAGCTCACACTTTCCAAAGGAGTACTACAGCTCAGAAGCAGTTTACAATTCCTGTTTTAGAGGAACTTGGTATACATAGACAATGAACTGGAGGCCAAAGTTTTCACCAATCTGAACAAATTACAATGAGAAGTTAAACATCGATGTGTGTTTCCACATGAAGGTAGCATTACTATGAGTTTTCCTGTATCCCTTATGGAGCCAGCTCAGTTCCATAGAGAGTGATGTGTGATAGGCTAGCCTCAAATTTCTTTCTTTCTTTCTTTCTTTCTTTCTTTCTTTCTTTCTTTCTTTCTTTCTTTCTCCTCCCTTCATCCTCCCTTCCCTTTCCTCCCTCACTCCCTCCCTCCCTCGCTCCCTCCCTTACAAAACCCAAAATACTGTATATAAAATAGCTAGAATAAAAATAAATCACATAGCAGCTGGACATTATCTGAATAACCATGCAAACAGGCAGGGCTCTATCCTTTTTCAAAACAAACACAACACAAAGAATCCTCCTTCTTTACATACTGTAGAAAGTGTATCAGTTGGTTACAAAGGACTTTCGTGCATCTCTTCCACAGTCATCAACCATAATTCATATTAACTCAAGTATTTTAACTCAGATATATTTATCCATATTACCATCATCATACCTCCATTTTCATTTGACTATAATTGTTTAAATGTCCTTCATCATAAAATATACCAAGATTTAAAACATAACCACATACTGGCATTTCATTTGCTATTTCTAGTATCCTCCAATAACACTAAATCCTTATGGCCTATTCTATCCATAATATTTAGTAACAAAAATTTCTAATCCTCCTTTCCAAATCACTGTTTACAATTTATATCCGGTTTCCTTATGTTGTATCCATACATATATATACGTTGTTATCATTACCCTCCTTTATTTGACTGTATCCTTTATCATAACATTTTCCCCCTAATAATCAAAACTTAACTAAGTTTAACTTAGTTCCTTTTTATTAACCTTTATATATAACCAAAGAATTTCTAATCTTCCTTTCATAGGTACCATTCAATATTCATATCCAATTATTACTTATCATACCAATACATATGTATACATTATTATCATTATCAATGATTTATTGAATTATATCTATTGTCAGTAAATTTCACTAAGTTTAACTAGTTTTAGATTATACACTTTCATCTATCAACCTGTATCTTTCCAGTAGCAAAACAATCTCATGTCTTCTGCCATTTGTTGTATCAGTCCTCTAATCATCTCCTTAATTAAATTTGCATGGACTCCTCCTTGCAGCTCATTGCTTATTAAGTCTCTCATACAATTTTGATATCCTTCTTCTGTTTCCTTGATCAGCATATCTTTAATTATCCATGGTGTTATCATTGATGTTACTGATAACATTTCTCCCTTTAAATCCATAAATTCTTTTGCTTTTTCTTCTTCTATGTCTTGCCTTCTGGGGTAGTGTTCTCATCCATCTAACTCCCCTTTCCATATTCCACACTTTCCATTTCCATTTCCAGACACAAACCATTCACCATTGATGCCAACAGATTTGATTTCTTTGTGGTCATTTATCTCTTCAGTGTTTAGGGCTCTAACCTCCACTTTTTCCACTTGATAAACATCTCCAACGTCTTCATCATATTTTACTGTTAGATGCTCTAGATTTTCCAACTTCTTCTCCATCCTCTCAAATGTGTTTGATAATTTCTGACTTTCTAACAATATCTTTTGCAAACTTAAAGTTTCTTTCTGCTGTTGAAATTGTGCCATTATCTCCAGCTGACAAACACTGCTGCTCTGGCTTGGAAGCTTTTTACAAGATTAAGCATAAATTCACAATAAGGTCTTATTTTCACTTTTCTCTGGTTAAAGATATACTTCAAAGGAACATCTGTATGCTTTTCTTCTTATCGCTCTCTATAAACAAACAGTGAGACTTTGAAATGCCAAGCGAGAATAATCGCTGAGGAAAGTAAAAGTGTTTTGTTTTCAATACACAAACCTCCAGCCTCCAAGTAGCAGTGTTGTCTTTCCTTCTGTTGTTACAATTTTCTTTGTTTCCTTTTGTATCTTTTTTATATTCCAAGTTTTTTTTAAAAAAGTCAAATTCTTGAATGAAATAGAGAAGAAAAAGGGAAAAACATATGCAGCAATGAAGGAGAATTTTAGTCCATAGGGTGCAAAAAATAATAAGAAGAAAAGATAGAAGAAGAAAACTTAACCCATTCGTTTTAAAAGGCTTGCATAAATTCCATCCATGAAAGTAGAATTTAAAAAGTAAGATAACACACTATCCAAAACCATTCAAAGCTTAATTCCGCCACTTGTTCTCAAATTTGTAGGCAGTCTCTTTTAAAATGTTAAAAATTCATCACCAGCTGAAAACACTTTCTCTTTCCATTTCCTTCTGTTTCGGAGCCGTCCCAACTTCATCAGCCTAGGGGCTGTGCTTTTGTTGCCAGCTAGAAGAACTTCTCCTGGATCGATCAGAGACTTTGCGGTGTCGCTGAGATCAGCAGGAGTATTCTTCCTGTTCACTGTCTCTGCGGGACGGTTTAGGTCCGTTTGGACCACCCAGTGGCAAAAGTGTCGGCGGTGATCTCAGAGCATTGAGATTTCATGTCGTCTCGTCACGACCTTGGCTCCTCCTCCCAGAGTTGCAAGTTCTATTTGGTATGGGAGCTAGCCAATGCAAAATAGTTTTTTTCTCAGCCAAAAGACTCAAACATGCATGGATGTTTACATGATGCAAATTGGTGAAAGTTGTTTGTTCAGATACTTCTGAATCATGGTCTGATCAAACAGTCTGAAATCAGACCATGATTCAGAAGTATCCGAACAAACAACATTCACCAATTTGCATCACATAAAAAGGTATTTAAAGGCCAGTGCTGGGGCAGATAAGCACAATTCAAAGCACAGTGGCGATGTCTCTTTGAATGGTGATGAAATGTTTGCAACCAAATTTCCAAACTCGGAGCTCCAACCAACAAAATAGCTATTGATAACAGGAGGATGGCCGGGAAAAAGGGGAAGTTATTTGTATCATTTGTGCGCAAAAATGCCATCTTCACTACTTCTGTAACCTCTTAAGCTTTAGTAAATGTACTCTTGGTATAACAATGGGTCAGGAGTCTTTCTTTGCTAGATGACTTGAGTGGGACCGTGAACAGACAGGAAGCTAGAGTTGAAAATATAGTGCTTTATCTGAGATCCCTAATAAATCTGAAATTGAGATTTAAACTGAGACCTCCTTAGATTGAATTTAAACTTTACGTTGTTCATGAAATATTTCCTTCCTCTTTCAAAGAAAAAATGCAGGTATGAAGAGAGCAAATGTTGCAAGTTCATATTTGGTGCCGTCCTTTCCACACAGCTCTGGATGTAGCAGCCCATTTGTTTTATGTATAATTGCTGCAACTCCCTATTAGGTAAACTGATTTCATATACCCCCCATGTGGGCACAAGTAAACAGTTAAATGGAACTCTAAATAATTCAGTGTGTGAGTGTGATTGCATCCTTTGGCACAGGAATGAGTTCTCTCAGATCCTGAATGTACCAACTGAACAAAAGCTGAGAAGTAAGGGTTAAAATGAAACATAACCAATTTTTAAAGATCCCATTGAAAGCATCACCTATGAACCTGAGATTGATTAGATAGATAGATAAATAAATAGATAGATACTATAGATATAGATTACATAGAGATAGATAGATAGATAGATAGAGACAGATGAATAGAGATAGCTAGCTAGCTAGCTAGCTAGTTAGAGATAGATAGATAGATAGATAGATAGATAGATAGATAGATGATAGATAGATACTGTAGAGTAGATAGATAGATATAAATAGATAGATGATAGATAAGATAGATAGATAGAGAGGGAGGGAGAGAGACAGGTAGATAGATAGGTTTCCATTCATTCAGAATTATAATGCTGATTCTAAATGGTTCTAAATTCTAGTACTACTTCTTAGCTTTTCCCCCCATATCATGCTTTTGTCAACTCTGTTGTGCCTTTTCTTATTCGCTTTCTTTTACTAAAGAAAAATCATATAGGCACCTCTTTTTCTCTGAGATGTGGTATACCAAAGTGCATGGCATTAGGAGATGTCCCTTTTTGGGAGAGGGGGCGGTTTATAAATCCAAAGAAAGAAAGAAAGAAAGAAAGAAAGAAAGAAAGAAAGAAAGAAAGAAAGAAAGAAAGAAAGAAAGAAAGAAAGAAAGAAAGAAAGAAAGAAAGAAAGAAAGAAAGAATAAATAAATAAATAAATAAATAAATAAATAAATAAATAAATAAATAAATAAATAAATAAATAAATAAATAAATGTCCTTTTAACACCCAAAAGATTGACAGCATAAAAACCCCAGGGGCATTGCTTGGCATTCTTCTCTGCAGATTTAAATTTGGAATGAGCCATCGCTTGCTGTTGCTTCTCCAACCAATCTCCCCTCCCTCCCCAACAAGTCAGTTCACATACCCAGCTGGTGATTCATCAAGCAATAGGAAATCCAACAAGGTGATGCACATGTGATTTATATCTGAATAAATGTTTAATTTAGAACTCATGGAGGAGGTTGGTGTGCATTCTGCAAGCTGTTAATCCTGCATATTAACTTTCAGCCATAACAATTTTCTATTTGCCCAAGTTAAGCCTGGGTTACATTTGACAGAAGCCACATTAATCTACAAGGCGAGCCAATCAAGAACGACCACCTTCAAACCATATTTTATTTGACAAGACCGCATAAGACAATCTCTGAGGCCTTAACCAGAGTGTCATGAAATCAATACACTTGATACAATACAACCCATATGATGGGGGTTCCTGCCGTTTTTATAGAATAGTGATAGCTAACCTTTTTCTCCTCATGTGCTGAAATCACACGTGCCCGTGCCCACATTCATAATGCAATGCACCCTGCCTCTGCACATGTGTGCATGACCCCTTGCTCCCCATCCCCTGTGCATGCGCGTGACCCCCCTTGCCCCATTTTGAGCCTGGCAGGCCTCCCTGAAGCCACCTGAAATCAAAAACAGAGCATGGGGGGTGCCGCAACCCCCCCATGCTCCCCCCAGGCATGCACACGCGAGCCTCCACCCCATACATGTGTGTGTGTGACCCCCCCACCTGCACATGTGTGAATGTCTCCCAGATGTGTGGCAGAGACCCGAAAACCAGCTGGCCAGTGGGAGGCGCACATGCATGCATGGTGGAGCTGAGCTGAGCAACAGCTCGTGTGCCTGCAGAGAAGGCTCCATGTGCCACCTGTAGCATGTGTGCCATAGGTTTGCCATCACGGTTATAGAAGAAAAACATTTGATTTTGACTTGTCTGTCCAGACCAGTGACGTGCAGTCAGGTGAGGCAAGTGAGGCACAGCCTCACCACTCTCATCATGAAAAAAAAAGTAAAAGGAAAAAGCTGAGCTAGTTGCTGTCTCACCGTGGATGACTCTGCTTAACCTCACTGGTGCTCTCCCTCCCCAAGTGTAGTGACTTCCTCCCCAGGCCCCCATTCATTTCTCTCTCTCACACACACAGCTGGATAAAACTATATAAAAATCTAGCCCAGCTTCACTGATTACAAGTTTGAAAAGGCAACGTGGCTCCACCTGCAATCAAACTACACTTGGGGTGGGAGAGCACAAGCGAGCACTGAGGAGACCACAGGAGGAGGCAGGAAGCCAGGCAAAGAGCCATGCTGTAGTACACACACTTCCCCCCAGCCTCTTTCTTTTGGAAGGCTCGGCTTGGCTCCCCTCCGGCTTCTCTGCCTCTCCTCTCACCCCAGCCTGCCAGCAGGAGGTGGTGGGTGGGCTTTATTGTGTTCCAGGCATTTCCCACCCAGACAGCAGGCTGCATTTGCAATGGTGGAGGTGTTTGGGAAAGGCAGCAGGGGAATGGGGGGGGGGGATGGCAGAGGAGCTGCTTTCAAGCCACTGGAAAAGATATCCAATCCAACTTTTGTGTGTGGGGGGGGGGGTTGTTTGAGAGTGAGTGAGAGAGGGAAGGGGTAGGAGAGATAGTCCAATCCAACTTGTGTGTGTGTGTGTGTGTGTGTGTTTGAGAGGGGGGGAGGAAGGGAGAGAGGGAGGAAGGAGGGGAAGGAGAAGAAAAAGAAAAAGAAAGAATGAGCAAAGGAGAAAAACAAATGCTGTCGCTTTAAATTGGAACTGAGCATGCCTGGCTGTGGAATTCTGGGAGTTGAAGTCCACAAGTCTAAAAATATTTGAAACCCAGCACTGTGTCAGTGCCTCACCAGTCATAAACCTCACCGCACGTCACTGGTCCAGACTCTCTTGAAGTTGAGATGCCCTTTTTATCATTTTCTCTTGAACCTGCTATAAATCAGAACATTCCTTACCATTTAACCTACTTCATTGCCAGGCCCTTATTTCTTCAGATAATAAACCCTCAAAGCCCCATGTGCAAGTATACAGTTGTGGCTGAAAAAAGGACAAAAATATTCATTTCACAATCTCAGATTAGGACACCATTGAAATCCGAAAGGGGAATTGCCTTATTTTAGGGACAAGGGGAAATGAGGAATTACTAAAATTCATTAGAAAATGAAACTGAGTTCATTTTCTTTAATATTGATGGGGGTTCAGAATAATAGCTGATTGGCAGTGATACCAGTTTGAATGATGAGACTTTGATGTTCCAACTGATATGGAAGATATATTTCTCTCTGTTGTTTTTTTTTAAATTATGAATGAGATTATATCATTGGTTTTCTTAAGGGTAGATTAGGTGGATTTTCCTTGGAGATCTTTCCACTTAGGTTAAAAATTGGGGCAACCTTGAACAGTATTCTCCCGTGATTCTTAATTTCTCTCCAAAGCTATTTAAATCCAACCTTTTTCTTATAGGAAGGACAAGAGCTTTTAATCAGAATTTTAAAAAACTTCTTAGTCTCAGTAACTGCTACTTAAATGGGATGTTTTTCTTTTGTAACGGTTTTGTGCAATTTAGTTTTATTAGTGACTTTATTATTGGGAGTCTAATAATATATTATCCACATTTTTTTCCTGCAGATGAGCAAGACAGACTTACAAAAACTAATTAATTAATTTGGTCAATCTTAAAGCAGGTGCTGTGTCAGTTCTTCCACTGTGCAAAGTCTTTTGGAGTCGGACAGAGACTCAAATTAAATTAGATTAAATTAAAATGAATTAAATTCCAGTAAAGGCAATTCAACCCTGAACAATTATATTTTCAGGCATTCAGGGAAGTGTATTCAAGAGGAAAGAGAGAGCAAGAGAGAAATAAAACTTATTGTAAGCCACGTGTTGGATTCCTCCTTCTCTAAAAATTATTACAATGATAATTAGTTTTTGTAGTCCTTTTTATATCACATTTGGCTATAGTTGATATTGGATTTAAGCCTTTTTCCCTAGAGTTACCTTATATATCCTAATCTGACAACATCTAAATTGGCATAATTAATATCTAATTGTCTTTCCACTAAAGGCATCATATTCCATTTCGCTTAAGAAGAACTCAAATATGTTCGTTGACAGCCACTGGTCTTCTAAAGAATTTGGGAGACTTAATGGATAGACTTAAAGTAACAGCACCAAAAAAAGGATACAAGTGGGAGAATCTTCTTCTTCTTCTTCTTCTTCTTCTTCTTCTTCTTCTTCTTCTTCTTCTTCCTCTTCCTCTTCCTCTTCCTCCTCTCCTCCTCCACCTCCTTTTGCTTCTCCTCTTCCATTATACAGCCCCATTACAAAATCTTGATTTAAGCATTACATTGGTCTAATAGGATCATTTATCTTTACCCCTATCTAACTTTCAACTGAGATTTTTTTAAAAGATCACAAATTCTTTCAGAAATTAACTGTCATTAAAAGTCATGCAGGTAATGATTTATAGTGAATACTGATATTTTAGTCCTTTTATCTAAAGAGGAGTGCCTGGTCTTATTTTTGGAGAACCTGAAAAGGTGGCAAGCAAAAGTCTGCTGTCAGCATGAAATTGTTTGCATTTTCCTATTTTTCATTTGACAGAGTACATAAACATAAATCACAAGAAACTGCCTTTCCTCATGCCTTTGGTCTTAATTTTTTTTAAATTAGTTGTTCTATACTACTGATTGCTGCAACCACAGTAATTATTATTATTATTTGTAGGTATAATTAGTACATGCTTTAGCAAAGTGGTGATGTTGGCAGTGGTTTGCCCTCCAAGCTTACCATCTTGTTCCTGAATGTTTCGTTACCAGGCTAGGTAACAACATCATTGGGAGAAGTGTAGAAGTCCCACTGAAGATGTTATCTAACTCGGTAATGAAACATTCGTGAACTAAATGGCAAACTTGGAGGGGAATCGACTGCCAACATCTAAAACCCAAGCTATAAATATTTTCTATTACTTCAAAGTGGAGCTGTCCACAGTCTATCATGCAGGTTATATATTCTTCTTCTTGTGCCATATCTGTCATTGGATGTTGGCGATCACGTTGCATGAAAAAGTGCTGCTGAGATTTCTCCAAACCAGTCCCTTAGGTTTTGAAGTCATGATTTTCTTCTTCTGCCTGGACCTCTTTTGCCTTCAATTTTTCCCTGGAGGATTAAGTGAAGGATGCCGTATTTTTCTGGGTGTCGCATCACATGTCCAAAATAATCTAACTTTCACTTTTTAATGGCTTTGATTATTTCCCTTGGCTTTCCCAGGCGGCTTATCATCTCCTCATTTCTGATTTTGTTAACCCAGCTTATACATAACAGCCGCCTGTAAATCCACATTGCAAATGCTTCTAGTCTCTTCAAGTGGTTTTCTGTCAGAGTCCAACTCTCTACTCCGTAGAGCAGGATAGAAAAGATGTAACATCTCACAAGCCTGATTTTCAGTCTTAGGTTATATATAGGAAAGCAAATCTCAGTGGGGTCTATGACAATTCCCCACAGCCAACTTGACATGGCCCACTTACCATGGCCAACTCTCTGTGGGACAATTCGCTGTGGGTCAAGCGTGACACTAATATCAAAGAAATGTTGGAATGGAATCATAAAAGAAAGGATGCTAAAAGGAAGAACAGAATTAAATGCGAATGACAAAAATCAAAATATTTTTAAATTTATTTTGAATAATTAAATTGAATTGTTAAAGTGTCCCGCGGCAAGTTGTCCCGCAGCGAGTAGGCCATGGCGATTGATCATAGAGAGTTGCCCCATTCAGATCTTAGTGCCCCCAAAAGCAGAGCTCTCTCGTGTATTAAAGAGAGAAAAACTTGGTATTTTCAGAGAAAAGAATTAAGGACATATTAGGGCTGATTCAGTCTAAAACATTTCTTTCTGTTCTGACCCAGCCTTAGCAGAAGCAAGTAACAGACTCCTCACAAAGAAAACTCCCTCTTTATTTACCTCTTGTGAATTAATTGCATTCACCCACCAAAAATCTAGGCAATAGTCCTTCAAGGACTGCGATAATTGAAAGGCCGTGAGCTCTGCAAATTAAGTTCTGGCAAGCAGTCTTTGTTGCACAAAACACAATGAGCAAAATCTTCAAAACTACGAACTGTTGTCTCCTACGACAACCACTCCCTTTTCCTTCTATTTATTCCCCAGCTCCATTCAGTGTCCATTCAGTGTCCACGTGTGCTTTGCTTCCTGAGTCAATTCCCTATCCTCCATTGTTAAGCTCTCCTAACTGCTCTGTGCATATGTGCATCTGGAACAGGCCCCAGCTGTTCTTCCATCTCACTCATATCATCATCCGAAGGCAGCTGCCTCTCTGTTGGCTGAGAAATGCCGGACGGCCCTGGCCTAAAGTCAGGGTCCCAAATTGCATCCCCAATAAAATCAGAGTCCAAGGAAAAGGATTCCTCAATGTTCCAATTTATTAAAAGAGCCATGTTGGCATCCGAATCTGAAAGCTTTCAGGTTTTCCCCACCCAATTGAAATTCTAGATCCTGCCCCAACACCCACAGGTTCACCACATGGTCCAATCTTTCACTGCCACAAAGACAGATTCCTCTCATCCAGATCCGGCCAGATGCAGAGACAAAGTCAACCTTGACTTTCAGAGAAGAATGTTGTTATGGCTACACATCACCCAACTCCACCTAATTCCCCCCTCCCAGTTTCCCACAATAAAAAGTGTGGCAGGCCTGAAGCCCAAAAAGAAAAGATGGCTTGCAGGCCTGACATTGGCTCTATCTCTGTGTCCGATGTTAAGCATCCATCAGAGCCTTCCACAGACTCCAGAATTAGCACAAGTTCCTTTCCAACCTCCTCATCATCCGAGTCTGGCAGGGCACAACACTTTGGGCATCAAGACAGTGGAAGAATATGATGGGTACTATGTCCATTTAGGGAAGAAAATAGGTCCCATCATTTTCTTTTTAATATGTGGAAGGAGCCGGTTGAAGTTTTGGATACTGCTAGGTGTTGAGAATCACAGCACAGTGGAGTTGCCATGGTAACAGCTTCACAGTATCCACAAGGGGGCTCCCTCTGGTAAGGGTCAAAATCTAACAGTAGAAATTATGTTTGGTCCGGACATTTCCCCCCTATAAATAAATACCCGGACAACACTGGGTTATCAACTAGTGGTAAATGAATTGGAAGGTGGATGCTGTGATAATAGAAAACCAACCATTATTAACAGGAAATCTCTAGTTTTGTCACAGCTTTAAAATAGATTTCTAGTTGTGTAAATCTAAATCTTCTCTTCAGATAAATATGCAACGTCTCCACAACATTTATAAATGTAAGAGAGACAACATTGCACCAATGAATACATCCTCCCACCTCCCTCTATTTATATGTTCCTGTCATCAAGCAATTAAAATAATGAATACTTTACACAACAACAGGTAAGCCGGCTGGCTGCATAAAGATAGTATTAACTTAGAATGCCATTGCTGTGTCTTGAAATGAGACACAGGTGAAAACTTCGTTTCTCAGATTCTGAAAATGCCTCTTTCTCTGAGTCCTGGATAGCTGAGATTAAAGCTTTCTACCAAGTATTAAAATTAGATTCAAGGTGCTGATTACCATCTTTAAAGCGCTCCATGGCACGGGACCTAGTTACTTGCGGGATCGCATCCTCCCACATACATCCCTGCGGCCAATTCACTCACACAGGGAGGGGCTTCTCCTGGTGCCGTCCACTAGGCAATGCCAACGGGTGACACCAAGGGGTAGGGCCTTCTCTGTGATGGGCCCAACCCTCTGGAATGACCTCCCCCCCGACATCAGAACCACTACTGACCTCCGCTCCTTCCGGCAAAAATTGAAGACTCACCTGTTCCGACTAGCGGGCCTGGCATAATTACAACTGTTCCTCCTGGTAAATGTACTATTAAATGGTTATTTTAGGGCTATTGTTTTTAATTTAATTTATGTGTGTTTTAGGGTTTAAAATTATATTTATACATACTGGCTCTGTACAGTTCTTTTAATTCTATTTTTAACCTCCTCCATTCTAACTGTACATATTCAATTCTATTTATTGTATTTTGATATATTTTTTACATGGACTGTACACCGCCCCGAGTCCCTTTTGGGAGAGGGGGCGGTATAGAAGCACGGTAAAATAAATAAATAAATAAATAATAAATTTTTCCCCTGCTCCATATTCTCAAGCAGCAGCCAAGAAATTAAAAGATGCTTGCTCCTGGGGAGGAAAGCTATGGCAAATCTAGACAGCATACTAAAAAGCAGAGACATCACCCTGCCAACAAAAGTGTGTATAGTCAAGGCTATGGTTTTCTCAGTTGCAATGTACGGCTGTGAAAGTTGGACCACAAGGAAGGCTGAGTGCCAAAGAATGGAGGCCTTTGAACTATGGTGCTGGAGAAGATTCCTGTGTCCCTTGGACTGCAAGGCAATCAAACCGGTCAGTCCTAGAGGAGATCAACCCTGACTGCTCTTTAGAAGGCCAGATCCTGAAGATGAAACTCAAATACTTTGGCCACCTAATGAGAAGGAAGGACTCACTGGAGAAGAGCCTCATGCTAGGAACGATTGAGAGCAAAAGAAGAAAAGGACAGAGAATGAGGTGGCTGGATGGAGTAATTGAAGCAGTAGGCATGAGCTTAAATGGACTCCAGAGGATGGTAGAGGACCAGAAGTCCTGGAGGAACATTGTCCATGAGGTCGTGATGGGTTGGACACAACTAGCAACAACAAAATTCCCAAGCAGATTCAACTAGGCTAAATAAAAAAGATTTAATACAGAGAATTAGGAAGCCATAGATGCCAAAAGACTCCATCAAAGAACCCTTAGGAATCCTGCCTTTTATATATGTTTGTCTCAGAGTTTGAACACAGTTTCTTCTGCTTTTTCATGTCCATTGCTGCAAGTTTTTCTGCTTGAGCAGGGGGTTGGACTAGAAGAACTCCAAGGTCCCTTCCAACTCTGTTATTCTGTTATTCTTTTTTTTTTTTAGCCTTGAAGCCTTCTGCCACTTATCTGTTATTTCTAAAATGGCTTTCTCTAGTTTGACTGACTGGATCACATCATTGACCTGATTATGACAGAGCAGAATAGCAGAGTTGGAAGGGACTTAGGAGGTCTTCTACTCCAACCCCTTGCTCAAGCAGGAGACCCTATATTATTTCAGACAAATGGCTGTCCGATCTCTTTTAAAAAAAACCCCAATGATGGAGCACCCACAATGTCTGGAGGGAAGCCGTTCTACTGATTAATTGTTCTCACTGTCAGGAAGTTTCTCCTTAATTCCAGGTTGTTGTCTCCTTGGTTAGTGTCCATCCATTGCTTCTTGTCTTGCCTTCAGGTGCTTTAGAAAATAAGTTGACCCTCCTCTTCTTTGTGGCAACCCCTCAAACATTTGAAGATAGCCATCATGTCACAGGTAGTCCTTCTTTTCACTAGAGTTAAAATGAGTTATAAAAAAATGGAACACAACTTTGCGAAAATTCTCATGTTTTTTTTTAATGAGATTAGAAAGAAAGAACTCCTAGATTTATTTTGGAATTTCTGAAAGTCCTTTCTTTGTTTAGGCAATATAGGTTGTGCCTTGTTTTTTCCACCCTTCCTCCAAAACAGGGGCTCTCAAACACTGTTGTGTTGAAAAGGCAGAGAAATACCCATAAAAGGGGTTCAGTTAATTCCCCTAAAGCTCCAGACTTCCTTGAAACCAATTTTGGAGCTTAGGAATAGAATCACAGAATCACAGAGTTGGAAGGGACCTTGGAGATATTCTACTCCAACTCCCTGCTCAAGCAAGAGACCTTATGCCATTCTGGCCAAATGATTGTCCAATCTCTTCTTGAAAACTTCCAAGCCATGCAAGTGTTTGCTTAGAGGAATGTGGTTTATATGATACTTAGAGCATGAGTAGATTTGTTTGCTCATCTGAAGAAAGGAAGGGAAAGGGAAGGAAAATCCCTGTCAGAAATCTGTCCCGACCTTGCTATTCAAGAATGTATCTGGGAAACATGGATATAAGAATTAAATACCTTCGAGGTATTAGGACCAATGACTGATTATTTCACGAACTTAATCGAAATAAATATTTATGTTGCCGGGTGTTATATGTTTAATTGTATCTGTAAGTCTCTTAGATTTGCTTGATTGAAGGGATACTGCAATAAATAAATGATTTCATATGTACATATACATAGTGTGTGTGTGTGTGTGTGTGTGTGTGTGTGTATTCCCCTTCCCTCCCTCCCTCTCTCTCCATTGCTCTTGCTGGTGTATTGCTGCTTTGTGGGATAGGTCTTGTCCAAGGCTAGTATTTGTTTTTACATAGATATACATCTCATTATGTGTAGCTGTGAAACAGGGGCCCCCAAGTTTGTCTTCTGGGGTACATAGGGTGATTCTTTCGAACTGAATTGTCCTGGGAAGCCAATTTTTCTGTTTGCCTTGTGGAGTACCATGCTTGCTTATGTTTATTGTGTCTCCTAAGAAATCTGCTGGGCATTTGATTTATATTTGCAGATATCAGTATTCTTTCCTTGTTTTAATTTATTTTTATAGTGATACCTATTTATGAAACATAAAAATGTTTTATGAAAAATAAAAATAAAAGAATTGAATTTAGAGGTCTTGGTGTGTGGAAGGAAGGAAGAGGGAGTGAGCGAGTATGGCTAATCTAGAGAAAAGAAGTACTAGTGATGACATGATAGCAGTATTTCAATATTTGAGGGGCTGCCACAGAGAAGAGGGGGTCAGCTTGTTTTCCAAAGCACCGGAAGGCAAGACAAGGAACAATGGATGTACACTAATTGAGGAGAGAAGCAACCTGGAATTAAGGAGAAACTTCCTAACAGTGAGGACAATTAACCAGTGGAATGACTTGTCTTCAGAAATTGTGGGTGCTCCATTACTGGAGGTTGTGAAGAAGAGACTAGACATCCACTTGTCTGGAATGGTATAGGGTTTTCTGCTTGAGCAGGGAGATGGACTAGAAGACCTAAGGTCCCTTCCAGCTCTATTCTGATTAATGGAAGGAAGGAAGGAAGGAAGGAAGGAAGGAAGGAAGGAAGGAAGGAAGGAAGCTTCCTGGATTGGTTGGCTTCCTATTTCTTCAAATCTGATTCATCAGAAGCAGATGTTTCTCTGCTTCAATTTTCCTGGACTTCCTTAAATTCCTGGCATAAGAGATGGCAGGATTGTAGGAAAAACATCACACAGGACCCAGGGAGAATCTGGAGTAGCTGTTTCTTATTAGATAAAGTATTTCTTGGGTTGTCCTTGGTGGCTACATGAATCCATCCATCATCTAGATCAAAAATTAACCATGAATTTCCTTGCTTGGAGGTTAACGATTTCCCCCTTTCTGTGCTACCCATGATTGAAGTATATTTATGTTGGATGTAAGAATGCCGTAATTTTGTAGTAGCAGTTTCTGGAGACACTAGATATGAATAATATAGGCCAATAGTGATTCAGAGGGTGTTTTTCTTTGACTAGCTGTTTCCTATCCCTCTGGTGACTCAGTAAAGGCTGATGCTTCCAGAGGGGGAGCGCCTTGGATTAACCAAACAGCTTTTTAAATAGTGGTCCTTCTGGAACTTTGCATTTCAGCTTTGCTTGACATTTAAGACTTCACACGCTGCCCAAGATGAGCATCCTTGGGAAACTAATTCTAATAAACATAAATCATAATAATGCATGACTAATATCCATTTTTCACATGGTTCTTTTTGGTTAATTTTATCTACGGACTTATTCTGCACAGAGACTGACACAGAAGGCCATATAAATGCCTATGGTAGTAGCTACTTTAGTTTCAGAGTTTGCATGTGTCAGCTATGTTGTGCATCTTTCAGTTGACAATTACTAAATGACCTGTCTAGCAACTCTTGAAATATGCCACACAGTGAACGTTCATTTTGAGTAGTCCTTTGCACACACAAAATGCCATTCAAGGAAGTTCAGTCAATATTTCTGTTGGGCATTCTACCGGACAAATATGATAAAAAGACTATGTTAATATATTATATATATTAACTACAGCTAGGATTGTATTTGTGCAAGAATGGAAAAATTCTGAAATACCATCAGATAAGAGTGTCATTAAGAAAATATTAGACTGCGCAGAAATGGATAGACTAATGATTATTATTAAAGATAAAGAAGAAACTCAGTATTTCTCGACGTGGGATGTATTTTATGAATGGTTGGATAATAGAAAGAGAAGTTGGAAAAGAGGAGATATAGAAAAGAGGGAATGATAATGTGGAGGGGATTTGATGATGAAGATATTATGTATTATTGTAACTGTATGGATATATAGTTATATTATTAATACTTTTGTGATGAACGTTATAACAAATATGTGGATTTTGATTGTTTAAAACCCTGATACCATACTGTTCGGTGGAAATGGAAAGGTAATATAAATGAAACAAATAAAACATGAAAAAAAAAGGCGGAAGTTTAATCAACCTACAAAAATTCATCTCACAAAACAACATAATCCTATGTTGTTTGATCTGCGTCCTTGGGTGACTCTGGTAGTTTCCTTAAGAGATTTACTACACACTATGGAACCTGGTGATTCTTCTGACTCTAGATCAGCCCTTTACACAGCCTTCATCTCGTCTACACTTAGTTCCTCTCTCTTCACCCTGATTCTCTTTCAAGTCTATTTTTTTCTCTTTTTACGAGAAAAGTCTTGCACTCTTCTGTACACAATAGTATTCCTTATGCTAATAGGCTCGGAATTCTCAGTTTGGATAACTTAGAACTGTGTCACTTGCAATCAGACTAGGTATGGCTTGCAAAATTATACATAGTAATGTTTTGCCTGTAAATGACTTTTTCTGTTTAATAACAATAATATGTGCGCGAACAACTGCTTTAAACTTAATGTCAATCATTCTGAACTCGATTTAGCTAATAGAGTTGTCAAAGTCTGGAATGCCCAAACTGATTCAGTTGTTTCAGCTACAAATTTTCACAGTTTCAGTCACAAATTAACTTCCATGGACCTTACTTCAGACTTGTGATTCGTAGCGTTAGTACATAAGTGCACTAATGTGCCTATCGTCCCTACCATTGTATTTTTATTCTATTGTTCTTCTTCTCGTTTATGTTTGACAAATTCCAATAAAAAAATAAAATAAAATAAAAAATGAAATGAAATAAATAAAATAAAATAAACCTATCACTTCAGGTTGCCATATGATCTCATCAGCGTCAGTTGAAGTGCATGGTATCCTGTGCTTAGCTGAATAGGAACATACAAGTTTTAAAACGTATCCTTTGCTCAGAAGGTAGAGTTGAAATATATCCAATCTTGCAGGATCCAATCTGTGTCGGTCATTGGGACCAGAGGTTTTGTCTCCTGCTGGAGCCCGTCCTCAGGGAATTTCTCTCTAGCAATTTCAAAGATTAGACTTCTCTAGAGGAGACATAAGGAGAACAGCAGAATTCAGAATAGTGTCCACAGTTATCCAACAATTACCCTGTTTCCCTGGATAATAAGCCCAATCTGGTTTTTGAGTGCATGCACTAAAATAAGCCCTCCCTTGAAAATAAGCTCTTCTTGAAAATATTGCAACACAGCAGCAGCCATGAGGTGACCATGCTCTCCGCCTCCTGCACCTCAAAAATAATAATAAGGGGGAAATTCCAACATTAAAAATTATGTTTGGTAGGAGATCACTTCCGGTTTAGGAGATCGCTTCCGGCTTCTGAAGGTGACAGACGTTGGTCCGCTGTATGCTTCTCCAGTGAGCTCCTTATAGGACCACAGGTGGTCTTGGAGGGACCACCTGACATAGGGAGGCTTGCTGGAACCCCCCGGATAGGCGGCAGCCATGGGGGGGGGGTTCCAGTTTTGCCTCAGGAGCCGGAGAGCATAGGGGGTGCATAGCAGCACTTTCGCTGAATAGATTCCGGAAGGAAAGAGTTAACTACATGCAGCGGCTGAAGTGCTGGAGGTGAGAAGTTCGCCCCAATCTCCTTAACTGCTTTTAATTGATGAGCAGCGGCTATTTTGTAAGTTGTAGATTCAATCTATTTGAAGTTGGAAGATTGGAGGGGGGTTGCTTTTTTTCTCTACCCCTGTCAGGCAAAGTGGCATTTGGACTATCTCTCAATCTCGGAAAGGAGAGAGAGAACAAAAAGTCGAATTAGCCACTTGAACTAACTATGTGAAAAGATTTATATCATAACTGCAAGAGGTGATTGCTGAGTTGTTTTGAAAGCTTTATGGAAGTTTTTGATGTCCTGCCCCTGTTTCCCTGTGAAAGGGGGAGCTAAGATGGCCTGCTTCCATCTTCTTCTTCGCACTTATTAATGAAGTCTGTCTTTTGAAACTACCTTTGAAGAAAGTCTGGTTTTATATTATCCCCCCTGAAGGACTCTTGGAGCCTCTCCTGTTACGTGGTCTTTCTGGATTTGGATTATTTGATTTCTTTCTCTTTTTTTGAGTGATTTCTTGGCTTGGAACTGTGACGGAGGGTTAATTTTCACTTTTGGATTTGCTTGTCTTCTCGGACTCGCTCAGCTGCGCGCTTCACAGACGTCATTTCTTTTGCAAAAGATTTATACTCATCTCTGAACTTAGACAATGGGGTCCAGAAAACCACCCTCAGGCAAAGCAGCCTCGGCACCGACTTCTTCTACATCCAGTCCTACTCAACAGAGAAAAATTTCATCATTTTCACAACAAGAAAGGACTGGAGAGAGTTCAAAAGATTTATCTGTTACTCAAATGTTTCGGGCTCTTATGCAGGGACAAAATGAGTTGAAAAAGGAGGTGGCAGATTTTAGAGAAGAGCTTAAAAGTGTGCAGCAACAAATAGCAGAAAATAAACAGAGAATTGGTGTGCTGGAAGAGGGCGCGGCTGGGCTGGGGGAGGAGGTTAAGGCAGTCCAGAAGGGGAATATAGAATTGGGAAATTTTATGGCAAAGATAGAACTTGAAAGAATATCCTTCTTTCTCAGTTTCCAGAACCTACCGGAGACAGAAGATGAAGATCTTAAGGATATTATGAGTACAATTTTAGCAGAATATATTAAAAGAGATAAAGAATAGTTGTGGTGAGATATGGATCTGGTTTATAGGATTAATTCAGCATATGCCAGAACACATAATGTTCCAAGGGAAGTACATGTTAAATTTCTTAGGAAGACCACAAGGGATGAGATTCTAGGGGCTCAAAGGGGGGGGAACCACTAAAATATAAAGATAAAGAAATTACCATTCTTAAGCAAATTCCGAAAAAAATAAGAGATAAGAGGAGGAAGTATTCCTCCTTATCAAAGAAATTATATAATAAAGGAATTTGGTTTAGATGGTTATTGCCAGAAGGAATGCTGATCTTCTGGGAGGGAAACAGAATTAGAATTAACACAGTTGTGGAGGCAGAGGCCTTCATTAAAAAACATAGTACCCTCCTAGAGGACGGAAATATAAGAGGTAGTGAAAAAGGCGACAATACACAAGACATGAAGGAGGGAGGGGCTGCGGCTCCGCCTGGGGACAGGGGGGAGGGAACAATAATGGAAAGACCCAGGTCACAAAAATAAATATATCTGGAATATCATTGTAATTGTTGATATATTAGAAAGTGGCAAAAGAGATGATTGAACACATGGTTGTTACAATGTATAATAAGATGCTGTTTCTGCTTATCTTTTATCTTTTGTTTTTTTTTCTTTCTGTAAAAGTTGTGAGAATTGGAGAGATTCCTACCTCTAGCACGATGAAGCTGCCAAAAAAAATTTTTTTTTGTATATCCACCTATTCTTTTCCCATAAATTTTAAAAACCAATACAATTCTTTAAAACAAAAATAATAAGACCACCCCCAAAATAAGGCCAAGCGCTTATTTTTGGGGTCAAAAGAAAACAAGACCTTGTCTTATTTTTGGAGAAACATGATATTAATCGAAGAATTGAGTATCTCTTCTGAGATTTGTATGTGGTTGGCTGAGGAACAGGATTTGCCAATTGACGATAAGACAGAATGTTAATTGTTGCATTTACTTGCCTCCTTGTGGTTTTTCACCCATTCTAATTATCCTCTTTTTTCTGTTTTCTAGGAGGTCCAGAAGATAACTGGCAGTGCGGAGACCCAGGCCGTTGGGGATTTGAAAGGCACAGATGAAAAAGAGGAAGTTGTGGCAATAGAAGTGGGCTGGATGACCTCTGTAAAAGACTGGGCAGGGGTGATGATTTCAGCCCAAACCTTAACCGGCAGAGTTCTTGTGAGTGTTCTGAATCTTGTTTCAGTTTTTTCTTTCTTTCTTCCTTTCTGTTAAATTTGAATTCCAGGAGTGAGCTGATGCCTGGAGTGACAGGCTCCATATCAGCAAGTATTTGATGGGATGGTTGAAGGTTGCAGTGACTTCACAGAATGACATGTTTATCTGTGTGTGGAGGGAAGAGGGGACAGCAAGAAGGCAAGAGAGAACCCACATATCCTGGTGTGAGCATGCACACATCATCATCTTTTAACAACCCCATAATCCCTTGTGGGGAGGAGTCTAGGCAACTGAATAGAGCTAGCAGAGTGTTTAATGGCCAGATGCCCTCCCTGTCGCCAATGCGGAGTTTTCTTCAGCAGATATATTCTCATTGTTCCCAGAGATTATCTGCCTCTACCTAGGATTGAGCTCACAGCCTCCTAATTGTGAGGAGAGAGTTCCACCTCTAGCCACCGCACCACTCCACCATGCACGCATGATGCAGCTTATATGTTTCTTACGAAGCCTTTTCATAGTCACACCAATGCTCAGTGATATCATGACACACATGCTGTCATTCGGATGTCACTGTAACTCAGGGGTTCCCTTAAGAAGATTGCTGGGCACAAATACTAATAAATAAGAATTTTCAGATTACATTGCAAATGCTTGACATTTATGGTCAATAGTGACCACATGAATTTACCTCAGGTCTACAGTATGGGCTTCACAATATGTTTGAGAAACTCAAATGGTACTTACCATATACCAGCGATGGCAAACCTTTTTTGGCTCGCGTGCCATAAGTGGGGGGAGCGCAGGGGGGTCGTGTGCAGGCGTGCCACACCCATAGTGCAATGCGTGACCCTCCCAGTGCACTAGCGCACACTCCCAGTGCACTAGCGCACACTATAAAGCCTCTGGAGCCTGGGGAGGGCGAAAAATGGCTTTTAAAAAGGGTGAACTCAGCTGGCCAGCGCGCGTAGGCTTGTTTGTTTGTTTCTTTGTTTTATTGGATTTATATGCCGCCCTTCTCCCAAAGGACTCAGGGCAGCGTACAGCATTAAAAATCACATATTACAAAACTTAAAAGAGAATTAGAAACAATCCAAGAAACAAACCAAATTAATATAACACTAACATTTTAAAAATTAGATAAAATTAACAGGCCAGGCCGGCTTGCTGGAAAAGCCAACTTTTTAGGGCGCATTGGAAGGACCGGAGGTCGGGGATTATGCAAAGCTCTGGAGGCAGCTCATTCCAGAGCAAAGGCGCTCCCACAGAGAAGGGTCTCCCCCTAGGGGTCGCTAGCCGACACTGTCTGGCCGACGGCACCCTGAGGAGGCTAACTCTGTGGGATCGCACTGGACGGTGGGAGGCTACTGGTGGCAGTAGGTAGTCTTGCAGGTACCCTGGGCCTAAGCCATGGAGCGCTTTAAAGGTCATAATTAGTACTTTGAATCGCACCCGGAAAACAACTGGCAACCAGTGCAGGCCACCTAAAAGGGGTGTAACATGGGAGCACCTAGGTACCCCCATGATAATCTGCGCGGCCGCATTCTTGACCAGCTGAAGCCTCCAGGTGCTCTTCAAGGGCAGCCCCATGTAGAGAGCGTTGCAGTAGTCCAGATGAGAAAGGACGAGGGCATGAGTGACTGTGCATAGAGCATCCCGATCCAGGAAGGGGCGCATCTGACCTACCAGGCGAACCTGGCAAAAGCCCCCCCTGGTCACGGCCGTCAGGTGTTCTTCTAAACTAAGCCGCGTGTCAAGGAGGACTCCCAGATTGCAGGCCCTCTCTGAGAGGGCTAAAATTTCTCCCCCTATCATCAAAGATGGAACAAGATGCACAAATCGGGATGACGGAAACCACAGCCACTCAGTCTTGGAGGGATTGAGCCTGAGCCTATTCCTCCCCATCCAGATCTGCACAGCCTCCAGGCATCGGGACATCACGTCGAGGGCATCGTTTGGGTGGTTTGGGGTAGAGATGAAAAGTTGGGTATCATCACGTGCCCTGAGAAATGGCTCCGCGTGCCACCTGTGGCACGCGCGCCATAGGTTCGCCATCACTGCCATATATTATTAGGTTATCGTGATAAAATGCTATTAGGTGGCCTACATTTAAAATTGGCAGGCAGCACCTTCAGTGGTCCATGTTAGATTGAAATGTCAGAGAAGATTAGGAATTCATCCTTTTTATGGCTGTAATGTAGCAATCAACTCCAGCCCAACCAACGTTTGACAGTGATTGTGAAATTATATTATCTACTTAAACATTTATTATCAGGAATTTTATATATAAAATCAGGCTGCATGCTGCTCTTTAAACTGATGTTACAAAGGATAATTTAGATAGATGATTGATAGATAGATAGATGATAGATAGATAGATAGATAGATAGATAGATAGATAGATGATAGATGATAGATAGATAGATAGATAGATAGATAGATAGATAGATAGATAGATAGATAGATAGATAGATAGATAGACTGGGATGGTCTATAAGCCAATAAGCATAGTGCTGAGAAAAACACTTCTGTGTGCAAAGTGTTGTTCCTTTAGAATAGAATAGAATTCTTTATTGACCAAGTGTGATTGGACACACAAGGAATTTATCTGTTGCATAGGCTCTCAGTGTACATAAAAAGACATGATGTATTCATCAAGAATCTCAAGATACAACACTTAATGGTAGTCATAGGTTACAAATAAGCAACCAGGAAATAATCAATATCAATATAAATCGTAAGGATACAAGCAACAAAGTTACGGTCCTGCAGTCATAAGTGGGAAGAGATGGGTGATAGGAACGGTGAGAAGACTAATAGTACTAGTAATGCAGTCTTAGTGAATAGTTTGACAGTTGGGATCATGAAATTGTAAAAACATGATATTGTCAAGGTTCCGATTGACGAACCCAAGCAAGCACCGTTGAGATGTTCCAATCTCTTAATGCAAAACTTTATTGAGCACATCATTTTGGCACAGATGAAAGCAAAACCATCTCTGGTTAATTCCTGTGCAAACCAATATAATTAAAGAGTAGACTCTCCCTCCCTCTCCTTGATTAGTGCAGGTCACATTGTCCAATTGACTGTCGGTATATTGTTATGGGAAAATGTCTTTGGAGTTAGGCAAACATCTGTAGAAGTGGTCCTTGGTTCCCACAGGCTGTCTTGGGCGATGTCTGGAGCCTGCATTCCATTTCCCTTTTCCTTCCCACTGGTTTGTTGGCAAGTTGAGAAGCAGCAATGGTTGCAACAGTTTAAGTGCGCTTCGAATTTCACAGATACATTATCTTCTCAGCCTTTTACATCCAAAGGGAAATACCTCTTTTCATTTGAGCGCAATCATTTTCAAAGTAGGCACTGTAGCAGTAATTCTGTTTTTGTAATGCAGAATGCCTTTACATAGTATAAATGAAAATGCCGGACTACTTAAAAAAAATCACTGCAAGGAATAGGCTAATTGGGGTTAATTGGCTGATGTTGAACATGTACTTCTTTTTAAAAATAAGTATTATAATTGTTCTAAAAGTTTTTGTATGAGGAGAAATGTTTTAAAACACATCTGCAGTACAGGTAGTCCTCGACTTAAGGCCTCAATTGAGTCCAAGATGTCTGTCGTTAAGTGAGACATTTGTTAAGTGAGTTTTGCCCTGCGTTACGACCTTTCTTGCCACAGTTGTTAAATAAATCCCTGCAGTTGATAAATTAGTTACATATAAGTTAGAAAAGGTGAAAAACTGTAACCGTCATGAGAATGAACTAGTCGCTAAGCATCTGAAATTTGATCATGGGAACATGGGGCCAATGATGTTGCAAAGGTTGTAAGTGTGAAACATGGTCATAAGACTCTTTTACAGTGCTGTTGTAACTTTGAACGGTCACTAAATGAACTCTGTAAATTGAGGAGTACTTGTACTGAGGTTTGAAGCTAACATGCCAAGTATGAGGCACGGTGGCACGGTGGTTAGAGTACAGTACTGCAGGATACTTCTGCTGCCTGCTGGTTGCCTGCAATTTGGCAGTTCAAATCTCACTAGGCTGAAGGTTGACTCAGCCTTTCATCCTTCCATCCTTCCGAGGTGGGTAAAATGAGGACTCAGATTGTTGGGGGCAAATAGACTGACTATGTAAATCACTTAGAGAGGGCAGTGGTGCAGTGGTTAGAGTGCAGAACTGCAGGTTACTTGCGCTGATTGCCAGCTGCCTGCAAGTTGCCACCAGGCTCAAGTTTGACTGAACGTACCATCCTCTGAGGTGGGTAAAATGAGGACCCAGATTGTTGGGGGCAATAGGCTGACTCTGTAAACCCCTTAGAGAGGGCTGTAAAGCACTGTGAAGCTGTATATAAATCTAAGTGCTAAAGTGCTATTGATCGTCAAAATGGATTCTAGTGGGATATCTAAACCATTTAACCCTTGTCAAATATGAATGAGCTTCTCCCAGAGTTCACTTTGATGCCTTCCCATCAGCTCTACTGGTGAGAAGATTTTATGGAATTCCTTAGTTGTAGAGATTTTGCCCTTCTGGACCAAGGGAGGTAGAAAATCTCACTCATCTCCCCCTAGGGCAGTGATGGCTAACCCTTTTCCCATCATGTGCCAAAAGTGGGGGGAGCGCAGGGGAGTCATGTGCAGGTGACTCCACATCCATAATTTATGCCCACGACCCCCCCGCACATGCACATGTGCCCCCCGTATGCATGCATGCGTGACCCCCACGAACATGCGTGCATGACCCCCGCCCTCTTCCCCCTACTTTTGGCGTGCGATGGACCTGCTTTTTGCCCTCCCTGGGTTCCAGAGGCTTTCTAGGAGCCTGGGGAGGGTGAAAACGGCCTTCCCTGCCTCCCTGGAGGCCGTCCGGGGAGGGTGAAAAACAGCCCTATGGACAACTTGGAAGTCCATTTCCGAACATCCAGTTTGCCCTTTGGGTTGCTTTTTGCCCTCTGGAGGCTTCAGGGACACCTCCAGAGGATGAAAATGGCATAAAATGAAGGCCGAAGTCAGCTGGTGCATGCGCCATAGGTTCACCATCACGGTCCTAGGGTGTCCTGTTTATGATGTCCTGAGACGTTCTTCGATTGCCCCAATCATTTCCAAATACAAAGGCCCTATGGATAAATTCGATGGGAATTATTTTTTTAAGGGATGCCATACTTGAATATCTTTAAGAAGTTACGCAACTATGCAAAATTAGATATGTCATGTTATGAGCCGCTGTGGTGCTGTGGTTAGAGTGCAGTACTGCAGGCTACTTCTTCTGGCTGCTGGCTGCCTGCAATTTGGCAGTTCAAATCCCACCAGGCTCAAGATTGACTCAGCCTTCCACCTTTCCGAGGTGGGTAAAATGAGGACCCAGATTGTTGGGGGCAAATAGGCTGACTATGTAAACTGCTTAGAGAGGGCTGTAAATCACTGTAAAGTGGTATCTAAGTCTAAGTGCTATTGCTAAGTGCTATTGCTATTATCCTATTAGTTTCCCTTCCTTTCCCAATAACTTCCCATTTTCCAGTTGATAGGCAGATGGGTGGCATATAAATTTAATAAATTGTCAGGTGCGAAATACCCGACCGCACATGAAAGTCCAATTAAACATCAGGGTGAAAAGTATTCAAGGAAGTTGGATTTGGATCACTTGTGGCTATGTGGGGATCCCTCTTTTGGCTAATATTTACAAATGACTTTCCGTTGAGCCATTTGAATGACTTTTGGCGATAAATCTAGTTCTGGCCTTTCTTTTTCTGATAACATTAATACAGCCAAATTAATTATTCCACATTTTAATTTAACGTTGGAAAGAATTGCTAGATTACCTGTATCAGAAATTCAGAACAATACTTTCATTTGAATAAAAAAATATAGTCAGTTTGTTTGTTGGCCAGAGAAGCATGAATTCAATTTTTCACATTTATTTGGGTCTTATTTACATAGTAGGCATCAAGAAGATGGGGGAGATATGGTCTGTTTTCCCGAGTTTGCAATTTTAAGTCTTCAGAAAAGAAACAGTTTAATCTTAAAATATGATTTTTATAATCTTTAAAATCCTGTATAGGTTCTTTAAGTGTACATTTTAGAACTTTTAAACGCCCCCATTCTCTAGACCGGTTTCAATCTGATTTTTAATTTTTGAAAGTACATAACACTCCCAAAGTTAGATATTTTTTCTGTATTGATAAATGCAGTTTGCTACATTTTGCATTCAATTCAATGCTTCTGTAGTCATTCTAGTGCAGTGATGGCTAACCTTTCTGTTGTCACGTGTCGAAAGCTCCCTGCAGCCTCCTGGGACCAAAAATGGGCTGGGGGGGGGGGCACCACAATCCCCCTGCAGCCTGTTTTGGGCCTAGCAGGCCTCCCAGAAGCCTTCTGGGGCCAAAAATGGCTGTGGGGGGGGGGTTCTCCTCCTGCAGCCCATTTTGGACCTAGCAGGCCTCCCTGAAGCCTCCTGAGACAAAAATGGGGCATGGGGGTGTGCCGCAGCCCCCCCCTCTGCACAGATGCGTGCACCCCAACACATGTGTCTGTGTTCCCCGCATGTGCCCTCTCCCCTACTCATGCATGGCAGAGACCTGCCACGCATGCACTGGGCAGCGGGAGGCGTGTGCGCATGCATGGTGGAGCTGAGCTGGAGCAACGGCTCGCATGCCCTCAGAGAGGGCTGGCTCTACGTGCCACCTCTGGCACATGTGCCATAGGTTCACCATCATAGTTCTAGTGATTTCATGTGGTCTGAACCTTCTGAGTAAAACTGAGGTTAAAACATAGGGCACAATGTTTGAAAATATTTTTGTAAGACGTGTAGGCTTTGGTTCTTCTTAGCATCATAGCCAAGTGTATTTCCACAATGTTTAATCATTCTCTCCCCCCATCTCCGTGCAAGCCAAATGCACAAAATACTTTTTTTATTGAGTAAATAATAATGTTTTGGAGTAGGTCAGTTGCCCATCAACTACAATGAAAGATGAAGAAATTACAGTGTCTTTGGATACTGGAGGGCACAGTTTAAAGCAAAATCAATATCCCACATTCTCTATTAAATAACTTTTAGGAAGTAGTTTCCTCCGCATATATGAATTGATTTTTTGGATTCACGTGCTCAGACAAACCCCTTCCTTCCAAAAAAACCTTCTGTTTCTGATGCCACGATAGCTTTGCTCAAGCATTGAAAAAGAGAGTTAGCAAGTTTAGACTTCATTAATGCTCCTCTCCTCTCCAATTTCCCCTTCCTCTCCTTTTATTTAGACACTTTTTCAGAATGAGTTCCACGGTGGGTGGCTAGTATTCAGCGTGACAGGAGAGGTGTCTGGCTGCATAACTCAGAATTTGGTCTCTGTGTTCTCCTTTATCAAAAGAGAGCTGAGAAAATCCTCCATAAAAGCATGGAATCTTGTTCCCCTCCCTGTAGAGAGTAAGGTGGCTTCGTGGAACAATGTTCTGAATTTTCTAAAGCTGTGTTAACATGTTCCTAAGGCTCTTGGCAGAGGAGAACATCATAATGTATTGGACTGTATCAAGACTTTTTTTATGCTATAAATTCTTCAACTCCACACTTCCTAGTACAGTGATGGCGAACTTATGGCACGCGTGCTACAGGTGTCACACAGACCCTTATCTGTGGCATGCGAGCTGTTGCCCAGCTCTGCTCCATCACGCATGCGTGTGGACACCTCCCACTGGTCAGCTGATTTTCTGGTCTCACATGTATGTGTGGGAGCACGGGGAGTGGTGTGCCCCCTGCACCCTGTTTTTGGTTACAGGAAGCTTCAGGGAGGCCTGCTAGGCCCAAAAAAGGGCATGGGGGGTTTGTCCGCATGCGTGGAGGGAGCATGGGGGTCACATGCATGCACGGGGAGATGGGGGAGTGCAGGGGGTAATACATGCATGCGCAGGAGGGCAGGGCACATTGCATTGAGGTTGTGGGCATGCCCGTACGCATGATTTCGGCAGGCGAGGACAAAAAGGTTAGCCATCACTACCCTAGTACTATGGCCTGAACCAACCGAAATGACCCCCGAAATAAGTGCTTGGCCTTATTTTTGGGGAGGTCTTTTGCAATATTTTTGGGGAGGTCTTATTTCCAGGGGAGGGCTTATTTTAGCGCATGCGCTCAAAAGCCCGATTAGGCTTATTATCTGGGGAGGTCTTATTTTTGGGGAAACTGGGTATGAAAGCATGAATTCACAATATTTTACAAGAATTGCAATGGGATTGTACTTTTCACCAATGCTGTATTTTAACGAAAGCATGCTTGAGCTTGTGTACGCTAGACAAGAGCAAAATAAATAAATAAAACAACCTCTGAAATCATCTAAATCAGTGATGGCGAACCTATGGCACGCGTGCCACAGGTCCCACGCAGAGCCATTTGTCAGGGCACGCGAGGCGCTGCCCTGTCAGCTGGCCAGCGCGCATGTGTGTACTGGCCAGCTGAGTTCACCCTTTTTAAAAGCCATTTTTCGCCCTCCCCAGGCTCCAGAGGCTTTATAGGAGCCTGGGGAGGGCGAAAATAACCTCCCCCCCACCCTCTGGAGGCTTTATGAGCTTCTCTGATGCCTTTCGGAGCACTCAAAACAACCCTCTGAGCAAACCGGAAGTCACTTCCTGTTTGCTCGGAGGATCGTTTTGAGCTCTCCGAAGGCTTCAGGGACCGCCTGGAGGCTTCCCTGAAGCCTTCGGAGCAGTCAAAATGACCCCCCAAGCAAACTGGAAGTGACTTCCAGTTTGCTTGGAGGGTCGTTTTAAGCGTTCCGAAGGCTTCAGGGACCATCCGGAGGCTTCCCTGACGCCTCTGGAGGGTGTCCGGGAGGGCAGGGGAGGCTGTTTTCGCCCTCCCCAGGCTCCTATAAAGCCTCTGGAGCCTGGGGAGGGCGAAAAAAGCATGTAAAAATGGGGCTGGGTCGCACCTTAGTGCGCGCATGCGCACTGGGGGGGTCACGCATTGCATTATGGGTGCGACACACCCGCACACAACCCCCCTGCGCTCCCCCCAGTTATGGCACACGAGCCAAAAAAGCTTCGCCATCGCTGATCTAAATAATATAATTATCTCCCTCACCTTGTCCCAAGCGAAGCCAGACATCAGATAATGGGTCATAGAAATGACCTATGAATAATAAAAGACGGGATAGCCACTTATATTCCCTCCCCCTTTTTCACACATTAAATAAAGTAGGAAATTTGTTAGCAAGCGCATGTGTGAAAATGATTTAAGAAGTTGCATCTTTTGCCTAGGCAGCTGTCAAAACCAAGAACAGTTTGTGAGAACTCATTCCATTCTAAATTAATCCTAAGTATTTCAAAAATAAAACTGTTGAAAGAAAACAACATTTGAAATGCTTTTTATAATTTAGTGACTAGAACAGAAACCTTTGTTTTATGCTTATTTTCTGGGCAGTATAACTTGGTTAGTTACTGGCACGAATCAATATCTTGATGGTCTGTGTGATAGGTGCAGTTTTTGCCTAAATCATAGTATTGGACCTTAGTTTCCGGAGTGGCATCTGCAAAAGGAGTTTCTAGAAGTTGTTGGATGTTGCTGTTGCCTGGTTCTCCTCTATTGGCTGTTTTTGAGTTTTGTTTGGAGAATGGACAATATTAAGCATTAGTAAAGAGGCTGGCAGGGACGCAGTGGCTCAGTGGCTAAGACACTGAGCTTGTCGATCAGAAAGGTCGGCAGTTCAGCGGTTCGAATCCCTAGCAACGCATCAACAATCTGTTGGACTGAGAGAGCCACTGACACCAAATCACCCACTTGGCTTTCTTGCCCAAAGCAGAACTAGAACTCACACAATTGAAAAAATAAAAATGTTTTAAAACAATAAAAATCATTTTAATTTTTTTAGGGATAATAGACATAAAACAGGAGTGTCAAACTCAAGGCCTGACGGATGGATCCAGCCCGTGGTGTGCTTAGATGTGGCCTGGGCGGCTGCCCTGGAAATAGCAAAGGACTGACGCGCAGTGCCTCTGCCAGTAAAAATGGAGCTCAGGATGGCTGTGCTCTGTTTTAGGCTGCGATGGCCTCCTGCAGCCCTTTGCTGGTGAAAACGTGCCCCCCCAACTCCGTTTTCACTGGCAGAGTGCTCGGGCCATCACAGATGCCCTTGACATGAGTGACGTTGAGCTGGCCCTGCCTACTCTGGCCATGACCACCCTGGCCACAACCACCCTGGACATGCCCACCCAGCCCCTTGAGGTCAAACACAACCTTGATGCAGCACTCAATGAAATCGAGCTTGACACCCCTGCCATAAAATCTTCTAGCTTTAGTTTTCAAGTAAGGTATAGCCCTGGGAGTTTGTCTTGTCTTCCAACTTGGTCTGTTTATTTAATAACCATTGATTCCTTTAGCTTGAGAAGCCGCCTTTACTTCTCATGGCTCTACACACAGAGGCTCACAGAACAAGATTGTTGATGTTGTTGTTTTTATAGCCTGCAGAATGATTGACTGCACAACAAGAGGCAGAAATATACTGCCATTGAAGATGTAGCAAGCAACTGAGCTATGGGGTAAATTTCCATGAGGAAGAATATTTTCTACCTAAAATAATTTTTTATTGTTGATTCATTAGACATATTTCCTGTTTTTCCTTGAAGAGCTCAAGGCAATCTGTACATTTTGTGTATTTATTTATTCGATTGAATTGCTGCCAAGGGCTCCCAGGCTCCAGGTGGTTTACAATCGTAAAATCCTGCCACAAAAGAATTAAAAGAACCACCATAAATTAGAACCCCAAACAGAACCAAATAATGTGCTGTGGTCTGCCAGCGGCCAGTGGAGCTGGCAGCAGTCAGACAGTGAGGAGGTTGGGGAGGAACATGGGCCGTCCTGGAGGCTGGGAAAGGCTCGGATGAGGGCTCTGCATTGGAAGCAGAGATGGGGCCAAGGCCATCTAGCAGTGATCAGTTGCCTAAGGAACTAGACAGCAGCTAGAGCCTGTTCCCAGTGTGCGCATGTGCAGAGCTGCTAGAAGAAAAGAACAACTCAGAAACCAGGGAGTAAAGTAACAGGTGGAAGGTGTTTGGCCCCTCCCATAGGAAATAAAAAAGAGGAGCAAAAGGGGAGTGGGCTTTTGCAGGAAACAATTCGTTCGTTCAATTGTTAGATTCGTTTGAGGAGTGTGAAGATCTGTCCATGAATCTCAGAGACTCTGTGCTCAGTCTTTCCTTGCACAGCACCTCATTTGGAAAATATTTACATTGCAGCTTTCCAAGATAGGTAAGGTCTGAAGTCATAAATACTCCTTTGAAGAATTGTTTTCCAGGCCTTACTTAATGTGAATGAGAGGAATTCACATTCATTTTAATAAAAGGGGTTTTGTCAGGACCAGGACTCTGTCTCCTGCTTTTTGGGGAAGCCTAGGTCAGAACATAATGTTTTCACCAACAGCATGGAATGCAAATAATGCCAAAATATGCAATCAGGTAAATTATAATTGACAAATGGTGGCAACAGTCATTAATATTTTATGTATCTACATAGAATGGGAGACACCATTGAGGCTATATTATAAAGGTCAAATTATTCCGTATATGCTGGAAGATCTGTTGAAACAGTGGACCCAAAGCTTAAATTCTCAGATGACAATGACCCTATGTGCTGATTGGCTGGAAGACCCTTTTCCTTTCCTCCCTGGTAGTTAATTTGTAGACTGAAAACCTTTGCTGGCTCAGGTGTCCTACTGATATACAGGGGATCAAGTATTTTCCTCTCTGAATAAGTGGGTAGCATCTCTCAACATGAGAGATTGCTCACTGCTGAGCCAAAGATACACATTCCGGATTGTTTTAATCTCCTGTGACTACAGTGTGGGCTATTCCCTTTGGTTTCCATAGGGACAGGAACAACGCTTATGGTTGGGCTTTGCCAGCCACAGAATTATGATGCTGCAAAGTACACAATGTTGAATTGGTCTTATTGGTTGCTATGGCAACCCCAGCTTCCTTTAATCCACACGGTGTCTCTCTCTGTGTGTGCGTGCATTAAAAATAATAATACATCTTCTGCACTGCTTTTATTGCCAAAACTCTGGAGCATTTGTAGGGATGTCTGTCTGGGCTGGTATAAATACATGCACATTTCATTTTCTGGGACAAGAGAACATCAATATATATTTTGGGCCTCTCTTTCTTGGCACCCCATTCCTCGTCTTTTGGAATCTACCCAAAAGCCCCGTGAAACACTAAGACTGCCATCTGCCTCAGTTCAATAGGATCCTCAGCTCCTGTTTGGAATAGTGATTCTCATTCACATAGAAGCAGGATTTTAAAACCTGGGGGCTATTTTTATTTGAGTAAGGAAAAGCGCATGCATGCATAAATGCAACACAGCACGATTCACTGTTGTCATTTCCCATGTGATGTTGTGAAAGGCTGATCTTTCTTCTGAAAAATGTGAGGATATGGCGTCCTGTTTTAGCCACATTCTGTGAATCACTCAGGCCTCACTTCAATATGTTAACAATGATTGTTATTAGTCTGGCTTTGTCGGTGATAAGACTGTGTTTCTTCCTTCCTCTGATTCATAATCTGCAATATCATAACTGGCTTTGGTGGTGCTTTAAACACTTGAGAGGCCTTAATGCCTAGGTAATGTAAAGGTTCCCCTTGCACATATGTGCTAGTTGTTCCTGACTTTAGGGGCGGTGCTCATCTCCATTTCAAAGCCGAAAGGCCAGCGCTGTGTGAAGACATCTCCATGGTCATGTGGCCGGCATGACTAAATGCTGAAGGCGCATGGGACACTGTTACCTTCCCACCAAAGGTGATTCCTATTTTTCTACTTGCATTTTTAAATGCTTTTGAACTGCTAGGTTGGCAGAAGCTGGGAGAAGTAACGGGAGCTCACCCCGTTATGCAGCACTAGGTATTCGAACCGTTGAACTGCCAACCTTTCTGATCGACAAACTCAGCATCATATCCACTGAGCCACTGCGTCCCTACAATGCCTAGGTATTGCATACATATTTCAGACCTAGGTATTGCATACACAATTATACATTTTATGTACCGAACGGCTGAGGAAAGGACAGAGCCAGACAACAACTTTTATTTAACCAACTAACAAGACAAAAAAACAACTTTCCCTGCCTGACAGCTCTTTTATATGTGAGCTGTCATGATGGTAACCAATGGGAGGCCCCTAATGTTCCCGCCAGCCAGCCGGCGCACCAAGACCAATAGCCTCACATCTCCCTTGATTAACAGTCCTGGTCGGAGGCGCGAGGACTTAGCAATACGTAGTAGTGTTTTACCTGTAAATGACTTTTTCTGTTTTAATCACAATGATACACGCGTGAACAACTGCTTTAAACTCAGTGTAAATCATTCTAAACTTGACTATAAAAATATGATTTCTGTAATAGAGTTGTCAAAGTCTGGAATCCCCTACCTGATTCATTGGCTCAGTTACAAATTTTCACAGCTTCAGTCACCAATTGAATTCCATGGACCTTACTTCAGACTTAAATGGTCAGTAGAGCGGGCATACATAAGTGCATTAATATGCTATCATCCCTATCATTGTATTTTTAGTCTCTTGTTCTTGTTTTCATTTTTTGTTTGACAAATTCCAATCAATCAATCAATCAATCAATCAATCAACCAATCAATGCTTGAAGTTGGAAAGTCCTTCTTCTTTTCTATGGAGATATGGCTACAAATGGCAAAATTACAAAATTGTTCCTCTTTTCTCCAAAGTAGGTGGACCATGCCATGTCACTATACACATAGTTCTATTAGTCCCCCTTGAAGCTCTAACATGCGGTTTTGTGGTCTCCCCATTTTGTAGAGACCCAATACTTAACCATGAAGAAACGGCATAATGTCATTGATATATGCAAGATGTATGGGTCTGACCAGTGGTAGGGATAGATTTCAAAAAAGATTCAAAAAAATCCTTGGAGGGAGGTACTCTTATCAAGAGGGATTACTTCAGTGTCACATCTGAAGTATGTGAATTTTATCTGACCACCACCTCAAGGGAGTCATCAGCCTTCATTAGGACTTGGGTTGATTGATGGGTTCTGCTGGCAGTTGATGTTCTCTAGGTAACCATTTCTAATCATTTCTTTCCTCATTTTGTTATGGCCCACCAGCGGCCAGCAGAGTTGGCAGCAGATTCGGACAGTGAGGAGGTTGGGGAAGAACATGGGCCAGTCCTGGAGTCTGGGGAAGGCTCTGATGAGGGCTCTGTGTCGGAGGCAGAGAGGGGGCCAGGGCCATATGACAGTTATCAGCTGCCTTTGGAGTCAGACAGCCGTGAGGCAGACAAACAACTGAAGCCTGTTCCCAGTGTGTGCATGCGCAGAGTTGCTAGATGAAGGGAACAGCTAAAGAACAGGGATTGACTTGGGAGTAAGGCCACAGGTGAACAATGAATGTCCCCTCCCAGAGAAAATAAAAGAGGGAAAGAGGAGTGGAGTTTGCAGGAGATAATTGGTTCACTTAATTGGTTTGTGACTCTCTGAGACTCCTTGCCAAGTTTTGCAGCTATTGGCCTGACAGCTCTCCAAGCCAGATAAGGTCTGTGATTGCAAATCCTCCCTTGAAAGACTTTGCTGGATGTGAATGAGCAGAATTCACAGTCAATTAATAAAAGGAGTTTTCGTCAGGATAAGGAATTTGTTTCATGCTTTTAGGAAGCTGTGGTCAGAACACATTTTTCCTTTCAATGTCCTTCCATAATTGGATAGACCATTGTTTTAATTGTTCTGAACTCTTTTTATAATGCACATATCTTTACGTTCATGTTGTCGTCAAAATTTGTCATTGCTCTCCTCATTTCAGATGAATTTCATTTTCTTTTCTCCAGCTTTGTTCTGGAGCCAAGAATAGCAAGAAAATATACTCCCTTCCCTTCTCTGCTGTCTTTCGTAAATTCAGAAGCATGGATGCAAAAAGGAGAAGACACATTGTAGAGTCTTCTCCTAGTTTAAGTGGCAGGATGAAAGTGTAATAGTTATGACTTAGTTTTTTGGAAGGATCTGTATGGTCAGAACTGGAAATGGAATGCAGCATCAAATGAACATTTGGTTTGGTCTAACTCTTCCAGGTTAGTTCCATATCTTGTTTTGGGGTCCTATCTTATCTTGTTATGGTGTTTTAAATCAGGATCTGCCACAAAGAAGAGGGAGTCAAGCTATCCTCCAAAGCACCTGAGAATAGGACAAGAAGCAATGGGTGGAACTCATCAAAGAGAGAAGAAACGTAGAACTAAGGATAAGTTTTCTGACAGCTAGAACAATTAATCAGTGGGACAACATGCCTCCAGAAGTTGTGAATGCTCCAACACTGGAAATTTTAAAGAAGATGTTGGATAACCATTTGTCCGAAGTGGTGTAGGGTTTCCTGCAAAAGCAGGGGGTTGGACTAGAAACCCTCCAAGGTCCCTTCCCACTCTGCTGTTCCTGTTTCTATTCCTATACCTCTCCTCTTCTATTCTGTATTACATGTTTCCATATCTGGATAAGCACCTCCTTACCCCTGAACCAGACAAGCAAAATGAAATGAAGTGAGATTGGGGTAAAACCAAGTTTTACTTCAAATCTCAGCAATATTACATTGGCGGCATAATACAAGACCTTGGAAAAAGCACAAAGAAGAGCAACTAAGACAATCAAGGGCCTGGAAACTAAAACATATGAAGAATGGTTGCAGGAAATCAGTATGGCTAGTCTAGAGAAAAGAAGGACTAGAGGGGACATGATAGCAGTATTCCAGTATTTGAGAGGTTGCCACAAAGAAGAGTGGTTAAATTTATTTTCCAAAACACCTGAGGGCAGGACAAGAAATAATGGTTGGAAACTAATCAAAGAGAGGAGCAATCTGGAATTAAGGAGAAACTTCCTAACAGTGAGGAGAATCAACCAGTAGAACAGCTTGCCTTCAGAAGTTGTGGATGCTCCATCACTGGAGGTTTTGAAGAAGAGACTGGACAGCCACTTGTCTGAAATGGTATAATATCTCCTGCTTGAGCAGGGGGTTGGACTAGAAGACCTCCAAGGTCCCTTCCAGTCCTATTCTGATTGTATTGTATTGTGTAGCTGTAAAAATGCTACCCAATTTGTATTCATTTCCCACAGGTAAGATGCTTTCCATGCAAGTTCTTGCTAAACTAAACAGCCACATAGAGAGAGGTCCTTCAAGGATGCTTCTTGCATCTTCCTCCTCCTCTTTCCTATATATATGAATGTGAATCTCAACCACCTGATTTCCACACTCTCAAATTGGCATGATACTCATCTTTGCAGGTTCACACCTTGGAATAAAGTTTGACGCCAAAGGGTCATGGAAAAACACTGATGCCATCGTCTGACCTCATTAAGTGCTGCTTTTTTCTCCCAAGAATGCAGGATTAGTTCAACTTTTTAACCCAAAGGTGTTTTTTTTCAAGAAGCAACTGGACTTTCTGGGTTTTCTTTGAAGATGTTTTGCTTTTCATCCAAGAAGCTTCTTCAGCTCTCAGAGATGCATGGGAAACAAAATGTATTCAAAGAAAAACCAGACAGTCCATTTGCCTCTTGAAAAAGCACCTTTGGGATGTTGGAAGAAATGTCCTTCTGGGTTCAGTTCCAAGGGGGGAAAAGACACTGGATTCATGGAAGTTGCTTGGAAAGAAGGTTTATTGATGATGGACAGGACCACATGGTTTGAGTCCGGAGAGGGGGAGGGAAGAGATGCTGAGAGTGCCTGAGTTTTAAACCCTCTCTGGGCTTTTGAATTTGAGCCTGTATTCTGATTGGTTGTCAGACTCCCATGAGCCCATGCAGGGACAACTCTGTAGGCTGTCCTTAGTCCCCGGCTTGGTTGAACCTTGCTGGATGGTGTAATCTTCCCAGGTGCCATGTGATGAGATAGTTAGAGGGCTTTGGACAATTCATACTATGGCTCTGCCTGAAGGAGGTAGATCTTTGTTATGTAGAATAGGCTGGCCCAGGCCTTAATTGCCCATTGACAAAGATGGGGGGGGGAGTTTCTGCCTCCCTTTTAGGGGAAATATTCTGCCCTTTTAATATTTCCTAAAATATCCCAGTTTTCCAGGAGAGAAGTGAGTGCTGACTTTCTACAGGGACAACTATGACCTGGAGGATGGAGAATCTCCATAGACATTAAACTTTTTAAAACATAAGCTCAGATCTTATACAAAATAGAGGTGAGAAATTGTACCATCTGTACCTTTCTCTAGGCTGAGGGAGGACTTATTTGGGGCATGGCACGATGTGTTACCATTAGAACAAGTATTCCAAAATCTCCTTGGTCTGAACTCATTACTCCTTATAGCTTGGAACAAGCTAAAACTGTGATGGCGAACCTATGGCTCGTGTCATGGAAGTGGCACGCACAGCCAACTCTCCAGACGCATGAGCCATTACCCTTGCTCTTTTGGGTTCCAGCACCAGCCAGCTGGTCGTCATGTGCATGGGTGCACCGGAAACCAGAAGATCAGCCCCCCGGTGCGCATGCATGCACCAGGAACATGATATTCCGGTTTCCGGCATGTGCATGCACACTGGCCAGCTGATTTTTGCATGTGCACCAGAAGCCGGAAGACCAAGTGACTGGAGTGCATGCATACACAGGAAACTGGAAGACCAGTCACCTGGCGCACCAGGCGGCTGCTTCTTCAGTTTCTGGTGTGCGCTCCCGTTCTGGCATTCAGTGCCGAAAAGGTTCGCCAACACTGGGCTAAAACAATGCCCATATACTTCCATATACCCATTGTTATAGGGACATATGTAATTCTCTTATTTCACCTATTCTGAGTTGCTCTCTGGGTAGTTCTCAACTTAGAACCACAACTTAGAACCACTGAAACCAGAATTTCTGTTGCTAAGCAAGGCAGTTGTTAAATGAGCTGAACTTTTATGATCATTTTACTGCAGTTGTGAAATGAATCATGAAATTGTTAAGACAATCTGGCTTACCCCATTGACTTTGCTCATTGGAGACAAGCTGGGAAGGTTGCAAATGACGAACCCATGACCCAGGGACACCCCAACTATTGCAAATACACACTGGTTGCCAAGCGCCTGACCGTTGACCATGGTGATGTTGCAGTGGTTGCAAAGACCAGTTGTAAGTCAACTTTTTTCACTGCTGTTGTAAATGAATGGCTGTAAGTCAACAACTAGGTGTATATAAACTGTCTGCTTTCTGATTCTAAAACATTAACTGTATTGCTATAGTTTAAACATCCTATCAAATATTATTTCCTGATTAGGTTTCTATATGGTTTTTTTTTAAAAAAAAACATGGATTATTGAATGTGATAATGTTCATCAGGGATGTCAAACTCAAGGCCCCGGGGGCCGAATCCAACCAGCAGGGTGCTTAGATCTGGCCTGCAGGGCTGCCCTGAAAACAGCAAAGTACTGGCCTGTGATGCCTCTGCCAGCAAAAATGGAGCTCCTGATCTCCCTTTTCACTGGCACAGGGTTGCAAGAAGCTGGCCCAGCTGAAAATGGAGCTCGGGAGCCCAGTTTTGTTGCAGAGCTCTCAGGTCACCACAGGCACCCCGACACAAGTGACAAACTGGCCATGCCCACCCTGGCCCCCTGAGATGAAACACAACCCTGATGCAGCCCTCAATGAAATCGAGTTTGACACCCCTGATGTACAGTATGTATATACCAGAGGTGGCATTCAGCCGGTTCGCCCAAACTGGTAGCGGAAATCATGGTTGGGCCTGCCCACCCGCCCCGGCTCTATGGAATCCTATTTAGGCACATTTTTGAGGTCGGGTGCATGCATGGAAGGTGCGTGCATGAGCAATGCGCACGCACGGAAGGCCGGGAACATGCATGGAAGGTGCCCACATGCAGGGCGAACCGGTGGTAACAGTGTGTGCAACCTCTGGTATATACATTGTCATTCAATTTTTTTAAAAAAAACCACTTAGCATTTTTCCCCCCAATGCAGCTGCTATGTAGTAGATGCCTCCCTCTAGAGGCCGAACTGCCAAAGAAGAGATTCTATTAAAAGCGATTTTATTCCTGTGTCATTTTTCATCTCAGGTGAAGTATTAAGCTATACATTCCCAATTGCAAAATCTGAGTTTCCTTCTGAAGATTAGAGTTTATCTCGGATGCCATTATAGTCTGTGTTTTCATCATTTTGCCTGCGGGCTTCGGCAGATGGAGGCTGGCTGTCCAGAAATAGAAAGACAGACAGAGTTTGTAATAAATAGATGATTGTTTTGTTCCATCAGAGGTCTTCTGTTGGCCAGACTTCACCATCTTTTTAAACTTTCCTGGATCACCATTAGGAGAATGACCCAAACATGAATGACCATAGCAACATTCATGTGAGTAAAGATTTCTAATTACAGATGAGTTCTAACAATGGACTCTCTTGGTCAGATGAAAAATTCTTCCTCCCGTTTCACTTGTATATCTATGAAGCCCCAGATGTCAAACTCAACTAGGCTAGAAAGAAACATTGTCACATTTCAAACATATTTCTGCAGAGGCTTTTTCTCTGCATGGATTTATTTTTATTCTACTGTATTTTTTAAAAGGATGTTTTCTTCCTTGGGTGTTCGGTAGACAACTTATGTGAATATATATTGGACATTAAAACGATTGAGCGGGTCCAGAGGTATTTCACGAGAAGAGAACTCCACTCCTCTACTCACAATAGAATCCCTTATGCAACCAGGCTCGAAATTCTGGATTTGGACAATCTGGAACTACGCCGCCTGCAGTCCAATCTAAGCATAGTACACAAAATTGTCTGCTGCAACATCCTACCTGTCAACATCTACTTCAGCTTCAGCCACAATAATAACATGGGCAAACAATCGATACAAACTCAAGGCAAACCGCTCCAAACTCGATTGCAGGAAATACGACTTCAGCAACAGAGTGCTCAGTGCCTGGAATGCTCTACCTGACTCCGTTATTACATCCTCATAACCCCCATAACTTTAACCTTAAACTGTCTACCGTGGACCTCACCCCATTCCTAAGAGGTCTGTAAAGGGGGCATGCATAAGCGCACCAGCATGCCTACCCTCCCTCTCCTACTGTCCCCATTTATCTGTATTTACTTCCTTTGTTCATGTTTATGTTCTTACCTATACTTGTTATCTTGTACATGTTTGACAAACAGACAAATAAATAAATAAATATGAGGTGCACATTAGATATCCATTTTGGTAAATTTCCTGCCAAACAGTGGCTGAGAGATTCCAGGAGCCATGTGGCCACTGACCCTTGCTTGCCTTAACAGGCAAGATGTGGCCATTTACAGAGGTAATCCTCAATTGAGTCCCAAATACATATATGGTAATAAGGGAAACATTTGTTAAGTGAATTTAGCCTCATTTTACGATCTTTCTTTCCACAGTTGTTAAGTGAATCATTGCATTTGTTAAATGAGTAAAACTGGTTGTTAAGTGAATTTGGATTCCCCCTTGACTTTGCTTGACAGAAGTTTGCAAAAGGGGATCACATGACCCTGGGACACTGCAACGGTCATTAAACGTGAGTCAGTTGCCAAGTGTGCTTTAATTTTGATCACATGATCATGGGGATGCTTCAAAGGTTGTAACCTTGGGACACTGCAACGGTCGTAAGTATGGACCAGTTGCCAACCATCTGAATTTTGATCACTTGATCATGGGGGTACTGCAGAGATCGTAACTGTGAAAAATGGTCATAAGTCACGTTTTTCAGTGCCATTGTAACTTTGAGCGGTTGCTAAATGAACTGTTGTAAGTCAATGACTACCTTGTATATGAGTAACCTTAAAAAGAAAACCAATTCAAACTAGTAATTGGCACAGAAGCTGATGCTTTAAGACCTGTAACTCTGTGTTTTATTTTAATTATATTTTTATTCAAGATTTTCCAAACATTAAAATCACAATTACACTTTTACAGCTTTCCGTTATCAGTATTTCTTTTTTCTAATTTCGGGTTTTCCATTCTGCAACACGTCTTATACATATTCCTCTTTGTTACATCATTTTTCATTTTTACAATACACACACACACACACACACACACACACACAATATTTACATCTCTATTACTTTCTGAATATATATCATCTCCTTTTATTATATTTTCTATGTATTCATTATGCATTGATTTTACATCTCTTTTCAAGCCAATTATCCCACCTATTCCATGTTTTGTAGTACTCTGTTTCCTCTCTCTCTCTTAGTTCCATTTTTAGTTTGTCCATTTCCACGCATTCTAGCATCTTTTTTATGATTTCTGCATTTTGAGGGAATGTTTTTTTGTTTCCAATTTTGGGCAAATGAGACTCTGGCTGCGATAATTATATGGAGCATTATAACTCTGTGTTTTATGGGGATGAAAGAGAAACTGGGATTGTGAAGAATCAATCAATAGAACAGGGTTGGAAGGGACTTGGAGATCTTCTAGTCCAACCCCCTGACCAAGCAGGAGACCCTATACCATTCCAGACAAGTGGCTGTCCAGTCTTTTCTTAAAAGTCTCCAGTAATGAAGTGCCCACAACATCTGAACGCAAGAAGTTCCACTGGCTAATTGTCCCCAATATTAGGAAGTTTCTCCTTATTTCCAGGTTGCTTCTCTCCTTGATTGGTTTCTATTCATTGTTTCTTGTCCTGCCTTCTGATGCTTTGGAGAATAAGTTGACCCCCTCTTCTGTGTGGTAGCCTCTCAAATATTGTGACACTGCTATCATGTTACGCCTAGTCCTTCTTTTCTCTAGACTGGCCATACCTATTTCTCTTTCTTGTTCATCCCCTTGATAATCTGCTCTTAAATTCTGAAGATGCCTATCCTAAGAGAACCAGTATGAAAAATTCTAGGAGTGCCACTCCCTTTATTGTTAAGTTTTGTGAGAGCTGGCTTTAAAACAATGAAATATTTCCCTCAAAATTTAATGCCTCTTACTTAACTCTTGCTGGTCAAGTCAAAAATTGAAGTCAAACTCAATGATTAGATTTGGAAATACTTGTTCTGGCCCAGCCTTCTCAGAAGCAAGAAACAGACTCCTTACAAAGAAAAATCCATCTTTATTTACCTTATGTGAATTAATTGCATTCACCCACCGAAAGTCCAGACAAAAGTTCTGCAAGGAGTTAACTGCAGTAACAGACCTTATCATAACAGACCTTATTCCTTGGGATAATTGCAAGGCTGTGAGCTCCCAGTGGAAAGGCTGCAAATTAAGTTCTGGCAAGCAGTCTTTGTGGCACGAAACACAATGAGCAACATCTTCAGGAATACAAACTGTTGTCTCCTACAACCATCACTCCCCTTTCCTTCTATTTATTCCACAGCCAGGGGGGACCATTCAGCATCCACGTTTGCTTTGCTTCCCAAGTCGACTCCTTGCCCTCAGTTGTTCTCCTCTCCTAACAGTTCTGCGCATATGCACATCTGGAACTCCAGCTGTTCTTCCTCCTCACTCATCAGCCTCCAAAGGCAGCTGCCTTTCCAGTGGCAGGGAAATGTTGGACAGTCCTGGTTTTATCTTTGCGTCTGACACAGAACATAAATCAGAGCCTTCCGCAGACTCCAGAACTGGCCCAAGTTCTTCCCCAACCTCCTCATTGTCCAAGTCTGCCTCCAGCTCCGCTAGCAGCTGGAGAGTCACAACAATACTTTCTTGCATAAGAGGTATGAAATGAGTGTAAACTCTAAAGTAAAAAAAAGTTTTTACTTTAAAAACTATCCTTTTATCATTTTGGGACAATCCATATCAACACACCATCTGACATTCTTCTATATTTACTTATTTTTTTAAACAGGCTGGCCTTAGCTCATGTAGGGACTATATATTTTTTATATTTACTGTTTTTTTAAAATAATAATAATAAATACCAGTGCATTATGAGCGAGCTAAACTTAACCCAAACAAAGATAAATAAAACAATGGGAAGGAATACAAACAGAAATTAAACTATGTTTCCTTAGTAATCAGATTTATAATTGCCATATTTTTCAGAGTATGACACACTCCCCCCCCCCCAAACGAGGCTGAAAATTTGGGTGTGTCTTATACTCCGAATGTAGCTTTTTTGAAGCTTATTTTCAGCCCTAATGAGGGGCTAACGAGTGAAGCGATCTTCCATGCTTGGTCTGCTTTTCTCATTGCTGCTCCCTCCAATGATCAGCTCTGCTTTAGAAGCTGTTTTTTATCCCCAACCAGGGGATAAAAAGTGAACACACACTCAAAACCAGCAAACTTATACTAGCTAGATGAATACCTGGTAAGCAGATTTTTTCCCCCTATTTTCCTCCCCAAAAACTAAGGTGCGTTTTATACTGCAAAAAATACGGTAAGGGTTATCCACCCTTGCTTTTAATGGATTCTAGAACAAATGACTGTTAATGAAGCTTTAGTTCAGTCCAATGAGCCTGTTTTTCTTTTGATTTATCAATGAGCCGAAATATTTCTTCTCTGAACATTATGTTAACTACCTTTGTCCCTTTCAAAAAGAGTTTGCACTTAACAGTAATGAGCATTTCATAAACTAGAAAGCCATGGATCCTTCAGGCAGTCACATAATGCAACTCCAACTGTGGACTTCCCTGGGTACCTTTTAACTTGTCTGATTGCTCTTTTAGGCTGCAGGAAGAAGACTCAAAGCAAACTAGCCAAATAAATAAACTCAAAATTGCTATGAAGTGTTTCCTGGCATTTCTTTCCAGGTTCAGGAGAGAGAATGATGGATCATCAAGCAGAATCTATCTATATAAATAAAAATGTAATGTTTGTTTGTTCAAAATCTCAAATCTCTGAAAGTTTTTCACCAATTGCTTTGAAATTTTGACACAACGTTGCATTCGACTACGCACATGTTTCTATATATGTATATTATATAGATGTCACACCTGTGACAGGTTAAAACATGTTTTTTGTAAAAACATGCTTTTTTGAAAACCAGCATCATCTGCTGGACGTAAAAGCAACACACACTATACCATAGCATTATCTCAGAGGTTGCCACAAAGAAGAGGGAGTCAAACTATTCTCCAAAGCACCTGAGGGTAGAACAAGAAGCAATGGGTGGAAACTAATCAAGGAGAGAAGCAACTTAGAACTGAGGAGAAATTTCCTGACAGTGAGAACAATTAATCAGTGGAACAGCTTGCCTCCAGAAGTTGTGAATGCCCCAACACTGGAAGTCTTTAAGAAGATGTTGGATAGCTATTTGTCTGAAACGGTATAGGGTTTCCTGCCTAGGCAGGGGGTTGGACTAGAAGACCTCCAAGGTCCCTTCCAATTCTACTATTGTATTGTATATTGTATTGCATTCATTTCTTGAGTATAGTATATTCTGAATAGTTTAGCCTCTCTCCAGCTTCCTCCCGATGATCCCTTTATATGTGTGGCTGGGCTGTGGCTGCACCCTTTCCCCTTTCCGCCCCTCCTCCGACGAGCTTCACCATTTCCACCAAGTGGAGCTGAAGCCTTTAAGCCTCCCCCTCCCCTTTCTCTCCTCCCCTCCTGCCAGGCGTTTGTTGTCTGTGGCAGGGCGGCACCTGCCCCATCCCTCAGTCGTCTCCTCCCACCCTTAAGCCAGCCTCCCCCCGCCCAGCCCAGTGGAGCTCCAGAGGAGGAGGAGGCAGAGCGTCTCCTCAGCCCAGCCAGCTGCACGCGCTCTCCCCCCCTCACAGGGAGCCAGATATGGCCTCGCCAAGGCAGTTCCGATGGGGCGGTGGTGGTGTCAGCCTGAGGCACAGCGGGGCTGGAGCGGCCGCTGGGTGCCCCGTGAGGCAGCGACTGCAGCGGCGATGGTGTCTCTGAATCGGGCCGTGGTCAGCAGGGGCTGCCTCGGGTCCCCATCACCAGGGGCGGCTCCTTCCTCCTCGTCCTGCTCCTCAGGGGACACCGGCCCTCTCCTCCCGCAGCCACCGCTGAGGGAAGCCGGGTTGGGGGTGGCGCCCGCCTCCTCCTCCTCCTCTCCTCCTCAGCTCTGCCAGGCCATGGCCTGAGGGAACGTCCTCCATGGTGGCTCTTGCAGGGGCCACCATGGCTCACTTCCATGGTGGGGGGTCGCCTCTGCTGGGGAATTTATATATATATATATATATATATATATATATATATATATATATATATATATATATATATATATATATGTGTGTGTGTGTGTGTGTGTGTGTGTGTGTGTGTGTGTGTGTGTGTGTGTGTGTGTGTGTGTGTGTGTGTTGTATTTGTACTGATAAATAAATAAATATATATATATTTGTGCTGATAAAATAAAGGGAGACTAGTATAGATCTATTTCGAGCTAATTAGCTCTCATCAGCTAGCCATACCCTTACTGGGATTTGAACCTGGGCTGTATTATATCTTAGGCAGGAGTCTTAGCCACTAAGCCACAGGCTCGCCTCCTTATCAGTTGAGCCAGGGAAATAGGTATGTATTTGTGTTACAACCCCTGGTATGCCTAAATATGGGAGGAAGGTTACTACTCCCCCTTTCTGTCCTTCGGCTCATCACAGAAGACCATGCCGGCAGAAAACCATATTTTTATTTTTAATGTTGCCTTTTTATATTTGTGTTGTATTTGTACTGATAAATAAAGGGAGACTAGTATAGATCTATTTCGAGCAAATTAGCTCTCATCAGATAGCCATACCCTTACTGGGATTTGAGTAAGGCTCTTACTGGGATTTGGCTAAGACTCCTGCCTAAGATATAATACAGCCCAGGTTCAAATCCCAGTAAGGGTATGGCTAGCTGATGAGAGCTAAATAGCTCGAAATGGATCTATACTAGTCTCCCTTTATTTTATCAGCACAATATCAGGACAGCCTTCACCACTGACCAAAAAATAGCCAACATCTTAAGAAACCCCAAAGACAAAATCCAGCTAGAAAACCAAGGAGTCTACGAAATACCATGCAAAATCTGCCCAGCAATATACATAGGACAAACAAACTGGAGAATAAATGCACGCATCACAGAACACAAAAATGCAGTAAGAAAAAAAGAAAAAACTTCTTCCCTTTTCCAGCACCTTAAAGCTACAGGACACGAAATCAACTTTGAAGGAGCCAGGTTAATCTCCAAAACAGAACACCTCCACAAGAGAATAATCATGGAAGCCATCGAAATAGAGAAACACCCCCACAGCATGAACAAACGTGATGATACCTCCCGCCTACCAAACATCTGGAAACCAGCCCTAGCCAACAAACGAACACCACCCACCACCCAAGCCGTTAAAATACAAAACAACAATGCACACACAACCTGCACCTATCAGCACCAATCTACCAATCATGATACAACCACACAACCAATCATTCCACTTACTGAAACAAAGCCACCACCCCATCCCCTCCCACCAAGACTTACAGAAAGACGGCAGCTCCGTTCCCATTTTAAGCCCACAGCTTGAAGATGGCAGGTGTGATCCTGCCGAAACGTTGCAAAGACAATCTCAACCTTACACGGGAAAAGACCCAAATACAACAAAACCAGCATATATATATACCTTGCCCTTATGATTTGCCTTCTGGCAGAAAGATGTTTCCTCCTCTACATAATTGGCCTAAAGTTATTTTTGGAGGGAGACAAGCGCTTCACAAAGCAGAATAATTCAACCTAATGAATAAGTCTGTAGTCAGCACATCACATTTCAGTGTAGTATTAAGCTCAGAGACCAGCTAACTCCGTTTTCATTTCAGCTGTTGTGTGAGAAGTCTTGTTTTAAGGTAACAGATGAAAGTGACAAAAAGATTGCTGTGGAGGTGCTGTAAATTGAAGTGAGAGTCAAAATATAATTTTATATTCGACCGAGGATTTTTCTTTCTTTCCCCATATTTCTGGTTCTTCTGCATTACACGGTGCTGGTGGAATAATAAGGTGGATGCTGTGAGTGACCTTGTTGGCAAAGCTTTATCATCCGATCTCTTCCTCTTCATCCTTTTGATTTTGGATGCTGCCAGAAAATGCAATTTATAAAAAAGCACATGATCGCATGCCTACCCCCCACGCCCCGTTTTATCTGGTAAATTGCTGCAGGAGGCGTTTGTCCCATCTCCCCATCCCCGCTCCCCACAACACCCACCGCTGGCCCACAGAGGAGAACTACAATGGTATAGGAGATGACCTGATAATTTTTCTGGAGTGTTATAAAGTCTCCTGCTAGAAGACCTGCAGAGTCCCTATTATTTTATGTTTGTTTGTTTGTTTGTCAACAAGTACAAGGAAACAAATATGAAAAACATGAAAAATGGCACAAATAAATGGATATAAATAAGCAAAACATAGCCATAAACACATAAAAATAGAACATATCAATGGGACAGTAGGGCCGGGACAGTAGGCACGCTGGTGCGCTTATGCATGCCCCCTTAGGGACCTCTTAAGAAGTGCGTAAGGTTCACAATAGAGAGCTTAAGGTAAAAGGAATGGGGGTTAGAGGAACTAACAACAGGATCAGGTAGGGTGTTCCACACATTTACTACTCTATTGCTGAAATCGTTTTTCCTGCAATCAAGATTAGAACGGATTACATTTGGTTTGTATCTATTGATAGCCCTTGTCTTATTGCAGTTGAAGTAAAAGTAGCCATTAACAGGTAGGGCGTCCTGGCAGATTATCTTGTGTACTAAGCTCAGGTTGGAATGCAAACGACGTAGTTTAAGGTTATTCAGGCCTAAAATTTCAAGCCTGGTGGTATAAGGAATTTTATTATGAACAGAGGAGTTACGTGCTGTTCTTGTAAAATACCTCTGGACCCTCTCTAATGTTTTAATGTCTGAAATGCAGTGTGGGTTCCAGGCAGATGAGCAGTACTCATGGATAGGTCTGGCAAAGGTTTTGTTTGCCCTAGTTAGCATAGTTTATCTTCTATTTCCCCTCTCCCTCTTAAATAAAAGAGACTGAGATTTCTCCCATGAGTTGGAAATAGAAAAAGCAGGAATATTTGCCATTTTCCCACTTTTCTTTGAAAACAGGGGAGGGAAACTGCTACCCTCCCTTCCCCTGCTCCAGTAAACAGAGAACCTGGAGGAGAAATGAAGTCTTCTTTTACCTGGAGCTGTAGATAGAATAAGCTATGGCAGGGACCTAATTTTGCCATTCATATTGCACTCAATTCATAGCAGTTCACAATGCTGTAGCTGCAATTATCTGATATGTCTCAGGATATGCTGCCAGCTTAAACAGGGATGCTTTGTTAAACTGAATTTGGAATGGTGAAGGGGATAGAAGGGACTGGAAAGGCAGTAGTAATTAAGGAGTCAGTGCAGGTGGAAATAAAAATAGAACACGTATTCATGGAAACTGTTACTAACAGGAGAATCTGGCGGCAGGTTTTCAGAGTAAATGTGCCTTTTATTGAAAGGCATAAGCTTTTGTGAACTGTAGCTTGCTTTATCAGTAATAAAGATTACGAAGTGAAAGCCTTTTAATAAAATACAGTATTCCGTAAAGGTAGTACTGGACTCCTTTTTATTTTCAGCTACCATATGCTAACATGGTTTTCTAGCGTTGTTAATGGGTAGACTTTGCATTATATCTGTCTG